>NC_044989.1:86630493-86958493 GCF_008728515.1 Papio anubis
CTGTCACTGCTGTTCCCTGTGGTGTCTTCCACACCCCTCCGCAACAGCAATACATTTATATGCTCATTTCCTAGTGGTTCCCCCACCATGCTGTCAACTCCAGGGTGGCGAGGATCCGTCCACAGGGACTGCAAAGTGCTAGCATGCAGGGGGCATCAGTACTGCCTCATCCCTCACTGCTTCTCCTAGTCTCTCTGTCATCCTTTCCTATTGTGAGTCTGTTTCACATGTTTGACCTGAGTTAAATGTAAGTGAAGTGAAATACACCTTGCTTCTTTTTGCATTGCTCACAGAGTGCCTAGCCAAACACCAGGCACTTAGGAAAGGCAGACTGATTCTACGAACCTGAATACAAACCTTACTTTGTGCACTAGAGAAGAACAAAAGAGGTGACTTATCTGTGTTTGCATGTGCCCCAGTGCCAAAGGAGAAAACAGGCGGTGTATTACTGCTGTCCCTCAGGACGGCGGTGAGAACCAGAGGAAGCAAGAAGGCCTGTGGTGAGCAGTGATGAGCATCGCCGCAAGGCCAGGAGCATTTCCTTTTCCTCTCGGTTTCTCCAAAGTTTCTTCAAGGCTGATGCAACTTTGCAGAGCTGAACTCAGTGTTAAAGAAGAGCAGGTCAGCCATGGGGTATGGGTGGGCAGAGGGCAAGGAGAGGCCTGCCTTCTGTGCAGGTGGGTGAGGAAAATCCAGGCAGTCACCCATTGACTCCGGTAGTCACTTGTGGGTTACACCCAAGTCGAATCCATTTCCCTCCAACAACTGCTGCCACTGTTGCCTAGATAGGGGTCATCTGCTACTCCCCTCCCAGCAGGAATGGCTATTACGTGACAGAGCCACAGAGCTGTCACCTGCTGATTTCATGCATTCAGCAACATTGTTAATTGATCATGTGCTCCTTCCAGTGGAACCAGATAGAGCCTCAGGATTCCCTACCACAGCACTATGGGCTGGCATTAGCAATTGCCCAAAATGAAAACATTAGTTATAACCTGCCACTTGTTAGTTATCACTGGCACAGAGCACTGCCTTCCTAAGAGTGGCTCTCAAACAACAGCATGCAGAAGAACCCTCTGGAAAGCATGATAAAGAAAGATTCTGAACTCTATTCTCAGAGATTCAAATTCAGTAGGGGTGGGGGGATCTGCATTGCTCACAAGCTCCAGGGATGCTGCTGATGCTGGTCCGGGGACTACCCTTTGAGTAGCCCTGTTTAAGGGCAGTCATTCTTCTGCCCAGGGACTACAAGGTGAATCTTAAAAGTCACCCACGTGTGGGGGAGTTTCCTCCTAGGGATGGGCTCCTGTGTCAGCGTGCACTGGAGCCACACCTGATGGCCACCAATTACCAGGATCCGAACAGGAGCCGGATAGGTCCCTGACCAAAGCTGCCCATACTCACAATTTTTGTCCCCTGGGGCTTAGGTGCCCCCGTGGCTGGGGTCAGGAGCTGCTTGGCCACGGCCTCTCGCTGGGTCATGTCCACAGCACTCAGGGCTGTGCGGCTGCCGTCCTCATTGATGACCATGGAGGCTCCTGGGTGCACATTGGGGCCGTTGATGACCGCTTGCCTAAGTTCCTGAACATTCCACGGGGTAACTGGCTGCGGGTAGGTCAGTTTTGTGGCAAATACCTGGAAATGAGGAATGGAGGTAGCAAATCAGGGCAGGGAGAAAAAAAGGTCTCATGGACCCCAAATCTGTCTCAATAGGCTGTGTCTTTTCCCCCAAGATGAGGAGGAGCTATCTGACTTGGCCAAGAAGGCCATCCAGTGAGCGAAGTAACATCCTGCCTGTCTTCTGCTACTCCCTTAACGGTATAGAGACTAGGCCTCCTTTTCCAGCAGTTAGTCTGAGGAGTATAATTTAAGTGCAGCAGTTTACATATTACAATTTTTTTTTTAAAATTTTTTTTTTTGAGATGGAGTTTTGCTCTTGTTGCCCAGGCTGGAGTGCAGTGGCGCGATCTCAGCTCACCACAATCTCCGCCTCCTGGGTTCAAGCAATTCTCCTGCCTCAGCCTCCCGAGTAGCTGGGATTACAGGCATGCACCACCACACCCAGCTAATTTTGTATTTTTAGTAGAGATGGGGTTTCTCCATGTTGGTCAGGCTGGTCGCGAACTCCCAACCTCAGTTGAACTGCCCACCTCGGCCTCCCAAAGCGCTGGGATTACAGGTGTGAGCCACCGTGCCTGGCTAATTTTTTTAACCCACTCTAAAACTTCATTTTCTTATCTGCCAATAAATTCAAAGTTCCCAAAGGTGGCTTGGGGCACTTGCTTGAGACAGGTGGCAAATGCCTGTCCTCAAATACCACAACATTCCTCATCCACCCCAGCAGACATCACTAACGGATCGTGGTGCTGTCTCTGAGCCCAGACATGGCATTGGAATCTCTCAGCTCCACAGTTCTGCAGCAGCCATTACAATCAAGGTGGTACTTGAGATGAAACTGACACATTCCTCTGACACCTAAGAAAATGCAGTGTGCTGTGTTTAAAGTTAGGCCTGGGAGACACTCCAAGTAAAACAAGTTCCCTGTTTAAATGAGTTTTTGAGCTACTGAATATTATAAATCTCTAATGTACCTTCCAAATGTATACAAACACACCAGAGGCTCTGAGACATCCTACATAAAGGAACTCGTCTAGCTTTGCACAGGTCCCGTGCAGCAGCACTTTCTCAGAAGGCTCCTGGGGCTACCCCAGCCCCTGCGTTCCTCAGCCTGAGCCTGCTCTACTATTGCTGATACACTTACCACCCATCACCGTTCAACAGAGCATATCTATACTTGTTTATCTATTTACTGTCTGTCTCCACCCCTGGACACTGCTTTATATAGGAGCACACTAGTCTGTGCTTCACTGCTGGTCTCTAGCTCCTTGTTCCTGTGGCACCTGTCAACAGCACTCTATGGGAAGCGTGTGATCCAAGAGGCCAGAGGCAGTTCTATCTGCTCTGCTCTTCCCAGCTATACTGTGAGGAATACCTACACCCCAGGCCACCATGGCCCTGAGACTCGCGGCAGTCTGCAGGTGGGCAGAGAAGTGACTTCGGAGTCTCTCCTCCAGGGACAAGCCACTATCAAACAAACCCAGATCCACAAACGAGAACCCAGCACCTTGGAAGACAGAAGAGGCAGCACAGAAGGTCTCTCGCAGAGCTGGGGACGCTGTAGGCACTATGAGGTCAAGGCCAACAAGGCTGGCCCCTGCCTTCTGTCCAGAGAGGGCAACCAAAAGTTGCTACATGTCTCCTCGGGGCCTCAGATTTGGGAATGTCACCACTGGACTTCACAAAGCTGGTCCTCACCATGTGATCCAGCTTTCAGATGCAAGGACTATGGTTCCTAGGAGGCAGTGGGCACAGGACTGGGCCTTCTCGGACTGCCTTTGTCCAGGAAGCCCAAGTGTGCCACAGAGAGATGAGGCCATGGGGACACAGGATGATCGGAAAGAACACTTCAGCGCTGCTCATCACCAGTCCCCAGAGAGGGGTGGAGCGGGTGGCGCGCGAGGAAATGAGGCTCTCCACGGAGGGAAATTAAACCACCTTCACATTACTGACCTCGAGGCCTATTAAGGAGGAAGCTCATTAAAGGCTGCTGCTGCTGAGCACCATGGCGTGAAGTGCTAAGCAAGTGAGAACATGAAGCTGGCTCCCGGAGGGGGTCGTGGGAGAGCACTAACAGGTGAATAGTAAGCTGCTTACCCTGAGAAGCAAAACAGGGCGTGGGCAACATGCACACGTCTCTCTCCAGGACTCACTCCCTTTCCTCTTCCCAGTAACCTGGGGTACACATTTCTGATGCCTGGACCCCATGCCCTCTTCCTCTCCCCTGTCATGTATTCAATTTGGTGAGGAAGGTCAAAAGACTAGGCTGAGGTGGGCAGGAGGAAGCTATGTGGGCAGGGATGTGGAATACCCCGCAATCAGCTCTCTAGTGCTGACTTGTGGGTAGAAGGTGTCTGTAAGCCTGGCAAGGAGTGAGAGCAATGCCATCATGTGGCTTCCAGTCATCTCCTCATGAGCTGTCCAGGAAGAGGCAGAAGCTAGTTCTGCCCAAGCCACTATAATCTGCTGCACATCCTGTCCCCAGCCCTCTGTGGCATTCCTGTCTGCCACCCACAGGGAACAAATGAGCCCTGCACACACACACACACACACACACACACACACACACACACACACACCATGGGAATTCCAATTTCGTTGGTGTTGATGTACATATCTGGGCAGATGACTGAGCGTGCAGCGTAGTCCACTCGCTTTCCCATCATGTGTTTTCGGAACAGGCCTTCTTTCTTTTCCAGGATCTTTACGGAGAAAAAAGGCCATAATAACATTCAACAAGAATTCCAGTAGGCTTATTAGTTTCTTGTTTCAATACACAATGTTTATTATTTATCCTCTGCAGCTAGCAGTGGGAATCCAGTTTTTGCTCACCTGCCTAATGCCTGGGTACTTGTCCATCATTAGTTTGTCCATCTCACTATCGAACACAATATTGACGTGGCTCTGAAGGCGAATCCAAATGTTGTAAAGTTTGTCTATGAAGGACTGGCCTGGAAGTGTACTCAAAAAGGATCGGTCAATAGCAATCAAAGAGTCTTTTTCCTGGAAGATAAAACCAAGAAAAAAGGAAGGATGGAAAAAAGCTCCAAAAGGCCTGGCTTGATTTAATTTTTCTTTCTTACCCTGGCTCTGACGACTATGCACTCTGGAGTTTATCTCCTCTGAACCTGACAGATCAGAGACAAACGTGCTGATAAATCAATCTTGTAAGTACATGTCGATAAGACATATCAGCACTATTACATATTTACCAGTCTGTCTCTTTCTAGTAGTAAGATGAATTCAAAATGAGTAAGCATGCTCCTTTCTTAAAGCATTTGCTGAAATTCTTTAATATGCAATTCCTAAAGAAAACTAAGAAGTCCTTCTCACATCAGTACATTTCTCAGGAAGTTCTGTTATCCCACCAGATAACCGATTCTCATATGCAGTTTCAGTTTTAGTTATGGCTTTGAAAAACTTGATCCAAACCACTTACAAACATGCAGGTGGAACAATTTCTTAAGAGGAGCTAGGTTTGCCATATGATATTCTATGTCATCAATTAAGATGTGGGTCTTCAACTGAGCTATATCAAGTTACTGGATGATTGCCAAGTCTCATTGGAATATTTAACCAATCCTTTTTTAACATTTTTGCCTCTAGCTCCGTCTCCTCCTCTCTCCCACTCCCTACCCAGGGGACAGAAACTGCCTTCCGCTGGTTTAGAGCACCACCTATTGATACTGTCTGGCCACCTACTGGCCCCATTGGCTGGGTATGACACAAGCAGACAGATGGTCCCATGTCTTCCAGTGTGGGCAGATGAGAGAAGAAACCTGTCAGTGTCTTGAGGTGGGAGGGTGACGGTGGGTGAAGATTCAGTAAATGAGAATGTCATGAAAACCCAGTAGTGATGAAGTGGGCTTGTCCTCAACCCTGAGGAACACAAGAGTCTTCTTTAGTTGGAGGGAAAATAGATGTATTCTACATAAAACACTCAGGGTCCCCTTCTGGCTGGAGTCCCAGTGGGAGATATGGTCACCTGCATGATGACTGGGTCCTGTTAGCCCAACTCACTGCTCATGGCATTACCTGACTCAGGACCAGTGATTGTGAAATGAGTGAGAACTTGTCTCACTGGCGTATCCCCAGTGCCTAGATGGTGCCTGGCAAGGGCTGCCATGAGGATGGAACACAGAGAGTAAGGGGGAAGAAAAAACATGTCCTGTCAATCACAAGGAAAGAGGACACTGGGGCATAGGAATCAGAGGATGCTATTTGCCCCTCAGAGACCAAGCATTTGTTCGACAAAGGGGATGATCAATTTTTTTTTTTTTTTAAATTCTTGAGATGGGGTCTAACTCTGTCACCCAAGCTGGAGTACACTTGTGCAATCATAGCTCACTGCAGCCTTGACTTCCCTGGCTCCAGCAATCCTCCCACCTCAGCCTCCTGAGTAGCTGTCACCATAGGCATGAGCCACCACACCCAGCTATTTTTTGTATTTTTGGTAGAGATGGGGTTTCGCCATGTTGCCCACCTGGTCTAAATCTCCTGGGCTCAAGTGAACCTCCTGCCTTGGTCTCCCAAAGTGCTGGGATTACAGCTGTGAGCTATCATGCCTGGCCAGGCTGCCCGATTTTTAAGGGACATCCAACTAAGATTCTCAGCTCTAGTCATTGGGAGCAATTATCCCATGGTCTTTCCTTGGAAACTGCACTAAGGCATGCAGATGGCTGATTTCTCTCACACTAAGGAGTTTTTAAAAGCACACCAATGCTGGCCGACCAGGAAACAAGCAAAACCAAAGAAAGCCCCAAGTGTAACCTGCAGCTTAAGTGTCCAGGAGACAGTGGTGCCACCTTGTGATGGGCCTGGCAGACAGCGGGACTGTCCTAGTGGCTGGAGTCTGAGAATCCTGTCTGTCTACCCAAGGCTGCCTATTTGCATCCAGAGAGTACTTTAGAGCTGGGAAGGATCTTGATGACCTCAGCAAGCTTCCTGGGTGCCCAATTCACCTTTGTACCCACTGAAGACCTACTATTTAACCTGGCACACAGAAGGGGCTCAGGAAACGTTAGTTGAAACTGTCCTGTTCTGAGAGGAATTTATACTCTGCAATACTACTTTCCTGACCCCAATGCTGGAGACATTAATGTGTCCAAAATAGAGTTGACAATATGAACTCTAGTACTGTGACCCAGAAGGGACACTCTTAGAGCCTGAGGGAAGCAGGCTATTCTTTCTAGAGCTTCTGAGAGCTGGTAGCCCAGAACAGCCTCAGTGTGAAATCTCACCACAAATCACATGCATTTTATAGCAGACACTAGTATAAGAAAGTGACTCAACTAGGGTCACCTGGCATGGTCGTTCGGCACAGAACCCAGACCTTTCCATGCTCAGACCCATGTGCGTTCCCCTAATGTTCCTAGGTGCCCCCTAAGCCCACAGCTCACACTAAGGCTGCCGCCAGCTGCACAGAATATCCCAGGAAGCATCTCCTGGTAACCCGTGTCTGCATCCACACCGCACAGAGTTAGCACCAAGTGTGTGTGCTCATCACATCAGCACCAGAGCAGCCCTGACCTCATCTGGAGGGGGTGCGGCCACTTCCTCTGGCAGCTTCTGTTCTTGGGCCATCAATGCCAGAAGTTTTCGAATCAGAACTACATCCTTCATGACAGCCTGCAAGTTCACCGTCTGGCCATTGGTAAACATCTGGTCTCCTAGGCGACTGACTGGGCGATACCTGCAGGGGGAAATACAGAATAAACGAATGTTTAGTGTGAGGAAAGGGTCATGTTCTTCAGCCTCTCACCCATGCCTACTGTAGGGAGCACACCCCACCATGCTCAAAACAACCAACCTTCCCAATCAACATTCCAGCTGGGTGTGGTGGCTCAAGCCTATAATCCCAGCACTTTGGGAAGCCATGGCGGGTGGGGTGGATCACTGGAGGTCAGGAGTTCGAGACCAGCCTGGCCAACATGGTGAAACCCCATCTCTATGAAAAATACAAAAATTAGCTGGGTGTGGTGATGCATGCCTGTAATCCCAGCTGCTCGGGAGGCTTAGGCAGAAGAATCACTTGAGCCTGGGAGGCAGAGGTTGCAGTGAGCCAGGATCATGCCACTGCACTCTAGCCTGGGAGACAGTACAAGCAAACAAGCAAACAAAAACAACTAACATTCCTATCGCATTCACAACAAACAGGAAGGAAAGTAAGCCCTTCAACCACCTGCACCTGGAGCAGAACTGCAGCTCTGTCTCAGTGCCCTTGGCCCTTTCACCTCTCCTAGAGGTCACGGTTCAGTTCCTTAGTAAGCTTTTCTTCAGGTGAAATAAGTTAATTAAAGGGTATTACCTTGAGGGTGGCACCACCAAGAAATCGAGAAAGAACACACTGGGATTGAATCTGGACTCCATACCATCATCATCCATTCCCGAAAAAAGGTAGTTCAGAAAGAATCCTGCATTGGAAAGCAACCAAGGAGACCATTTACATCTATCACTGAAGGCATGGGAGGACAACCATAAAAATATTACTGAGTGAGGAAAAAACAGAATACAAGATAATATGTAGAGTTAAGGTCACATTTTTCTTTTTCGAGACAAGGTCTCACTCCTGTCACCCAGGCTGCAGTGCAGTGGTGCGATCATGACTCACTGCAGCCTTGATCTCCCAGGCTTAGGCAATTCTGCCACCTCAGCCTTCCAAGTAGTTGGGACTACAGGTGCGTGCTATCATGCCCAGCTAAT
This sequence comes from Papio anubis, assembly GCF_008728515.1. Lineage (NCBI taxonomy): Eukaryota > Metazoa > Chordata > Mammalia > Primates > Cercopithecidae > Papio > Papio anubis. The sequence continues at coordinate 86,638,813 of NC_044989.1, forward strand.
TTTTGCACTTTCTTTTTTTTTTTTTTTAAAGAGATGAGGTTTTGCTTGGTTGTCCAGGCTGGTCTTGAACTTCTGGGCTCAACTGATCCACCTGCCTCAGCCTCCCATATTGCTGTGATTAGAGGCATGAGCCAACGTGCCTAGCTGGCCTCATTTTTCTTTATAAAAACAAAAAATAGCCTCTGTGTACATGACAGTTTGTATGCAGGGGATATGACAGCATAAAAATGGGTACTACAGGGACAATAGCTCTTAACCCAGGAACTGAGATGAGCAAGGAAGGGGAAGAAACTTTACTTGTTTTTAATCACCCTCCTGGACTATTAAAACACATACACATCACACACATAATTATTACTTTGATCTTCATAAAAAAATGTTGAATAAAAATTTTTTTGCTAAGTTAGCCTCCTCCCACCCCTAACAGGTGCTGCCAAGAAAGGATCTTCTGTGGACCAAAGCTGTATTTCAGGTTTCTGGTGATGTGAGAAAAAGATTAAAATGTGCTAGGGCCTGCCGCAGAAGCAATCATACTAACTCCAGTGCTTTTTTTTTTTTCCCTGACATCTCTTTAACAACATGTTCATTTGTAAGTGCTTCTTATTACACAGAGGTTATAGTCAGCGTTCCACAACACACTCTCACATGGGCTTGAATATACTGCATAGGTTTTGTTATACACTCAGAAGGAAAGAAGGATTTTCCTTACAGTAAAGTCTCAATTTAAATAAGACAGAGTTCATTCTCTGATTCACAGAAGGACAAAGCATTTTACTTATGGGCATTTAAAATAAGTTACACTGAACCTTCTAAAAATACGCCAACCTGTATTAAGCGAGGCCTACCTGCAGTTGTCATTTGATAACCTGGCTCAGCTGCAGTAATTGTCAAGTTTTTGGTGCTGGGTATGACCTCGCCTGCTCTATGACATCTCAATGTCAATGTGCCCTGAAGACTGCCCCAAACCTCTGGATCAGTTCCAGGACAGAGCTACAATCATCACAACTTAAAAGAAGTAATAAGGCAGGGTTAAGGAGTGCAGGAAATAAAAGCCTAGAGGAGATCAAGGCTATTTCTTTAGCCTGATACAGCACCTTCATTCTTCCACAGGGCAAAAAGGTGTTCGCGGGCACTGGTGGGTGTTAAGTATCCTCGTTTTCCCATCTGAGCTTCCTCAATTCCTGGAGCCAAGGAGGAGAATCAAAGTGCAATAAATCAGGAACAGGTACTCTTTCTGCAATGGGATGTATCCATTCTTTATTACCAAGCCTGCAACTTGACCACAAAAATCAATCTCTACGGTAGCATATTCTCAGGCCTGGATTCCCTCTGGCTGTTAATCTCATTTCTATAGTAATAAAAATCATATGGCTACTGTATAAACCCCCACCCCCCCAAAAAAGCAAAGAAAACATTACCCATAATCCCATCACATTAACAACTATCACTTTTATATATTGTTTTCCAGCACTTTTGTCTATAGAAGTATTTTACACAACTGTAATCTTCAGTGTGGATTTATTTTGAACACTACTTTGCCCTTTTAGTATCATCTCGTCAGCATTTCTGCACGTTGCTATGTAGCTTTTGCCTGATCACCATTTTTCATGGCTATGTGATAGTCCATTAAGGATGATTGCTAATTCACTTAACCATATTCTCATAATTGGACATCTGGATTCATTTCTGTATTTTGCTATTATAGGTAACATTATAATAAATATCTTTATCTACCTGGTTTTTACCAGAAAGGTTCACATAAGCTGAATTATGGATAAGTAAGTATTTTTATGGGTAAATACAGACTGACTTCTTTTTACAAATATACTGGTGTGCGAGGAATAGATTGGGCTTGGTTTCTCACACTAAGCAAGGTCACTCTGGGATGCTGTCTACCAGCGACACCCAGGTTACATTAGAAAACCAGGCTTCGGGCTGCCATTCAGGAGGTAGGGTCCAGGCATTTAGATGATTAACTAAGACAAGTAAGTAGTGTGTCTTTCAGGTTCAAAACTTTCTGGGCACTTTGGGAGGCCAAGGCAGGCGTATCACCTGAGGAGTTTAAGACCAGCCTGGCCAACACAGGAAACCCTGACTCTACGAAAAATACAAAAATTAGCTGGGTGTGGTGGTGCACACCTGTAATCCCAGCTACTTGGGAGGCTGAGACAGGAGAATCGCTTGAACCTAAGAAGCAGAGGTTGTAGGAAGCCGAGATCGTGTCACTGCACTCCAGCCTGGGTGACAGAGTAAGACCCTGTCTTAAAACAAAACAAAAACCCAAAACACCTTTTCTGGATACATCCACTGAAACTAAGCATTGCTCAATTTTCCCTTTTTATACACGTATCAGGACAGGAACTATGCCTTCTCTGTGTTCCCAACACTTGACAGGGTGTCTAGCTCACAGCAAATTCTAAATTAAGAGTATACGGCTCAAATATAGATGTTTAAAATAGCCTAAGATAGTCCACACTTAAAAACACCACTCTTGCCTTTTCCTCCATTTTTTTTTTTCTTCGAGATGGAGTCTTGCTCTTGTCACCCAGGCTGGAGTGCAGTGGCAGGATCTTGGCTCACTGCAACCTCTGCCTTCCCAGGTTCATGTGATTCTCCTACCTCAGCCTCTCAGGTAGCTGGGATCACAGGCACACGCCACCACGCTCTGCTAATTTATGTATTTTTAGTAGAGACAGGGTTTTGCCTGGTTGGCCAGGCTGGTCTCGAACTAATGACCCCATGATCCACCCGCCTCGGCCTCCCAAAGTGCTGGGATTACAGGCATGAGTTACCGCACCCAGCCTCCTCCATTTTTAAAAACTAGCTTCATTCCACCTCCAATTCTCCAGCTAGTTTCTTTAAAATCTGCAGAGGATATGTCATCATAGGTTTTTAGAGAAATCCCTAACTTGGAGAACAATTAACAAAAGCACCATAATTTAACTAGTCTCTGTTAATAGGTATTTAAGTTATGTCCAGTTCTTTTTTGTTTTGTTTTTTTGTTTTTCTGAGATGGTGTCTCGTTCTGTCACCCAGGCTGGAGTGCAGTGGCACGATCTCCGATCACTGCAAGCTTGCCTCCCAGGTTCATGCCATTCTCCTGCCTCAGTCTCCTAAGCAGCTGGGACTACAGGTGCCGCCAGCACGCCCGGCTAATTTTTTTGTATTTTTTAATAGAGATGGGGTTTCACCGTGTTGGCCAGGATGGTCTCGATCTCCTGACCTCGTGATCCGCCCGCCTCAGCCTCCCAAAGTGCTGGGATTACAGACGTGAGCCACCGCGCCCGGCCCATGTCCAGTTTTCAGCCATTCAAACAACACTGTGAGTATTCTAATTCCTTAGGATAAAGTCATCGAAGCAGAATTGCTAAGTCAAGGAGTCTGCATGTTTAAAGTTTTGATGTCGATAAAAGCAGAATATTTCAGTGAGTTAATGCAGATGAAGGAAGCATGCGTATGCAATGAAGAATGGCATTCAGGGACAACCACAGCATTAGAAAGTTACATATGTTCAGGGGGAGAAAACAGACTCCATTAACCTGCACTTTGTGGGCATTTCTGAAAATGAATGTCTGAACTTTCTCTTCTACTCAATACATCAGAAATGCTGAAGAAGATCAGTCAAATCTCCGCAGCTCCTGTCCCAGCAATGTCCCCACTGCAGTTTAGTCACCGTGAAGGCAGAGGCTGTTCTTCAATCACAGGATCTTAGAGTCAGAGGAGAGCTGTGGAAGCCCATCTCCTCACACGAGCTGCATCCTCTCCTAACAAGAACTTCTGCAGCTTGCAACAATGACTTCTGCCTAGCTGGGATTTCAGAGCATCTTGAATGTGTGTTTCTTTCAGCTGTGAGAGGTGCCACAGGAAAAAGGGATAAGGAGGTCAAATAACCTGGGATCACAATGGGTGGAAGTGTCTTGGCTATACGAATTCTTATTTTAAATGTTAATGTGCCTTGTGGGGCTCAGGGGGCACAGGGAGCGTGCGGGAGCAGCACGTGCAGCATTTCACAAGCTGACAGCGCTCCTTGTGGGATCACCAGTCCGTGGGGACTACTCAGGCACAGCCCTCACTTTTTTTTTCTTTTTTTGAGACGGGGCTCCGCTCTTGTGGCCCAGGCTGGAGTGCAATGGTGCAATCGCGGCTCACTGCAACCTCCGCCTCCCGAGTTCAAGCGATTCTCCCGTCTCAGCCTCCCGAGTAGCTGGGATTACAGGCGTGTGCCATCATGCTCGGCTAATTTTTTTTTTTTTTTTTTTAAGTAGAGACAGGGTTTCACCATGTTGGTCAGGTTAGTCTTGAACTCCTGATCTCAGATGATCCGCCTGCCTTGGCCTCCCAAAGTGCTGGGATTACAGGTGTGAGCCACCACACCCAGCCCAGCCCTCACTTTTTGAGTCCCTCTGATACCAGGAAGATGGTCAGACCCACGCTGAGGGTTCTCGCCTTCCTCCACATCACCTGCTCCCCAGGGTTACTGACCTATGTCACTTGCAGCCCCTTCAGAGGCAGAGACCACATGGTCTGGTCTGTATCTTGGCATCGTGCTCATCACAAACATGGTCCTTGGCATAACGCTGAGTGCCCAACAAATAAATGTGTGCTAAATACTGAATACCCAAGCCTGGAGCTGTAGAAGACTACGGTCTACTTGTTTCTAATGCACAGACTTGTGGTTGCACCATCATATTCGCATGGCTGCAATGGAAGATGACTTTAGAAGAATGGGTTTGCGGAAGGCATTGAAAGGCTACTTACCTGCTGGACATTTGCCCCACAAAAACTATCTTCTAGAATTCTGACCATCTTTGTTCTCAATCTATGAACATTTTATAAGGCATCCTAAGGGCTACAGAAGCAATTCCCAACTGGTATTACAAGAAAATTGTTTTGAGGGCTATTTAATGGTTAAGTGCAGGAAAATCCACTCTTATGGTATTAACTGCCAACCATGAAACAAAAGTAAAAAGGCTTTCTAAATGCAATGTGGTATCCTGGGTTGGATCCAGGAGCATAAAAAGGAAATTACTGGAAAACCAGCAAAATTTTAAAAGTCTGTAGTTTAGCCAGTAGTGTTGCACCAATGTTAAACTCAGTTTTGACAAATGCACCATGGTAATCTACTATGTTACATTAGGGCAAATTAAGTAAAGAGTATAAAGGAATTCTCTGTACTATGTTCACTACTGTTCTATTAAGTCGAAAAATTATCCTAAAATATAACACTTAAAAAATAATGATAAACAGGTTTTTCATTTACTCCAGGTCATGCCAGAGTGTTCAATGTAAAAGATACATCATGCATCTTCAGGAGGGGATCTTATTTCCATGTTTATTCCATATTCTCAAGCCCTGGTGAAAGGTTTAGTAACAGTATCTGCTATGGACTTCCACGCATGTAATTTCTTCAATTCTAGGCAAGAGGCTTTATGAATGCCATTATATAGAGTTGGAAATGGAGGCTCCTCAAAATAGCCTTCTATTAGCCACTCAGAAAAAGTGGCAGAGCCAAGTGATAATTGTAGGTTGTGCTTTTTCTTTCTTTTTTTGAGATCGAGTCTTGCTCTGTCACCCAGGCTGGAGTGCGGTGGCACGATCTCAGTTCACTGAAGACGGCGCCTCCTGGGGTTCAAGTGATTCTCCTGTCCCAGCCTCCTGAGTAGCTGGGATTACAGGTGCCTGCCACCACGTCTGGCTAATTTTTGTATTTTTTGTAGAGATGGGGTTTTACCACGTTGGCCAGGCTGGTCTTGAACTCCAGACCTCAAGTGATCTGCCTGCCTCAGCCTCCCGAAGTACTGGGATTACAGGTGTGAGTCACTGTGCCCGGCCAGGTTATGCATTTTCTATCCTGGCAAGCTGATGACTTAATAGAAAATGAACAGTTAATATCTACATAGCACATATTACACAGCAGGTACTGCTCTCAGTGCTTCTCTTGGAATACTCTATTTAATCTTCTGACCACTTCAGAATAAAAACCAAAAAACATTCTTAAATAAGCCTACTACTATAAAAATTAAAAAGTGGGAGTATTAAGTTATCTCAAAATTTGTCCGAAGCAGAGCTTGGGTGGGACAGAGCTGAGGAAAGAACTCTACCCAGGGGGGATGTGGGTGGACAGACAGGAGCAGCCTGGCAGGAGGCACTAACGTTTTGCTGAATTCTTGTAGTTTTTCTTAAAAATTATTCGCCTACATTTTATTCCAAAATAGATCCACACTTGTTTTACAGTAAAATATTTCAAAATATTTGCCAGGTAAATTTCTTAATTTCTTCCTGAAAAACCTTTCAGAAAAACGACCAGTTAAGGCAAGAGGCGCTTGTGGGGCACTGCCTCATAAAGTAGCCCCTGCCATCAGCTCTCCCGTGTGAGAGGCCTGAGCTGGGCGCTCGCTGGGGTCCCCTTAGGCCTGAGAGGCCTGCACACTGTGCCTCTGCTGGCCCCTCCCAGACGTGGTGGAGAAACACGTGGTGAGGAGAACCAGGTATTCCCAGGGTTTAGGACACATCTGCTGGCCTCACATGGAGCTCCTCTCCAGACCCAGTCTGCTCACCCAGGGGCTCGGAGTCCTTCTGGCCAGCTGTCCTGTGCACCATGGCTGGAAACGTGATCGTCAACTTGCTGTTGTGTTCCTTTCGGACAACAGATCGTCCAGTCCTGCGCAGGAGGACAGTTGTGATTGAGGAGATAAAAAACCCGTAAGATATTTAATAATAGCTATGAGTGACTGCCCAGACCCAGAGACGTCTCACCTGGGGAAAGGGCCCTGATACTTACTTGCAGTGGGGACAGCGCTTAGCATTCATATGTGCCTTCCAGAAGACAGCAGTGAGCTTGCTCTTGCTCTCACACACATTCTTTACCTGTTTTTTTTAAAAAAGTCAGAGAACCTTGGAGTGCCATTTTGAAGAGAATCCAATATATTTACTTTATTGTTTTCACCTTTTATTTTTAACCAGCGGAAACACTCCCACCAACACTTTCTTAAACAAAATCTTCCATAGAACCCTAATATAGTTGAGCTCTGACAATTACTGAGCGACCTCTTTAAACCTTCAGTTTCCTCAATTATAATATGGGAATAAGAATAGTAACCACCGCAGCAAGCTCTTACTAAGATAAATAATCACGAATGCAGTGGGGGCTTGAAATACAGCCAGTACTCACTAAGTGCTAGTTACTTTCACTTGTAAAAGGAAGCCCTCTGGATGCAGCTGGTCTGCCTCAGAAGGACCTCAGAGTTCTGCAGAAGGCACATCCACAGTCCAGCCCCATGAGTGGCTCTGCACCTGGCAGCAGATGGGAACCATCTGGGAGCTTTTGTAACTCCATTTGGACCCTACCCCAGACCAATTAAATCAGCATCTCTGGTGTGAAACCCAAGCAGGAAGTGAAGCAGATTTCAAGACTAGTATCACAGGTGAATTATCTACCCATTCATTCATTGAACAAATTAATACTTAGGCAGTGTATGGAGGGAAGAATAAGGTAGCGGTGGGTTAGAGACAAGTGTTGGAGAAGGGAAAAAAGACCTGATGCCATTTTTTAAGAATTGGCTTGCTGGATGCCATACCAAAACCAACTAATGTCACATAATCCTCTCATTGGTCCTGCAGGCAGGCATTAGAGATTAGGTAGTGGACACTCAGGCACAGTTGTGCAACTTGTGAGGTTGCAGGTCTCATGAGAGACAGAGTTCAGATTCAAACCCTGGTCTACTGTGGGAAGCCAGAAGTATACGCAAAGGACAACACAAAGGGAAAGTGATAAAATAATGCCAAAAACAGCATGGGAGAAAGACAGTGTTAACTCACATGTGCGCCCTGGGACCCCAGGAGGTTGTTCTGCACAATTTCAGCTGTGTATTGTTCTAATTCCTCCTGAATTTCAGAAGCAGAGGGATCAGCATTTTCTTCCAGAAACTGGAAAACAAAGAGAAAAACCACATTATCACGGTAATGTACACCTCTGATGAGCAGCACAGCTGGGACCAGCCTCTCCAAGGGTGGAAAAGATTCATTTGAAGGGAGAAAAAGAAACCATGGCTACTGTGTTGCACTTTCAAAAGAGTGAGACAACATATAGCTGTTAAAAAAAAATCAAACGAGGTCAGGCATGGCGGCTCACACCTGTAATCCCAGCACTTTGGGAGGCAGAGGCAGGTGGATCACTAGAGCTCAGGAGTTTGAGACCAGCCCGGGCAACATGGTAAAACTCCATCTCTACCAAAAATATAAAAAGTTAGCCAGATGTGGTGGCATCTACTTGTGGTCCCAACTAGTTGGTAGGCTGATGTGGGAAGATCGCTGGGAGGTGGATGTTGCAGTGAGCCAAGATCGTATCACTGCACTCTAGCCTAGGTGACAGAGCCAGACACCATCTCAAAAAAAAAAAAAAATAAATCCAATGAGAACATCCTACTTCCAATAATGGTGGGCTAGATTCCCCAGACCAAACCTAAGACTGCAAAGAACCAAGATAGGTTAAAATATTTTAAAAATCTTAACGCTCTGAAGAGCTGACAGGACAGTGAGGAATAAATAACCAGAGCAGACTAAAGGGGAACAAAGAATCTAGCGAGATGAAAGAGCATGCAGCCATGTGCATTTTTTGGGTCCCAATGTGGGGCTTTGGTGCTATGCTGAGGCAGGACATCACTTGGTGTACTCATGTGCCCCAGGGAATAAGCCCATGATGCTCCCCAGGAGCCCTGGCCTTGAGTGCATTTTCCAATGCAGCAATTTTGAACTTTTTATTCAGAAACCCTTAAATCATGTAGGAAACAGAAATGAAAGTCTTAACCTAAGCCGGGTACAGTGGTGCCTCTGCAGTCCTAGCTACTCCAGATGCTGAGATAGGGGCTCGCTCGAGCCCAGGTGTTTGAGGTTGCAGTGCGCTATGATTGTACCTGTGAATTGCCGCTGCACTCCAGTGCTTGCCTAAGCAACACAGTGAGATCCTGCCTTTAAAAAGAACAAATTTAAAAACCTAAAGCTTTTTTAGTATAAGGTTAGAAATCTAACAGGAAGCCATCGTTCTTCACCCCCCGACACATAAACACAGTAAGCTGGAACACAAAGGGCTGTACCCTCAGGAACTACCAGCCCTTGTACAATCACTCGGGCCATCCAGGGAGCTTGAAGCGTTGAACCTGGATAATGACAGTCCCAAGCTGGCAGTGGTGCCATGCACACAGCAGAAGCAATGAGAATCTTCTCTGGAGAAGGCAGCATCATCCTAGCCCTCAAATTATTCCCATAAATAATTTTTATTTTTACATTTATTTTTTATAATTATTAGAAAACTAAAGGTAGCATCTTGTTATGTTGCCCAGGCTGCTCTTTAACTCCTGGGCTTGAGCAATCCTCCCACCTCAGCCTCCCAAAGTGCTAGGATTACAGGCATTAACCACTGTGTCCAGCCCCAACAAAGAATTTTTAAAGGACAATGACAGACAAACTGTCAAAAATAAATACACAAGGGGACAGGGAAAGGAGGGAGGGTTTTTGGGGACATAAACAATATGCTGACATTGAACTAGACTGTAAGGGTGATGGTTACTTTGTATTGGACTGTACATACAATTAATGCATTTTTGTGTATATTTTACCAAAAAAAAAGATTAAGGTATAATAGTAGGCACCATGAATAATTTTATGCCAATAAATCTGAAACTTTAAATGAAATGAGGGAATTCCTAGAAACATATAACTTACTGTAAGCACTGGTTTAAGAAAATCCTTTCGGTCGGGCGCGGTGGCTCAAGCCTGTAATCCCAGCACTTTGGGAGGCCGAGACGGGTGGATCACGAGGTCAGGAGATCGAGACCATCCTGGCTAACACAGTGAAACCCCGTCTCCACTAAAAAATACAAAAAACTAGCCGGGCGAAGTGGCCGGCGCCTGTAGTCCCAGCTACTCGGGAGGCTGAGGCGGGAGAATGGCGTGAACCTGGGAGGCGGAGCTTGCAGTGAGCTGAGATCCGGCCACTGCACTCCAGCCTGGGCAACAGAGCAAGACTCTGTCTCAAAAAAAAAAAAAAAAAAGAAAATCCTTTCTTTCTCTTTCTCAATCTCTCTTTTGGACAAATGTGACCATGAGTTAACTTTTTAGCTCTGTTCCCTCGGAAACATAATAAAAGTAGAAACAGGCCAGGTACGGTGGCTCACGCCTGTAATCCCAGCACTTTGGGAGGCCAAGATAGGCAGATCACCTGAGGTCAGGAGTTCAAGACCAGCCTGGCCAACATGGTGAAACCCCATCTCTACTAAAAATACAAAAAATTAGCTGAGCATGATGGCACTTCCCTGTAGTCCCAGCTACTCAAGGAGGCTGAAGCAGGAGAATCGCTAGAGCCTGGGAGGCGGAGGTTGCAGTGAGCCAAGATTGCACCACTGCACTCCAGCCTGGGCAACAGAGCAAGACTCCGTCTCAAAAAATAAATAAATAAGAGTAGAAATGTCAGTTGTGTTATTAGGCAACACTACTGATGGTAAAAATGACCCCAATTGGTTAGGCTATATCTGGACTGGAAAGATCACAGCTCTGAGCTTCGCTGGGTCCTAGCTGAGCATATCCTAGGGTCCCTGGAGGCACAGCCCACGGAACTGTTAGAAACAATATTGATTCCTTTCTGGGAGATGGGGCTTCTAGGCCAGCGTGGCTCCCCTAGCCGCTGAAATGATCTCGTTCCTTTGCTTCTGAGTAGTCGTCAGTCATGTGGGGAGCCAAAGACAACTAGTCCCTGTGAGGACACCTAATGAAGAGAAATGTGTGGCACTGCCCTGCTGGCGTACTATGTCTCCTATCTCCTCCAGGGCATTTTAAAGAGAGAGAGAATTATCTACCTCGGCTGGGCACAGTGGCTCATGCCTGTAATCCCAGCACTTTGGGAGGCCAAGGTGGGTGGATCACTTGAGGCCAGGAGATCAAGACCAGCCTGGCCAACGTGGTGAAACCCTGTCTCTACTAAAAATACAAAAATTAGCTGGGCGTGGTAGCATACGCCTATAATCCCAGCTATTTGGGAAGCTGAGGCACCAGAATCACTTGATGCTGGGAGGCGGAGGCTGCAGTGAGCTACGACTGCGCGGCTGCACTCCAGCTTGGGCAACAGAGTGAGACTCTGTCTCGGAAAAAAAAAAGAATTATCTTACTTATTTTATGAGGCTGACATAATCTAGATACCCAAACCCAAAAAGACAATATGAGAAAGGAAATGTAAACCGATCTCACTCATGATTACAGAGGCAAAAATTCCAAGTATAATATTAAGAAATCAAATCCAACGACATATTAAAAAGGTAATATATCATAAACAATTTGGGTTTATCCCAGGAATCCCAGGTTAGTTTAACATTAGGAAAGGAATGGAGTCATTCACCATGTTAGCCGGTTTAAAAGGACCCAAATTATCTGAAAATTTCAGTATATATTGAAAAAGTATTTGATAAAATTTAATATTTAGCCACGACAGCAAAATAGGAATACAAAGGAGCTTCCTTAATCCGATTAAAAACTCAGTAAACACCACGCTTAATAGTGAAATGTTGAAAGGTTCCCTATTTTAAGGGTATAATTTATTTATATTTTGAAACAATCTCAAATATATAGAAAAACCGCAAGTATTTCCAGAAATCTATCTTTCTCGAGTCATTTGACAGTACACTGCTGATCTGATATACCATCAACCCCAAATACTTTGGTGAACATTTTCTAGAAACATGGACACTCACAAATATGACCATGATACAATCATCAAAAAATGGTAAATTAGCACTGATAAATTATTACCTTCTAATCCTGAAACACCATTCAAATTTTGCCAACTCTTTTAATAATACCCTTTACAGGCTGGGAGTGATTGCTCATGCCTGTAATCCCAGCACTCTGAGAGGCCGAGCCAGGTGGATCCCTTGAGGTCAGGAGTTCAAGACCAGCCTGGTCAATATGGCAAAACTCGTCTTGACTAAAAAAAATACAAAAATTAGCCAGGTGAGGTGGTACATGCCTGTAGTTCCAGCTACTCATGAGGATGAGATGGGAGATCGCTTGAACCCTGGAGGCAGAGGCTGCAGAGAGCCGAGATCATGCCACTGTACTCTAGCCTGGATGAGAGGGCCAGACTCTGTCTCAAAATAATAATACTAATGTCCTTTACAGCAAAGGACTAAAAGACTAGAGACTAAACGACTACTTTGTTTAGAATAGTTCCTTAGTCTTTAACTTTAGTCATTAACAGCTTTGAAGATTAAAGGCAAGTTTTATAGAATATCCCTCAATTGTGGCATGTCTGAAGTTTCGTCATGATCAGATCTGGCTTAACGTATCTTTGGCAGGAATATCCAGAAGCAATGTTGTGTTCTTCTCACTGCATCCTATAAGGGAGTGCATGATTTCAATCAGTACCATCAGGTATGTTTCACTTTGATCACCCGAGTAAGGGGGTGACTGCCAGGCTTCTTCTCCATTGTAAAGTTATTCTCCCTCTGACCTTTGTAATTAATAAAGACTATGTGTGTGTATACGGGGGAGGGCACTTTGAAGGTGAGTAAGTAGCCTGTTACTTAAACCTTCAGTCACTCAATTCATTTTTTCATTTATATCAACATAAAAGTAGGTTCATGGATTCCTACTTCATTCGATGGGTTATAATCATTCAGTATCTTCGTTTATTATATGCTCGAACTGTCCTAGATTTGGCCAGAGTGGGCCCTTCACACAGTCTTCTGTGTTCTTTGGACATGTCCCATTGTTTTTGGGCACATACTTCCTTTCTGGCATGTGATATTCCAGACTGGTCTTGTACTTTCGCTGTCCCAGCTCTAGATCAGCTATTTCTCCAAGAAGCTTTTTTAGTGGAGAATGGTATTTAGAAAACAAGAAGAGGGTGCTAGGTGTGCCCATTACTATCACTCCCCCGAGCCCTTCCAAGGACAGGGCCAGGGGAAAATACATGTGTACACACACACTTTACAACAGAACTTTTAATTCCATTTTAACAATACAGGATTAATTCTGTCTTCTCTCTTTCATATATTTGTAACTCTCTTTTCCGATAGTTAAAACCTGGCCCCCATTATCCTTAAGTACATATTCAATCAATTAAGAACTTATTCATCAACGTCTCTCTCTCCCTATATGTAACCACTCTCCCACCACTGCCGCCGTCATCCCCTCCTCTGTATGGAGCCCTCACCCAACTTGAGCTCAAGTTCCACATGAGTCCACCCTCCTTGTGGACCCCCTCCTTATCATATTTGGGCTCACACACCCCACGCTGGGCCACCCCGCATGGGTACCCTCTCACCTGATTTGGGCTCTCACACTCTAAGCTGTGTCTTTATCTCCAAATGAACATCCTCCTTACCCTACTCGAGCTCTGGTATTCCACACAGGGCTGCCCACACGTGCAGGGATCCCCTCTCACTCTGCTCTGGCTGAGTCCCCCCTGTGCAGGGACACCTTTCCCACGAAGCTTTGCTCACTCTCCTGGGGCTCAGACACCATATACTAGGCTGGGTCTCTTGTGGAATCCCAGCTTGCTCCGCCCACCTTATGTCTTCAACACTGAAGTATCCAAGAAGAGGGAGGAGAAGAGGAAAGGGGAACAACTTTTCTTTGTGACAAGAAATAAGACAAAGATACCAACTACCACTTCAACACAGTAATGTAGATCCTAGCCACCAAAAGAAAACATATAAGGATTGGAAAGGAACAAAAAAGCCAGTATTTGCAGATATGATTGTATTGAAAATCTAAAAATATCTACAGACAAACTGTCACAATTGATGAGACAATTTTGCCAGGTTGCTTCATATATAATCAATAACATTTTTATATGTCAACAAACAAAATGAAAATTCAAATAAGGTATTTTTAATAGCACCAGAAATTCTGATGTAAATATCAACTATGAAAAAAATATCTCTTTACAATAGAGATCTGGTCAACCCCACCTTATCCGATAGTAACCAGTCAGAGAAATTAGGCAAGAGAAAGAAAAGGCATCCAAACTGAAAAGAAGGATGTAAAAATGTCTCTGTTTACAGATAACATAATCTTATGTATAGAAAAACCTAGACTCTACCAAAAACCTCTTAGAACTCATAAACAAATTCAGTCAAGTTGCAGGATTAAAAAAAAATCAGTAGCATTTCTATACACAAACAATGAATTAGCTGAAAAAGAAATTAAGAAGGCAATCCCATTTATAATAGCTACCAAAAAAATACCTAGGAATAAATTTAACCAAGGATGTGAAAGACTCTTTTGGAAAACTGCAAAACACTGACGAAAGAAACTGGAGAGGGTACAAATGGAAAAACATCCTGTACTTATAGATTAGAATAATTAATACTGTTAAAATTACTACTCTACCCAAACCAATTTGTAGATTCAGTGCAATCCCTATCAAAATACCAATGACATTCTTTGCAGAAACAGAAAAACAAAAAATTGTAACATTTGTATGGAACCACAAAAGACCCTGAACAGCCAAAGCAATCTTGAGCAAAAAGAACAAAGCTAGAGGCATCACACTACCAGAATTCAAAATATACTACAAAGCTGTAGTAACCAAAACAGTAGGGTACTGGCATGAAAACAGAAACATAGGCCAATGAAAACAGAGAACCCAAAAATTAATTTACATATCTGCAGCCAACTGATTTTTGCAAAAAGTGCCAAGAATACACATTGGGGAAAAGGACAGTGCCTTTAATAAATGATACTGGGAAAATTGGATATCCATATGCAGAAGAATGAAACTAGATCTCCACCCCTCCCCTCTACAAAAATCAACTCAAAATTGATCAATGACCTAAATATAAGGTCTGGAAAAATATTTTATGAATCAGACCTCAAAGCACAGGCAACAAAAGCCAAAACAAACAAATGGGATTATATCAAACTAAAAAGCTTCCACACAGCAAAGTAGTCAGTCAATAAAAAGACAAGCTATGGAATAGGAGAAAATATTTGCAAACTATTCATCTTAGGGGCAGAGGCTTAATATTCAGAATATATAAGGAACCCAAACATCTCAACAGCAAAAAATCCCAAACAATTCAATTAAAAAATGGGCAAATCATCTCAACAAACATTTCTCAAAACACACACAAATGGCTAACAAATATATGAAAAAATGTTCAGTGTCACCAGTCACTGGGAAAACACAAATCAAAACCACAATAAGGTTTCATCTCATCCCAGTTAGGATGGCTATCCCCAAAAGACAAAAATATAACAAATGCTGGTGAGGATGTGGAGAAAAGGGAACTCTTATACACTGTTGGTGGGAATGTAAACTAGTATAGCCACTACAGGAAACATATGAGTGTTCCTCAATAAACTACAAATAGAACTACCATATGATCCAGCATCCCACTATTGGGCAATTATCCAAAAGAAAAGAAATTAGAATATCAAAGAGGCAGCACTATTCACAATAGCCAAGATATGGAACCAACCTATATGTCCAATAATAGATAAAGGGATAAAGCAAATGTGGTAACATATACACAATGGAATACTATTTAGCCATAATAAAGCATGAAATCCTGTCATTTGCAACAACATAGATGGAACTGGAGGACATCATGTGAAATAAGCCAGGAACAGAAAGTTAAACACTACATGTTCTTACTCATATGTGGAAGCCAAAAATAGTTGATCTCATAGAAGTAAAAGTAGAATAGAGAATACTAGAAGCTGAGAAGGGTAGGGAAAAGAGGGGAACAGGAGGAGATTTGTTAAAGGAGATAAAATTACAATTAGACAAGAGGAATAAATTCTAGTGTTCTACCCCATTATAGGATGACCATAGCTAACAATAACATAGTTTCAAACAGCTAGAAGGAGAATATTGCATGTTCGCAACACAAAGAAATAATAAATGTTTGAGGTGATAGATATGCTAATTATCCTGATCTGATCACTATACATTGTCTGTATCACACCATCATTATGTACCCCATAAAATATGTATAAATATTATGTGTTAATAGAAAAAAAGACCGGCCGGGCACGGTGGCTCAAGCCTGTAATCCCAGCACTTTGGGAGGCCGAGATGGGAGGATCACGAGGTCAGGAGATCGAGACCATCCTGGCTAACCTGGTGAAACCCCGTCTCTACTAAAAAAATACAAAAAACTAGCCGGGCGAGGTGGCGGGCGCCTGTAGTCCCAGCTACTCGGGAAGCTGAGGCAGGAGAATGGCGTAAACCCGGGAGGCGGAGCTTGCAGTGAGCTGAGATCCAGCCACTGCACTCCAGCCTGGGCAACAGAGCAAGACTCCGTCTCAAAAAAAAAAAAAAAAAGACCAAAAAACCAAACACAAAAAGTAAACAAAGTAAGCATTACCAATAGGTGAACAACCTGATATCATAGGCCTCCTAAAATGATGCAATACAAAGTACCCTGTATCAAGTAGGTTGTATTCTTGCCAAAAAGTGAATCTAATTACAGGAAATAATCAGACAATGTAAAATGTAAGAAATCCTATCAGACAACTGGCCTTGAGCCTCCAAAAAAGTCAGTATCATGAAAAAGAATTCTCTACATTACAATGTTCTACTTTAAGACCAATCAAAGAAATGTAACCATCAAAAGCAATGTCTTTTGATTGAATAAACCTTGACTGAATCCTCGGTCCAGAAAATCAGAAAAAAGCTCATAAATGGATTAAATGGTATTTCACTATTGTTTCTATTAACATTCCTTTTATTATTCTTATAGCTTCCTGTTTTCACACTCAGCTATTGGTATCCAGTTATAAGATATAAAGATCAAACGTTCTGGTGACTATCGGCATGGTAACTAGGACAATATACAAGCATCTCTAGTTCTCCACCACTTCGCGTTTCCTGATTTCTGTGACCACCACTACCCACCTACCCTGTTCAGAATTCTCTCAAGCTCGTAGACTGCTTGTAGGGCCCCAACTTCCAGAACCCTTAGCTGGCAGAGTAAGAGGTGAATCACGGCCCGGGGACAAGTCAGCATGTGGCAGTTTAAACAAGAGCCCCGAAGCAGCAGGTACAGCTTCTGAAGAGGGAATAAAAACGAACAGGATATTAGAAAGAGACACAGTAGTCATGGTGATTTTCAGTATACTCACAAGTTTCTCCATGTAGTCAGTCTATTCCTTTAAAAACTCTACTTCAGCCTACATGCTTAGAAAGGTCTTTGTTATCTTAAGAACCAGATAAATATTCCCCTCTATTTTCTTTTAAGGTTTTATTTTAATCCATTTAGATTTGAAATTTACTTTGGGCGTATGACCTGAGGTAGAGAAATATCTTTATTTTATTCCAAGATTTAATTAAGACCCTTCTTGGCCAGGTGCGGTGGCTCACGCCCGTAATCCCAGCATTTTGGGAGGCCAAGGCGGGCGGATCGATCGCTTGAGGCCAGGAGTTTGAGACCAGCCTGGCCAACATGGTGAACCTGTCTCTTGTAATTTTTGTAAAAATTTTGTAAAAATACAAAAATTAGCTGGGCGTGGTGGCATGTGCCTGTAATCCCAGCTACTTGGGAGGCTGAGGCACAAGAATCACTTGAATCCGGGAGGCAGGGGTTACAATGAGCCAAGACCGTGCCACTGCACTCCAGCCTGGGAGACAGAATGAAACACTGTCTTAAAAACAAAAACAAAAAAAGACACTTCTCTTTAACATGATTAACAGACAAAAATCATGTCCATGTATACCAACATATGTGTAGCTTAAAAAAAAAAAGTCCTGCAAGTGAGGTTCGCTGAAATAAAAAGCTGAAAATGTACAAGCATGACTCTACACAGAAGCTTAATTCTGACCTCACTGTTGGGCTTTCTGGGGCTTTGCTTCTCCTGCCACCACCCAAGAGCCTATAGAGACACCTGAAAGACTCAGGGAGGCCTTGAGAACACTGAAGCTCTATTACCAGGCAGGTGCCACTGAGATTTCTGAAGAGCACAAAGCCCCTGAAACAAAAGGTATAGGGAATGAATCTGAACCCTCCCTGGCCCTCCACGTGAATGGAATCAGGCTGTGGCTCTACTCAACTGGAAGCAAACTGATATTCATTTATTTAGGGACACAGGGTAAGTTGAAGTTATTGTATTTGGCTCAAAGTTTCAAAATCTCATTCTACAGAATGCTTTCATTGGAGTGTCTGGGGCTTAACGTCCTTAGACCACTCTTGTGGGAGAGAGGCAGAACTCATAAATCCCACCAGCAGCCCTGAGACCCACACAACTGAGGCAGCACTTACATCGAAGAGGAGAGGGTTATACACCGTGAGTGGGAGCTCAATGTGGCCCAGGTGCCCGGAGCAGTTGTTGAAGTCCTGCACGCAGGTGGAGCACACCTCTTTGGAATCTGCAGGACCCAAAGCTAAATCGTACAGGCCATTTGCCGATGGGTTCCCCAGGCTGTCCAGGTACCGAGGGTTCGTAATGGATTTAACACTTAATTTCCTAAGGGGATAAAAAAGACCAAGAGGAAAGCTAAGGTTACCAACCTCTTTGATATTTCCTTTCCAACACAAAACTATAGTTAAGTGATGATTTAATGCCTGCTTGATTGCTCTGGAGGGCACAATCTCTGTCTGCCTTGCTCACCAGTGGACCCCAACACAAAGTGCAGAGTTGGTACCCAACAGTTAATAAACACATATGTGCTAAATGAATGAGTGGTAACATCTTAAAAACAGATTTAGAACAAAACTTGCACTAAGTATATTGATAAACTGTTTATAAAAACGAGTTAAGCATCTACTATACACTGACTGCTTCACAGGCAGCATTATTTCGTCTTTTTTTTTTTTAAACAAGGTCTCACTCTTGTTGCCCAGGCTGGAGTGCACTGGTGCAACCTTGACTCACTGCAGCCTCGAACTCCTGGGCTCCAGTGATCCTCCCACCTCAGCCTCCCGAGTAGCTGGGACCACAGACAAGTGCCACTATGCCCAACTAATTTTTCGATTAATATTTTTTTTGTAGAGACAGGATTTCGCCATGTTACCCGGGCTGGTCTTGAATTCCTGAGCTCTACAGATCTGCCTGCCTCAGCCTCCCAAAGTGCTGGGATTACAGCAGTGAGCCACCATGCCTGGCCGCATTATTTAGTTTGATCTTAATCCTCTGAAATGGTCATCACTACATGTACTTTTCAGGGGACGAAACCAAGGCTCAGGGAATTTAGGTGATTGAATCCAGGTGACACAAACAGAATGTGGGGGAGGCAGGATATGGAATAGACTTAACTCCAAAGCCTACGTAGTTCAATGAAGGGAATGTGATGCAACAATCCCTGTATGCAGAAATAGTAAATTTGACAACATTAAACACATATAGTCAAACCTTAAAAAAGGTTTTATCACATTTTACGTTTGGTTTGAAAGGTGCTCCCATAGGACACAACTATGTTTAGTAAGCTAACTTTGCTTTTACAACTTTCTCCTTTCTGATTTAGAAAATAAAGACAAAGAAACCATCCCAATCTCACAGGCTAGAGGAAATCTGAAGGTTGAAAGGAGAGTCCCCTAATGATGTAAACGCTCCCTTTAATAAAGCACAAAAATAGTGTCAAGTTTTCATGAGTGGTGACATGGTCTGAGTGTAAAACGATGTTAGTCTATCAGGAATTAAGCTGCTCAGATCTAGAAGATTCTATGTGGCATGGCCAGTGTCACTAAGGGTCAAGGCGACATGGAGGCAGATCTGCTGTTGTGGCTGTTGTCTATATGGTCACCTTGCTGCCAGTAAGCTAATTTCATGAGAAACTTGATCTAACTCAAAAGTTGTGTGTGTGGTCTCTTCCCACAAACCTAGAGTCCGCCTGCAACCTTGAACTGGGTAACATTGAACAAATTACTTACCTTTTGTTCTTTAATCTTAACTTTTGAAACTGTAATAAAATATATATATATATTCATCATCTTAACTGTTTCAATTAGTACAGTTCAGTGGTATTAAGTACATTTGCATTATGCTGCCATTACCATTCTCCATCTGCAGAACCCTTTTTCATGTTGTAAAACTGAAACCCTGTACCCGTTATACAATAATTATTCATCTCCTCTGCTACCATCATTTTACTTTCTGTTTTGATTAATCTGACTGCTCTAAGTACCTTACATTAAGTGGAATCACACTGTACTTGTCCTTTTGTGACTGGCTTATTTCGCCTAGCACAATGCCCTCAAGGTTCATCCATGTTATAGGATGTTTCAGAACTTTTTTCCTTTTTTTTATGGCTGAACAATATCCCATTGCATGTACATACCACATTTTGTCTATCAACCCATCCATTGATAAGACACTAGGGTAGTATCCACTTTTTCACTATTGTGAATAACGCTGCTATGAACATAGGTATACAAATATCTCTTTGAGACCCTACTTTCAATTCTTTGGATATGTATCCAGAGGTAGAATTGCTGGATCACATGGTAATTTTGTCTTTAATATTTTGAGAATCCACCCCCACTGTTTTCCATAGTGGTTGCACCATTTTACATTCCCACTAATGGTGTACAAAAAGGTTCCACTTTCTCCACACCCTTGTCAACACACACTACTTTGTTTTTTTGATAGTAGCACCCTACTGGATTGGAGGAGCTTTTTATTTGCGTTTCCCTAATAATTCGTGATGTTAAACATCTTTTCACATGCTCACTGGCCATCTGTATGTTTTCTTTGGAAAAATGTCTATTTAAGTCCTTTGTCCATTTTAAAATTGAATTTGTTATTGTTGTTGTTGAGTAGTAGGAGTTCCTTTTATGTTCTAGATAACAATCTCTCATCAGATACATAATTTACAAGTATTTTCTCCCATTCCATGGGTTGCCCTTTCACTCTGTTGACTGTGTCCTTTGATAACTACCTAATTTTTTTCTCACCTGAAGTCTGGGCATCGCAGCAGCTCTATGAGGATGATTAGAAGATAACACATAGAAAATACAGTGTCTGGAACAAAGTTCCTCTCTTTTTGTTGGGTAGAGGAGAAAGTCCCTCCCACCACTACAGGAGTGGGATGAAGAGTAGGGGCAACCAGCAAGGATTCCACCGGAGAGAGCAGAGTTTGAGATCAATAGACTTAGGTTTGAAGAAGACCTTTGCCACTTCCTAGAGAGACATTTTGTTCTCTGGGCCTGAATTTTTTACTGGAGGTGCCACCACAAATGGGTGTTGTTAAGAACTGAGAATGGGTGTCGTTAAGGACTGAAAGTGCCAAGCACTGAGCAGCTAGCTCCTCCATCCATCTATTCTTACACTCAACAAATACCCACTGAGTGCTTACTATGTGCCAGATAGCATAAAGTGCCAAGGACACAGACAAGAACCGCTATGCTTAAGGGCCTTACATTCTATTGGAGGAAGAGGAACAGACACAAAATAAATGTATATTCTGTTACATGGCAGGAAATGCTATGACGAAAAATAATACAGGGAAAGGGAAGAGCGGAGTAGTCAAGTGGTCCTAGAAGCCCACTAAGGAGGTACTTGGGCAAAGGCTGAAGGAGTTGAGGGAGCAGGCCATACAGTCACCTGGGCAGAGGGTTTTAAAGGAGGAAGAAGCAGGGAGTGCAACGGTCCTGAGGTGGATGTGTGCCCGTGGTGCTCTGGATGCAACAAGTAGGTCAGGGTAGCCGGAAGAGGTGAGATCAGAGAGGTAACAGGAGACTGAAATGGCCCCTGCAGGCCATTTTTAACTCAACCCTAAACCAGTTTGAAAACTCCAGTTATCTTTTTAAAAATTCAGGAAACTTAAAACACTTTTGCTTTTGGATGAAATTGTATCCACTTATGGCGGTGATGATATAACTGGAATTTCTGGGCTAGCACACTGTTACCAATGACACCAGAGCTCAGGAGTTTATTCATCCATTTATTCAGACTTGAGGATAAAAGACAAGAGTGGCATATATAAGAAGCTCAAGAGTAGTGGAGGAAGACAAATATACGTAAGCACAAAAAGTGACTAAAGCACCATGACAGACACACTGTAACATGTGCAAAATGACCTCAGAAAATGAGGGAGGTGAACTGAGCTTTCAGGTGTGTGTGTTGGGTAGGGGACAGAGGGAAGTACCTCCTTTTGGCTAAAAGGACACTGCAGGCAGAGGGAATAGCTTAAAAAAAGACCCAGATGTTGAAATATGAATGGCAGTTTCTGGAATATGCAAGTAGTTTAATAGGGCTGGAGAAGGGATGATGTTATAGCTAAAATCTGCATTGGACTGAACATGGGAGACTTTGCAGGCTATGCTAAGAAAATGTCCTTTATCTGAGGGAAATGGAGAACCTTTGGAGGGTTTTAAGGGTAACAGTAGCATGACTACATTTGCACTTTGCAAGAATAATTTTGACAGCAGTGTGGAGTATGCACTTGAGAGGTGTAAGGGGAAGGTGGAAGGAAAAGACAATTCAAACATGAGATAAGGGCCAGAGGGAACACAGTAACAATTGGGAGAAAAAGGAGAGTAAAGAACAAATAGACATGTAGGTGACACAAAGTGAGAGCCCAATAAATAAGTTAGATGTCAAGAGAGATCTAGAATTATTTTCCAGTTTCTAGTGACCGTCTTGCACTAGGTACACCATTTTGGAGGGGTAAGTTACCCCTCCCTTTGAAGAGGGGTGCATGTTGAATTTTTTTTGTTTTGTTTTGCTTTTTGTTTTTGTTTTTTGAGACAGTCTTGCTCTGTCGCCAGGCTGGAGTGCAGTGGCGCAATCTCGGCTCACTGCATCCTCCACCTCCTGGGTTCAAGCGATTCTCCTGCCTCAGCCTCCCAAGTAGCTGGGACTACAGGTGCCCGCCACCGCGCCCAGCTAATTTTTGTATTTTTAGTCGAGACGAAGTTTCACCATGTTGGCCAGGATGGTCTCGATCTCCCGATCTCGTGATCCGCCGGCCTCAGCCTCCCAAAGTGCTGGGATTACAGGCGTGAGCCACCGCGCCCGGCCATGTTGAGTTTTTGATATGCATTTAAGATCTCTGTGTGAAATTTAAGTAAAGATGTCCAGACAGCTGAACAAATGGGTCTGAAAATCAGGGAAAGAAATTTGCGTTGGGGATTTAAATTTGAGACTACAAACCATGAAAGTGGTGAGATTGTCAAGGGGCAATATTTACCATGAGGAAAACAACATTACCAGAACAGAATCTTGAAGAACATCAACATTTAAGGAGTAAAACGAAGTACAGACCTTGCTCACCAATGTGTCATTAACGCCTAGGTTGGTGCCTGGAAACAACTGGATGCTTAATAAACGTTTGTGGGGTTATAAGACTGATAGAGGAAGAGAGGGAGGTAGAAGTATTTGTCATAAAAATAGGAGAACTTGAAGACAAATAAGGTTCTGGAAGAAAGGAAAGTTTCAAGAGAGTGCATTGGAGAATGTCAAACGCTACCGTGATCAAAATGAGGACTAAAGAGAGTTCCCTTGATTTAACAACCAGACAGAGAATATAACGGGGTCCTAGCAAAGAGAAGTTAACTTGAAGGACAAACATTTTATAAACAAGAGGAAACTTACTACGTGCCTAATTAACCATGTCAGGTACATTATGGTTAATTCTACAAATGCTTGTTAACGAGGAGACTGGCAGACGACAACGCTGCAGACCCGGAACCTCCCCACCCTTACACTCCCCCTCTCCCAGCGCAAACTCTTTCCCCCAGCCCTACCGGACTCTAGGCAGTCCATGCCGGCCCAGGAACGTTCCCAGAACTACGACTCCCAGCAGGACAAGCGCCAGACAAGCCAGGACTCAGAGGATTGACTGGGCGCAAGGGCTTCTGGGAATCGTAGTTTAGGGCGCCGACCTCAAGAGCCAGGCTGGGCACGCTACCCGACCAACTCCTTACTTGAGCTCTTCAGCCGAATACATCCCGAAGGAAATGCCCTGCAGCCGCCGCCAGGGCATGTTCTTGGAGATCAACATCCTCCAGGTCCGTTTTGAATTCCAACACCCAGAGAGACGTTCCACTCACCACCTGACTATTCTTAATTCAGCCTCAAGCTCGGAGGCACCACGTGATTCAAAGTGCGCTTGCGCGCGGAAGAGGTCGCAGGAACGACATTTACTTGGATGAGATCACTTCTACATGGGGGGGAACAAATAGTTGTACGACTCTCTGCTCGCTCATTTATTTTGAAAACAATAAAAGATATATAAGACATCAAAATAATCATTTAAGAAAATTCCTCCGAGGCAAATGAGGTGTATAGAGCTTTTAGCTTCCGTGACAAAGTCTTTCAAACCATGAGCTTGTAACCTCCCATTTTATGTTTGCTTTCGTCTTCTTCCGCTTCAGCCAATAGCGGAGCTGTTCCCTGCTCCCCGCCCACTTCGCCCCACCTTCCTGAAGGTCGAGGCGGGCTTTCCCAACATGCTCTGCAGAAAAGTCAAAGATGGCGGCTGTAGCTGCTGTTCGCTGGCTGGGCCTCCGCAGCAGGCTTGGCCAGCCGCTGACAGGTCGGCGGGCGGGTCTGTGTGAACAGGCACGCAGCTGCAGGTAAGAGACACTTAGGGGTATCCGCGAAGACGACTGCAGAGTCACCTTAGTCCTATGTTTCCCAGCTTGCTGTGGGCGTAGGCACGATGAAGTGGTTTGCTCATGCGCGCCCTTGGGGCCGCGTGCCCTTAAGGCTAGGTACGCGGAGATGGCTCTTTGAAATAGGGTTCGCAACGCATTTATTCATTAGAGCAATACTTATTGGTTGCTTGCAGTATTCTGTAGTTACCACCCGCAAAGCTGGGTCCCTGCCCTCATGAAGCTTACGTTCCAGTGAGTGTGGCTATTAGCAACACTACCCCAAATTAAAAATTATCCGCCATTACTTATTTTAACCCAATCAGGAGGAGTGAGGAGAAAGTACAAAATCTTCCCACATAAAAGGCGATCTCTGGTCGCCACAGTGGGGTCTTTGGCTAAAGAAGTTATCACGTTTTCATAAAAGCAGAAAAGTCTAAAAGATCTCACCATGCCCTTTTGATCTGTGATTAGCTATAGCTTGGAACCTGTATGACCTATTTATGTAATATTTTTTTCACTCAGTACACACAGTGGCATTGTGGGAATATGAGAGGCAGTAATTTGTAGTGAAGACTTGCTGAAAGCCTAATTTTAGATTTAGTGTTTGCCATTCACTTAATTGGATGATAGTAGACAGATTTCCTCATCTGCAGACTGGAGTTGGTAATAACCATCCGAAAAGTTTGTGAGGTATAAGTGAGATATGTAATTTACAATTTTTTAAATATGTACTCTCCCTTAGTTCCCCTCAAGAAAGAAACCACTCCATCTGATATTGCAGAAGCCTTTGTGCTGCCATTCAATGTCAGTCCTTCTTTTCCTGGTAGCCCTCGTTAGCATTTTTCTACTCGTTTTCTTTGCTTGAAGCAGAATCTCTCCCTCAGCATCCGTTCTCAAAATAACCATGATCTCTGTTTTAAGGTCATGAGAAACAAATAGCGTGACTTGAAAGAGTTGATCTCTTTCTGAAATGTCCTTAGCTTAGAGGGGTATTCTTGTTTTAAAATGATACCTGAAACCAGATACTACTGGAGGAAGTATCTTTCTATGCAATCACATCTTGACAACTTTCCGAATGTTACCGGTGCCAAAAATTTCATATTGAACCTCTGAAAATAGAAAATATTAGCAATTCCAAGTCTGAATCAGGCTTTATGTATTTGGTACGTTCTTGATTGTTGAAGGAAGTGGAATGAAAAGCCATGGGTGATCTTCCCTATGTTGTAATTGCTTTAAGTGAGGTAGTCCTTTCTGATCAGGGCAGTAACTATTTAGAGGCAAGAGCTCACTAAATTGTTCTTTTTAATGTCATAGTGTTTTGATTCCTGAAGTTGAAATTCTTGCATTTCAAACCAGATTGTTCAAGGGCCATTACAAACTTTCCTCCCCCTGCCATTTATGTAATGAGATTGCTTGCTTCCAAAAATTTTGACTAGATGGGCATGGTGGCATATGCCTGTAGTCCTAGTTACTCAGGAGGCTGAAGCAGGAGGGTCACTTGAGCCCAGGAGTTTAAGGGTTCAGTGAGCTATAATTGCACCACTGCACTAAAGGCTGGGCAATGGAGCAAGACCCTGTCTCTAAAAAAAAAAAAACCGGTTTTGACAGTCTTGTCTATATCTTATATCCATTCGTTAATGATACCGAACATGCTGTACAGACTGTCTTCTCAGCATTCATTGACATGAGTTATCCAGTTTAATCCGTGATAATTGGAGAATTTGGGCTCAAAGTACACACAGGTGGAGGTGAGCTGGGTACTTCATTAAGGACTATTAGCTTTAAGGCTTTTGTTTTTTTGCAGATTTTATTCTGGTAGTGCATCCCTCTCAAAGGTTGAAGGAACTGATATAACAGGTATATTTTAAAATATGTTGAATTCTATTTTTATATCAACACGTTGGATTCCATTGTAGTACTAGGAAACTGAATCATGTTTTATTTTTTACATTAGGGATTGAAGAAGTAGTAATTCCAAAAAAGAAAACTTGGTAAGTATTCTATCAGTGTTCATTCAGCAAATGGTTGAGTGCTTACTATGAGAGAAACATAAGGGTTAAGTAAGGAGACAGTGATGGGAAGAGCAATAGGAGAGCATTCTTGAAGAGAGAGTAGCTGAGTGGGGAGAAGCTAGGAGTTTAAAGGACAAAAAATAGAAAGTTGGAGAATAGTGAGTGAATGAGCAATGAGATTTACTTAAAAGAACAATTGAAAGATATTTTGAATTAGTGTGGGTTAGTATTTACGTGGTTAATAATACATGGTTATACATGAACATCATCATTATAATTTTTTTAAAGGAAGTTCTCTCACATGGTTGGAAGAGCAGACAAAATTACTGTCTTTATTGTCTCTAATGTGGTAAAATAAAGTAAATGGTGTGGACAGCAAAATTTAGCTTTTTTATTCAGTGGATGTATCCTTGAACAAATTGCCTCATCTCATTTATTCAACATTTGTTGAATATGTAGGAACTAAAACTTCACAAAAGTGCTTGTTACAGTGTAGTACTATTGAACACATTTAATGGCCCCTTAAAAAGCTAGGTCTTAAAATTATGTGACCTAAAGACTCGGGTTCATTAAAAAGCCTTTTTAAAAAACTTTATTAATCTGAATTGTGTGATTATTTTAGGGAGCCAGGGAGACCAGTTATGTCAATGCATAGGTAACTGGGATCATAAAAGAAGTGCAAATTAAAACTTACCGGATTGGTAGAGAGAGGATTTGGAGAAATACGTTTGTTTGTGGGACAGTAAATTGGAACAGCTCTTTGGCAGGAAATTTGGCAGAATCAGAATTGGAAATGTGCATACCTTACTGGTTAGCCACTTTGGAGGAACATTTGCATATATACATGGACAAGACTGTTTATTACTTGGGAATAGTAACAGGTTGAAACAGCCTGAATGCCCATTGAAAAGTGAATGGA
The DNA here is from genome assembly GCF_008728515.1 of Papio anubis. Lineage (NCBI taxonomy): Eukaryota > Metazoa > Chordata > Mammalia > Primates > Cercopithecidae > Papio > Papio anubis. The sequence continues at coordinate 86,666,274 of NC_044989.1, forward strand.
TAATTTTAAAAGGTTATCATACAATAACTTTTTACATTGAAAGGAATTAGTTAGCTCTATATTTAATAACATGGATAATGCAGTCAAACTTACGTAGACACATGCAGAATGACAGTGTGTATACATTTTTTAGGGAGATGTATGTGTAAAAATACTTTAAAAGTTCTGGAAATACAAATACCAAATTCATCGTGGAGAGGGGTCACAAGATGACACCAGACAGTTTAGGTTAACCTGTAATGTTCTAGTTTATTTTTTTAAAATAATATATGATAACTTTTTTAAGTAACCCTTTTAAGAAAGTGAATTAGTGAGTAATCTGCCATCATTTTTTCACTGCCATTTGTTCAATGTGTTAGGAAAGTATGCTAACTTGCTAAGACTTAAATAGGCTAATGAAAGATCTGAGGGAATGCTGAGAGATGAGAGAATGTGTCGTCATCACACTTGCTGAAGTGACATAAATGTGACTTCTAAATGTGGAAAGAAAATCTTGTGGATATTATATACATCAGGGAATTAGTTTTGATGAAATATAAAATTTCCTGTACTTTTGTTTTTCTCAGATGACTTATAGTCTTAAAAATGTTATGTTAAACTTTATTTAGAAAAATACTCTTGGCATAATTCCCTTTTGGAAAGGAAACACATAAAATCTAACATAGGAGCAAAAATACATTTGAGATCGAATTATCTTGTCTGTCATTTATTCCAGTGAAGCCTTTTCTAATAGTTCAGTGAAGGTCTCTATTCAGAGGTGCAGTGGACAGCTGGCCTGCAATTCTTACCATAAGGTTATATGTGGTTGAGAGGTTCTAAACCAGGAGGGTGCATCAGAATTATCTGGGAATTCAGTAAGAATGTGTGTGACAGTCCTCCGTGGATCTTGGGAGGCTTTGATGCAATAGGTCCAGAATGAAGCCTATGGTTTATTCTTGTATAACTGAATCAAGAGCTACCAGTTAAGTTAGTAAAGGCAACAGTAGTCCTGAAAGCCGCAGTAAGAATCCATAGGAAAGTGGATAGAGTAAGTAGGCCAGATAGTTTTATGAGGGGAGGATGGAAATCACTAGCCCTGGGTTATGGCATTATCCACCAGGCCAGAGAGGACAGGCATAGCAAAGAGAGAACATGTACCAACTAGGGAAAAGAACTGGCAGTTTTCTTCATTTCTAATTTATTCTAGTGACCTTGTGACATACGAAGCAGCTTCAGATGAGATGTGCACTTTGTTACTGGCCAATACACTGAGAGTAGAATCACTTGTTCAGTTTGTGGCTGTGAAGAGCCCTGATGAGGATTAACTTGTGGTTCTTATTCTTAGGGATAAAGTAGCTGTTCTTCAGGCACTTGCATCCACAGTAAACAGGGTAAGTAGGATTTTAGTTTTTTTTTTTTAACCTAAAACTTGGCTAATAACATACTTTTTAACTTGGCTAATAACACATTTAAGACTCATACCTGTTCATTATTCAGAATTAAACTGTTGTGGATCTAGAAAGTTTCTTTAAAATTATCTAATCCAGCTGAGCCAGGTGGCTCATGAATGTAATCCCAACACTTTTGGAGGCGAAAGCAGGAAGATCACTTGACATCAGGAGTTCAAAACCAGTTTGGGCAACATAGCAAGACCCCCATCTGTTTTTTGTTCATGTGTGTGTTTGTTTTGAGACAGTTTCGCTCTTGTTGCTCATGCTGGAGTGCAATGGCATGATCTCGGCTCACCGCATCCTCCACCTCCCGGGTTCAAGCGATTCTTCTGTCTCAGCCTCCTGAGTAGCTGAGATTACAGGCATGTGCCACCACGCCCAGCTAATTTTGCATTTTTAGTAGAGACGGGGTTTCTCCATGTTGGTCAGACAGGTCTCGAACTCCAGACCTCAGGTGATCCGCCTGCTTTCGCCTCCCAAAGTGCTGGGATTACAGGTGTGAGCCACCGTGCCCAATTTTTTTCTTTTTCTTTTTTTTTAAGAGTGAAATTATTGGCTGGGTGCTGTGGCTCACACCTGTAATCCCATCACTAATCCCATCACTTTGGGAGACCAAGGCAGGTGGATTGCTTGAGGTCAGGAGTTGGAGACCAGCCCAGTGAACATGGTGAAACCCTGTCTCTACCAAAACAACAAAAACAAAAATTACGAGGCATGGTGGCGCCTGTAGTCCTAACTTCTCAGGAGGCTGAGGCAAGAGAATCTCTTGAACCCCAGAGGCAGAGGTTGCGGTGAGCCAAGGTCGTATCACTGCAGTCCAGCCTGGGTGAGTTAGTGAGACTCTGTCTCAAAAAAAAAAAGAAAAATTAAAATTATCAAATCCCTTCATTTGGCAAATGAGGAAGCTAAGGTTTTGAAAGTGGCCAGTGACTGGTTACGATGTTAAAGCCTTAATTAAAGGCTTAATTCCACATCTTTTACCTTGAAATGCAGTGTTTTTCTACCATACCAGTGATCTTTAATACCTGGAAGGGCTTGTTGAAATATATGTTCTTAGGAGATGATTTGGCTGTAGTATACCAACTTGGAGAAATAATGTACCTGTCATGCTGACAATCATGCAGTGATTAATAATCTGGGTCCTGGAGCCTACTGGTTTAATAGCCAAGCAACTAGCTTTATGATCTTAGGCAAGTTACTTTACCTCTTGATAACTTCTGTTTCCTAACTTATAAAATGTGGGGGTTTATTATAACACCAAACCTCAAGGTTGCAATGGGAATTATTAACAAATGAATTAAATATACATAAGAACATTTAGGACAGAGTCTGGGACAAAGGAAATGCTTGGTACACGGTATTTTGTTACTGCTACTATATTGTTGATTTCATTGACGTGAAGTTTGTTCTGTTGGCAACTCAAGAATAGAGTTTGTAGTCTGGTAGATACACTGAAACTTTGGTAAATGCATCAGAAATGGAACTTTCTGCTTGGTTGTAGTTTTTATTAACCGAAAACTTTTAATTTAATCTGTGGGGAAAAGTCTAAAATAATTAAGTCTTTTTTTCTGCCACAGTATCTGTATGGATAGTGATCCTCCTTAAGTTGATTATTACAAGTACACAGAATTGTTCTTCTATTGTAGATGTTAAACTACATCTAAAAATGGAACTACTAGGCAGGGCATAGTAGCTCACGCCTGTAATCCCAGCAGTTTGGGAGGTCAAAGCGGGTGGATCCTCTGAGCTTGGGACTTTAAGATCAGTGTGGGCAGCGTGGTTAAACCCTGTCTCTACAAAAAACACAAAAATTAGCTGAGCATGGTAGTATGGGCCTGTAGTCCCAGCTACTTGGGAGGCTGAGGTGAGGCTTACTTGATCCTGGGAGGTGGGGGTGGAAGTTGCGGTGAGCCAGGAGCTAGTAAAGATAGTGTCGGGGCTAATGTGCATTAGTATACCAGTTTCTGAAAAAGTACTTTACTACATCTCCCTACTTGCAAAGCATTGAGGTTTTCAGTAGCTCACTTATCCATAAATAGGCACCTGAAATGTAAACATAGATATGGACCTCTGAGATATTCTCAACATTTTAATGAGGATGGTCCAGGGCCACTTTCAAGTCAAAGAAGTTATAGAAATTAGGTGTAGAATTGTGACTTACCTGGCCCTTGAAATCCAAGAGTTATTCGTTTATCCATTCATTCAGCAACCATATATTGTGCCCTTATGATGCTTATCAAGCACTGTGCTGGATATAGAATTAGACACAGTTATTGTGTAGTTCTAGAGGGGAAGACTGAGGTAGCACTGAGAAGGGGTTACTTCGCTGAGACTGGGAATGGAATTCTTTTTTTTTTTTTTTAAGAGATGGAGTCTCCCTCTGTCACCGAGGCTGGAGTGCAGTGGCGCGTTCTCGGCTCACTGCAAGCTCTGCCTCCGAGGTTCACGTCATTCTCCTGCCTCAGCCTCCTGAGTAGCTGGGACTACAGGCGCCCACCATCAACGCCTGGCTAATTTTTGTATTTTTAGTAGAGACGGAGTTTCACTGTGTTAGCCAGGATAGGGGGAAAGGAATTCTAAGCAGACATTTTAGAAAAGACAGCAATGTGGAGAATGGGAAACCTTTCCACTTGAAAGTGTGATAAAGATCTTAACATATCCAAAACCAAACCCCTTTCCCTCCAAACATTCCTCATACATTTCTTTGCCATCTCATTGATGGCAGCTCCATTCTTAATAGCTGCTCAGGCCAAAATCCTGGGAATCATGTTAGCAAAGCCTTTGTTTATCCCTTCAAAAGATGTGTGAGGTCTCCGTGACCACTCCCAACTAAGAGTTAAGACAGCAAGAAGATACAAAGCAAAGTCAGCAAAGAGAAAGGGCTCATGGGATAAAGACCAAAAGAAATCAGTGACAAGTTTCCAAAAGACGTCTCCAGAAGATTCAACACAGGACATACTTAATTCCTCCATCAATGACTTGTGACAACACATGCGAAGTATCTACCAAAGCTTATTGGAGACCCAGTGCCAGAGTTGTTAGGGGAGGCTGGCCATGTAGACCAGGAAAGCAGATATTTGGCACAAAACACATTGTACAAACAGGTTAGGCACAGTGAACCATTGTTAGCAGTTTGGGAATGGTGGGAACCCTTCCAATATCCAGGTTCCCAGATGGCAGCCAAGGGCCAGCCTTGGAAGCAGACCTTTCTAAGGATAGTGGTTTCAGGCGTGTTAACTCTTTTCTGCACAATATCAAAATTTTAGATGCTTGATATCACCACCGATCACCTTGGTGATTGTTGTCTTACAAGTCTGGATTAATTGCAACAGTCTCTATTGTCTCCCACTTCAACTCCGTACAACTGGTCTCAGTTCAGCAGCTGTAGTGACCCTGGATCATATCACTCTTAAGAATTCAACATTGGCTTTCCGTTAGTATAATTAAAAACTGAAGTTCACCACAGGGCTGCTAAGGTGAGGCTCAAGGGAAAGGGGTTTTTGAAAGGGGTAGCAGAAAGCTAGGTCCAAAATAACATACTCCCTCCAGGCTCCAGGTATGAGCAGCTTTCCCTTGAGAGCTGCAGGGAAGCTTCCGTGCCCCCTCCCCAAGGAGTCCAGGTCAGTAAGACAGGGTTAAGGATATAGGATAAGTTTTTGTTTGTAATAAAGGCCCAAGTAAGGCACCCAGACACAGAAGAGAAGAATAGAGAAAGCAATTCTGGGGCATTTTTCAGTGGGGCCCCTGGTGGTATTGGAGAGTTGATTATGCTCAGGTTTAGGGAGCAATTTTAATGGGCAACAGGACGTGGGAGAAGCTGCTGCTGTTCATTCCTGAGGGGGTGCGGTGGTATCTTCCATTTGGAGGAGGGACTCTTGGTAAAGATGAGCGTGGGTAGTGACCTTGCTTTGGAGGAAATCCTATTCTGGGATTCTGCTGTTAGGACTAGTTAATTCAGATGATTCTTACCTAGAGTTTAAAACAGAAATAGTCCCCAGTGATAGCAAACTTAAATATTAAAATCAGCCATAGTGGGGGGAGGGTACAGCTTAAGCCATTGTTTGCTTTGCGTAATTAAAGGCAAGTCTTGTAGAGCTGGGAGTACAGTGCAGGTGTTTGTCTTTTTTCTCTATATACACATGTATATATGCCCTCATACATTTGCGCATGTAGGTTACATACATAATTAAAACTTACAGAATTTTTGTTACTCAGAACTCACAAGATCCTCTTAAAAGTTTAGCTGAAAAGACTTGTGGGCTGGATGCAGTGGCTCACATCTATAATCCTAGCCATTTGTAAGGCAGAGGTGAGAGAACTGCTTGAGACCAGGAGTTTGAGACCAGCGTGGGTGACACAGCAAGACACCCTCTCTACAAAAAAATTTTTAAAACCAGCTGTGGTAGCACACACCTGTAGCCCAGGCTACTTGGGAGGCTGAGGCAGGAGAATCCCTTGAGCCCAGGAGCTAAAAGTTACAGTGAGCTGTCTTCAAAATAAATGCAGAAATTGTATTATGTCTTTTCCACAGGATACCACAGCTATGCCTTATGCATTTCAAGATGATCCTTACCTTATACCAACATCCTCTTTGGAATCTGTGAGTATTTTCATATAATTTTCTAGTCTTTTATCTCTCTGGTTTGCGCACAACAGTACATAAATAATTTAGTTGTAAGAACCTGGGAAAGGTTTACAAATGCTGAGAAATTGATAGACTTTGTGAATCCTTTACTACTTTTTTCAAAAAGATGTACATATCGTCAACGGGGAGAGGATTTTTGGTTTTGGTTTCTAATACTTAGGGCTTTTTCACACTGGAGTGACCCACTCAGTTTAAATGACTTGCTTTTTATATATTTCAATCTCTGCGTAAGATGCTAACTGAAATTGTATCACAGTAGAAAAGGTGGGATATTCTATAATTTCTAATTGGGATTCTGTTTGTCGTTGCATTTTTTTTTTGTAAGGGAGGAGAAATTATTGCTGAAAGTGTAATGTAATCTTGCTTGAGTCTAAATTACATGTATTTAATCTTTTTCTTTATGTAGCATTTATTTTTACTGGCAAAGAAATCTGGGGAGAATGCAGCCAAGTTTGTTGTTAATTCATACCCCAAATATTTTCAGAAGGACATAGCTGAACCTCATATACCGGTAAGGACAGGTAGTTACATTATTTACATAATACTATTTTAAATGTAAATTAAACCAGGCTTTCATACCTAATATTTAAGTAGCCATTTGAATACCCTCAATATTTGGATGATAAGCCTTTTAAAATGTGGAGTTAGCTTTGATCACAACACTAACCTTTTAAAATTCTTTCTGTATTTTTTTGCTCTTCATCTTAATATTTTCCCTGTTTGATTTTTTTGTGACACCATGCTCTTAGATCTTTACTTCTATGACTAAAGTTTCCTTCACTACCTCTCTATCCACATCTTTCTCTTCCTTTTTTTTGAAACAGCGTATGATGCTGTCACCCAGGCTGGAGTGCAATGGTGCAATCATAGCTCACTGCAGCCTGGAACCCCTGTGCTCAAGTGATCCTCTTGCCTCAGCCTCACAAGTAGCTTGGACTACAGGAGTGTGCCACCATGCCTGGCCAATGTTTTTTAATTTTTAGTTTTTGTAGAGAACTGGGTCTTGTCTCACTGCATTGCCCAGGCTGGTCTCCAATTTCTGGGCTCAAGCAGACATCCCTCCGCGGCCTCTGAAATCTCTGGGATTGCAGGTGTAAGCCACTGCTGCTTGCCCTTGATCCGCTTCTTTTTTTGTTTTTGTTTGAGATGGAGTCTCACTCTGTTGTCCAGGCTGGAGTGCAGTGGTGCAATCTTGGCTCACTGCAACCTCTGCTGCCCGGGTTCAAGCAAGTCTGCCTCAGCCTCCTGAGTAGCTGGGATTACAGGTGCCTGCCACTGCACCTGGCTACTTTTTGTAGTTTTAGTAGGGATGGGGTTTTACCATCTTGGCCAGGCTGGTCTTGAACTCCTGACCTCGTGATCCACCTGCCTTGGCCTCCCAAAGTCCTGGGATTACAGGTGTGAGCTACAGTGTCCGGCCTTGATCCACTTCTTAAGTACGGGTGTCTTTCTTAGATTTTTATGCTCATTTTCTTTTTTTATTGTGTACACTCTTCTGTTTCAGTGACCGGTTTAATCCATTTGGCACTCTTGTATATCTAGCCTAGATCCCTTTACTTTGAACTCCACATTGTATTTCCAGCTCCCTCTTTGTTCTGTAGTTTGGAGCGAGGATTTATGGAGTGTGGTGGGTATTGTGCTTAGTGCTTGACCATACAGTGGTGAGCAAAACGGATGTGACTCTGCCCTCCTGAGTTTGTTGGTGGAAGTACTAATCTCAGACTCATCATATCTAAACTACTCCCATCCCCCCACATCTCTCTGCTTCCCAAAGCTCACAGGGAAATACACACTTCTTGTTTTCATAGTATAACTTGTCGGTAGATGAGGAAGCCAGTGTGATTGTGTAAGTCAAAATACTAAAATCCTGAACTAAGACAGTGGCAGTGGTGGAATAATCATTTGTTGGTTATCTGCTTTCTCCATTAGATTGAGCACCCTGAAGGTAGAGAATGCCTTTCGTCTCTGTATCCCCAGTGCCGAGCTTAATGTCTGGGATCAAGTAGTAGGCATTCAGAAAGTATTTGAATAAGTTAGTGAATGAGGTAAAATCAGCATACCTTGAGTAGTATTAAATGTTTAGAGGATACACAGCATTAGAGATGAAAGGTTTAGTTCAATTCCCTGTGAAGACAATCATGTTAAAGTGATAAACAGTGTCTGGTGCAGGAAACATGAATTGGAGCAGTGAAGTTTTACTTTGGTATGTTGGTGATAAAAATTTTGTCCTACTCAGTTATCCTTTCCTCACCTTTACCTGTTTGTAGTAACTTTAGTCATCTTGTTTTCCTAGTGTTTAATGCCTGAGTACTTTGAACCTCAGATTGAAGACATAAGTGAAGCCGCCCTGAAGGAACGAATCAAGCTCAGAAAAGTCAAAACCTCTGTGGACATGTTTGATCAGCTTTTGCAAGCAGGTGACCTGAGTTTGATTAAAGCCCCTCTAATAACATGGGCTTTGAAGTGGGCCCCAGTTGCATGATTCAGATATTTTGAATAAAAGTTACAGGGCCTGCTATACTTACTTTGCTTTTATGGCTGCATGCTTTATATTTTTAATAGTTTATTTCATTTTTAGCTTTAGTGTTATTTAAGAACTATAGGTGAAGTAGAATTGCAGCTTTGTTGCTTTATTGTAGCACTGGTAGAGAAATTGTATCACGCTTCTACCTTAGCTTCTGTTTTTAACGTTAGGTAGGTACGCAGTGCTCCCAGATTTCCTGTACTCTTTTTTCTTTTATTTTTTTTTTCTTTTGAGACGGAGTCCTGCTCTGTCGCCCAGGCTGGAGTGCAGTGGTGCAATCTCGGCTTACTGCAAGCTCCGCCTCCCAGGTTCACGCCATTCTCCTGCCTTAGCCTCCCAAGTAGCTGGGACTACAGGCACCTACCACCACGTCCAGCTAATTTTTTTGTATTTTTAGTAAAGACGGGGTTTCACTGTGTTAGCCAGGATGGTCTCGATCTCCTGACCTTGTGATCCATCCGCCTCGGCCTCCCAAAGTGCTGGGATTACAGGTGTGAGCCACCATGCCCGGCCGAGACGGAGTTTCACCATGTTAGCTAGGATGGTCTTGATCTCCTGACCTGGTGATCCACCCACCTCGGCCTCCCTAAGTGCTGGGATTGCAGGTGTGAGCCACTGTGCCCAGGTTTCCTGTACTTTTTAAGGATGTTTGGAAGATTGGGCCACAACACACAAGAAGGAAATACGTAAAAAGGAAAGCACACTCAATAGGATCGGGGCTTTGATGCTGGTGCCATCTGTGTCACTAGTTGTTCTTAGCATTCAAAAAGTTACTTAATTTCTCAGAGCTTCTAGCTCTAAAATTGTGTGGTTCTCTGAATTGGAGCTGGATGTAAACTTTCGGAGCTACACATGTAAATAGCACAGCTGGTAAGTAACCATGAAAATGTACATATAGCAACATCAGAAGCAGCTGGCATTATGTGTTTAGAATCTAGAGTGCTATTTGGTGATTTAGAATAAACATGGAAGTGGTGGAAACTGGACTGAATCATTATACACTTGAACCCAGGAAACATTTGCAGAAAGCTATGTTTGAGAATTTTGGTGTGTGGCTTGGTGCAGCATCAGATGTATGGGTAAGTGATGGCAGTAGATTATAATTTAGTGAGGCGCTTCCCTCTGCTTGTTAATATGATCGGCAACTGATGTGAGTCTGCATTAAAGTTCTTAGTGCTAAGGCTTGTCTTTTTTTAGTTTTACCCCCTTTATTGGGTAGGTGTGTGCAGTCCTTCAGTAAAGACAGTTGTCAGACGCATAGCTCAGTAACTAAGTATACCAGGGAAAGGATCCTAGAACATTTCATTATCAGGCCCCTAATAAGTGCAAAACACTGTGCTAGTCATTTCACATACTTAATTCTACAATACCTTATTCATTGGTGTGTTTTTTATTTTTTTGTTTTGTTTTTTTTGAGACGAGTTTTGCTCTTGTTGCCCAGGCTGGAGTGCAGTGGTGTGATCTGGGTTCACTGCAACCTCTGCCTCCTGGGTTCAAGCAATTCTCCTGCCTTAGTCTCCCAAGTAGCTGGGATTACAGGCATGCACCACCATGCCTGGCTAATTTTTTGTATTTTTAGTAGAGATGGGGTTTCCCCACATTGATAGGCTGGTCTCAAACTCCTGACCTCAGGTGATCCACCCGCCTCAGCCTCCCAAAGTGCTGGGATTACAGGTGTGAGCCACCACGCCTGGCCCTCATTGGTGTGTTTTATAGTAATCTTATGAAGGTAATTATTAGGTAATTTTTCCAGGGTCTCATAGCTTTGAGATGGTGTGAACCAGTTGCTTCTCCATAGCCTGTACCCTCTTCGCTCTGCCCTGCTTTCTCTTCTGGACTTTTACATTTCCTAATACTCATTTTAAATTTATCAATGTATTTTGTTTAGAAAGAAAATTTATTGGCTGGGCATGGTGACTCGCACCTGTAATCCCAGAACTTTGGGAGGCCAAAACAGGAGGATTGCTTGAGCCCAGGAGTTCAAGACCAGCCTGGGCAACATAGTGAGACCTCATCTCTGCAAAAAATTTAAAAATTAGCCAGGCGCAGTGGCACATACCTGTAGTCACAGCTGCTTGGGATGCTGAGGTGGGAAGATCACTTGAGCCCAGGAGTTCAAGGTTGTAGTAAGCTATGATGTCCTTGTACTCCAGCCTGGGCGACAGAATGAGACCCTATCTCAAAACAAACAAAAAGATACATTTACTTTTCTTCTAAAATAGCAGATTATATCTCATACTTCTCTCCCTCCTGTTCCCTTTTTAGCGCTTTTAATGAGTGTCAAGATGGGGACATAATGTTTTGAACAATTTTTAAGAGACTACTATAGTTAGACAATTCAGCTAGTGTTTCTAAGCAAGTTTTTAGTGAGTATCTGGATCCAAATGGAGTAATGCTACTTGCATTTGTTCAAATGGACCTGGGCTGGGGGAAGTAAGTGGGGATAGTTTGCAGTGTGTTCAGTTTGGAGATGATAATTAAAACCATGAACTAGATTGAGAAAAATGAGTACATAAAGTAAGTGAGCACAGGCCCAAACTTCATCTTGTGTTCCAATCTTTTACATCAAATTACATGGTTAATAGGGGTTATGTCGCTGTCTATGTCACTCCAGGTGTTTAAGTTGACGTTGAGTGCATAAAGTAGTGGACAACATTAAGTATGTAGCCATGAAGACCACAGCCAATATTAAAAAATGAAGCATTTTCACCTAACAGGCTTTAGTTCTTCATTGTTTCAAGGTTTCTTTCCCTTTCTGTTTCTACCCACAGGAACCACTGTGTCTCTTGAAACAACAAATAGTCTCTTGGATTTATTGTGTTACTATGGTGACCAGGAGCCCTCAACTGATTATCATTTTCAACAAACTGAGCAGTCAGAAGAATTGGTAACAACTGTTGGCCTTGATTTTTTTTTTTTTCCTTAAGCTTCTTTTTGAAGAAATCGCTTTTAAAAATAAGATGGGTTCTTTTGCCATGTGTCAGGGTAGTTAGTAGTAAGAGATTTGTACTGAGATGTGTGGTACGATAGCCTTGATTAAAAAGTGGTACAGGAAGAAGAGAGATTTTAAACAGTTACTTCTTTCCTAGTTTACTTTTTAACAATATGTTGTCTTCTCCTACCTCATATTAAGGCAAAGCGTTGATCTGAAATGTTTGGGCTGGCCTGTGTCACTTAGAGTAATAACATGATGTATTCTGGCCAGGTAAAGACTCCATGGCCGGGGCCCCCTCAAAAATTCATACATGGACTTAGAGGCGAGAACACACTAGGTTGGAGACAGAACAGTAGTGTGCGGGGGGGCTGCCTGTAAGTTGAGTCATAGCCTCTGTCTCAACTCGTGAATTTTACTTCTAGAACTAGGTCTCAAGAAATCCTTTGGATCAGTCAAATAGAGATGCTCATGTGACATTTTTCATAAGGAGGTGTTTATACTTGTAAAAATGTTGAAAACAATCTAGATGTCCAACAGTAGATGATCAAATTATGATAAAAGTTGTGTGGCCATTGAGCACATTAGAGTAGATGTGTTTGGGTATGGAAAGATTCATCCAATAAGTGGGAAACAGGCTGTCAGCAGTATATATTCCATTTTTGTAAAAATGTTTTTACAAATGCCTAAGAAAAAAATAATTTAAAAAGTGTTTCTGGGTGATGGGATTATTGGTGTTTTTCTTCTTTTCTGTCTTTCCTACTCTTTGCCCAACTAAATGTGGATTTCTTTTTTCCCCCTCAGAGACAGGGTCTCACTCTTGTCACCTAGGGTGGAGTGCAGTGATGCTGTCATAGCTTACTGCAGCCTTTAACTCCTAGGCTCAAGTGTTCCTCCTTATTCTCCCAAGTAACTGGGACCACAAGTGTGGGCCACCACGCCTGGTTAGTTTTTTTTTGGGTGGGGAGGGTGGGTAGACATAGGGTCTTGCTGTATTGCCCAGGATGGTGTCTTCAACGCTGGGACTCAAGCAATCCTTCAAGCCTCCCAAGGTTTTGGGATTACTGACCACTGCACCTGGCCAAATGTGGATTGTTTATGTAGAGAACCTTACATTTTAAAAAGTGCATAGGCAGTAGGTTGCAGTTACACTTCACTTTCCAGAGCATCACTTCCTGAAGCCCTGCTCTGGTTGGCCCTCTACCTCTCCAGCCCCACCTCTTGAGGCAGCAGGCTACAGAGCCAGCACTGACCTCTGCAATGCCAACCAAGCCTGTATTGCTCTATGTCAGCCTCATCCCAGACCTTGGTTTATAAAGACAAGATTTAGTCTTGTAAGAAGTGTTGCTGGGTGCAGTGGCTCACACTTGTAATCCCAACAGTTTGGGACGCCAAGGTGGGTGGATCATGAGGTCAGGAGATCAAGACCATCCTGGCTAACATGGTGAAACCCCGTCTTTACTTAAAAAAAAAATACAAAAAATTATCTAGGCATGGTGGTAGGCGCCTGTAGTCGCAGCTACTCAGGAGGCTGAGGCAGGAGAATTGCTTGAACCCAGGAGGTGGAAGTTGCAGTGAGCCGAGACCACGCCACTGCACTGCAGCCTGGGTGACACAGCGAGACTGTTTCAGGAAAAAAACAAAAACAAAAACAGAAGTCTTAGTTTGCTTGGGTGAGTGTTAGACATTAAGTATATGTTGTTTATCTTGCTTTCATCCTAATTATGACAGTTTATCTGTATGGATCGAGCCAGATGTAGTCCCTGAGCAAATAGGATGTGTTGGTTGGTTTTCCTCTTTCTATCTGAGGACCAGGCCATACAGGGAAATGGCTTCATCTTGTCTCCACACTGTCACTTGTTGCTTTGAGGGTCAACTTGGCTTTTCATCTGATTTGCGCTTAAGAAATTAACTGTATAGGTGTAAGCGTTATTGGACTTCCTCTTTGCCATCTGCTGGATCTGTGTTTCCTTTATTTTTCTGAGTTCCCTTTGCCTTTCTGATTTTGAGTAGTCTGGGAAATGCATTCTATCGCCTTAACTTTTATTTCTCTTGATGATTATTCATTTCAGGAAGAGGAAAATAACAAGAAATCTAGGAGGACAGCTGGTCATCAGTTTGGAGTTACATGGCGGTATGTCACACGTAATTAGAACCTTGAATTACAGTGTCTTACAGTACATGGAATATGCCCCATCACCCCGTGAAGATGTTTTCTTGTGATGTTCTTAAATAATTGATTTTTATTGTGCAATATAAATTTCACAATTTGTATTCCAATACATTTAGACCATTTTTCAGTAGGGTCTTTATCTCCATTCAGCAACACAAGAATCTGTTGAGAGGTTGACCCTTTTTTTTTCCCCCTCATCTGTTTAACTCTGCATAACTTTCATATGGTATGGTTCCTTTGGTAGTTTCATTAACAGTGCTACCTTGGAATATATACCTCTAATTCTGAAAGATTTAATACTTTTGTTTACTAAAAGTATCATGGACACTAGAGTGTACTGCTAAATTAAGACCACTGACCAACACGTAGACGTACACAGCAGTTTAAATGAAAGATAATAATTATGTTGGAGAATTTAAGTTAGCTGGGTGTCTAAAAGGAGGATATTTCATGTGAATGTCTGGAAAGGGAAAGCTACCATGATTATCTAAAATCATTATTGAAGTGATGAATTTGATAGGATGAAAGGTTAAATTCCTTGGGGTAGGCTGGACGCGATGCCTCACGCCTGTAATCCTGGCACCGTGGGAGGCCGAGGTGAGTGGATCACTTGAGGTCAGGAGTTTTGAGACCAGCCTGACTAACATGGTGAAACCCCATCTCTACTAAAAATACAACAATTAGTTAGGGGTGGTGGCATGTGCCTGTAATTCCAGCTACTCCGGAGGTGGAGGCGGGAGAATCACTTAAACCCAGGAGGCCGAGGTTATGGAATGGGAGAAGAGATGAAAGTACATATGCTAGAATATGACCAGAAGGATCCTCCAAAAGAAACCATTTTGCCTCTGGGAAGTAGTAGCTGAAGATTGAAGAAGGATGAGGAATCTTTACTAGGGACCTTGTCATACAGTTGCTGCTTGTTTTTAATGCTAGATATTTATATACTTGTTTATAAACTTTTCATTTTCAATTCTAATTCTGCCACTTAACCTGCAAAGCCCCGACAACACATTAAGATTGTTAAGTCTTGATTTTCCCCATTTTCAAAATGATGATAACCATAACGTCCTGTAAGAATTGAGATAATGCATGTAAAGTACTTGGCACATTGCCTGGAACATAATAAACTGTCAGTAAATGGTGGTAGCTCTGATTGGTATTTCCTGTTGCCTGGGTTCACATTTACTCTCTTGTGTCTAGAGCAAAAAACAATGCTGAGAGAATCTTTTCTCTAATGCCAGAGAAAAATGCACATTCCTATTGCACAATGATCCGAGGAATGGTGAAGGTACATTTGTTTTATTTATTTTTATCTTTAATTTCCACCAATCAGGGTGTTTCAGCCTCAGAACCACTAACATTTTGGGTCAGATAATTTGTTGTGGGGTCTGTCCTGTGCACTGTAGGATGTTAGTAGCTCTCTGGGTTCTACCCACTGGATGCCAGTACTACACTCCTCCCCCACTTTCAGTTGCGACAAATAAAAATATGTTCAGGCATTACCAGTAGATAGAAAACCACTGCACTAGAGTATGAGCTTCATGAGAACAGGAGCCTGATCTGTTGAGCCTGAGCTATGTTACCAAACTCTAAGACAGAAATGTGCAAGGACTTCTTAAGTAAATGAATTTGATGATGCTTAATTTTTCCTTTTCCTTTTCCAGCACCAAGCTTATGAGCAGGCGTTAAACTTGTACACTGAGTTACTAAACAACAGACTCCATGGTGAGTTTGAGAACTCCCCTCCATCCCTTTCTCCATTTCCTTCTTTCTCTTAATTGTCTGTGTGAGGGCTTTGGATCTTGCCTCAGTCATTGGCCTATACTTTGTCTTTTCCTGAGGCATAGGTGATTGAAGCAAGAGTAGAGATCCAGAAAGGAGAGTGGTTTTCCAGTTTTGTGGGCATGTGATTAGCCAAGGGACACATAGGAATGACTGCTTTGCCTTAAACTCAGCCATTTAGGGATTCATCTTCAACCCCAAATTTTATCATTTTTTTATTTTACAGCTGATGTGTACACATTTAATGCACTGATTGAAGCAACAGTATTCGTGATAAATGAGAAATTTGAGGCAAAATGGAGTGATATACTGGTAAGGAGGAATCCTCAGTTTATTTTTTAATAGGGCTTAAATACTCTTTGCCAGAAATAGATGGGCTGGCCAGGTGTGGTGGCTCAAACCTGTGATACCAGCACTTTGGGAGGCCGAGGCGGGCAGATCACCTGAGGCCAGGAGTTCGAGACCAGCCTGGCCAACATGGTGAAACCCGTCTCTACTAAAAGTACAAACAAAGCCGGGCGTGGTGGTGCATGCCTGTAATCCCAGCTACTTGGGAGGCTGAGGCAAGAGAATCGATTGAACCCGGGAGGCAGAGGTTGCTGTGAGCAGAGATTGTGCCACTGCACTCCAGCTTTGGCAACAGAGCAAGACTCCTTCTCAAAAAAAAAAAAAAAGAAAGAAAAGTATATGAGCTGGAGATAGCATTTATGAGCATGTGCATGGCAGTCACTGTGTAGCAGTTAACTGTTCACTACCCTTTCCGCAGCCCTGGAACTCAGCTGTGTCTGGCACATGAGAAGAAAAAGTTACTTGACCCAGAGTATACAGCTAGAATTCTGGACCATTTTATTCATTTATTTTTCATAATAGTTTTTCTGTTACAAAGTAATGCATATTTGCTGTCAAATTCCTATCAGGTGTAAGTTCAAAAAGTTGAAATCACTGGATTGATTCTTGCCTAGTAACTTAAGAACAGAAACGGCTGGGCACGGTGGCTCATGCCTATAATCCCAGCACTTTGAGGCTGAGGCGGGTGGGTTACCTGAGGTCAGGAGTTTGTGAGCAGCCTGACTAACATGGTGAAACCTCGTCTCTACTAAAAATACAAAAATTAGCCAGCCGTAGTGGTGCACGCCTGTAGTCCCAGCTACTCAGGAGACTGAGGCAGGAGAATCGCCTCAACTCAAGATTGCGCCCCTGCACTCCAGCCAGGGCAACAAGAGCGAAACTCCGTCTCAAAAAAAAAAAAAAACCAACCAAAAAAACCACTTTTTTATATCATACTGGTCTATTACTTTTGAGTCTTTTCTTGGAAAACTCTCCTTGGTAGAAGACTGAAGACAGTTGACCACCTTGATCAAGTGGGGTGGGTGTTTGCATTAGCAGGCTTCTTTAAAAGGCAGAATCATGGAACCTGCTAATTAATAAACAGTTCTTAAAATAGGGATATAGTTACTAACTTGCTTTAAACATAAGCAAGAACGCTAAATTCTTTATTTTGTATGAAACAGATTATTGGACAGATTACCCAGGAATGAAAGATACTTGTTTTTTATTCAACTAGGAGCTGCTAAGACACATGGTTGCACAGAACGTGAAACCAAATCTGCAGACTTTTAATACCATTCTGAAATGTCTCCGAAGATTTCATGTGATTGCAAGATTGCCAGCCTTACAGCTTTTATGTGAAATGAAAGCCATTGGAATAGGTGAGGATGCGCCCTTGATTCCTCTGAAGACAGAGACTGTGCCAGCCAGAGGTTTCAGGTCAACATAAGCAAAGACCTTTAAATTCTTCTTCTGCTTACATAATATGCTGGAAATTTTGTTTCCATGTTTGACACGTTAAATTAAATGTACTGTACTTATGGTGGGAGTGTCTATCATCTTAGTGTTCATTAGTATTTTAGGTACTTTGTTTATGGTTCTGTTGAATCTGAGGAGAAGTGATTGCTTTGAGTTAGCTAGTTTTAAATTCATGACATTTTTCCAGCATAATTAGGTGTTTGAACCTAAGTGTGTGCTAGTGTATTGTATATTTTTCATTGGTTACTTTATTGAAAGTTGCTTTGGGAATCAATTCACTTAAATATATTTTACTGTTCTCAGTGAAGAATGTGACTAAGTATTTGGACTTTCAAAAAGTGATTAAGTCTTTATGATAGTTTTTCACCTTTACATTAATGAGTTGGAAAATATCTTTGTTCAAAGGAATAGAAATGCATCTATTGCTTAAATATTAACATTAATATGTTTTAAATTCAGTGTGTCTCAGTAAACTATATTTTGGATTGCTGTGTGTTTACCTCATTGTTTATTTTTTCTATTCACCTGGTAATTCGAGAACCCTCGCTTGCAACATATCACCATATTATTCAGCTGTTTTATCAACCTGGTATGTATGGCCTTAAATTGTGTTAATTTATATAGAAAATTGACCAGCTTTCTTGAATTTATGTGATTAATTGTTGCAGGTTATCTTCTCTGCATATGAATTAAGAAAAGATGATTTGTAAATTAACCTGTACAGCCTGAGCAGAAAGTTGTGGCTTTTTTTTTAGAGATAGGATCTTGCTCATTGCAGCCTTGAACTCCTGGGCTCAAGCAGTCCTCCCTCCTTAGCCTTCTGAGTAGTTGGGATTACAGATACCTACCAGCATGCCCAGCTGATTTTTTTTAATGGACAGGGTCTTACTACCTAAAATTATTCTTGAGGTTAGCAATCTTGTTTATGGTATGAAACTTGAGCTGGAGGGGAGAGGGTTATGGAATGTACTGTCAGTGATGTTGTACAAACGGGAATGGTTAGAATGTATTTTGGCTGAAGTCCCTTTTGTTCTTTGGAGCTATGCTATTTAATACTGTAGCCACTAGCCACATGTGGCCAGTTAATTAAAATTAAGTAAAATAATAAATTATTTTGTCACGTTAGTGCTCAGTAGCCATGTGTCTAGTGGCTACCATGTTCAGTGATGCAGGTTCAGAACATTTCCATCTTTGCCAAAAGTTTGTGGACGTTGCTGCTTCAGAGGAAAGGTAAACTTATTGTGAAGCCTTTTGGTAGGACCTCAAGGCTCCATTCGTTGTCCACTTTTAGGTCAGTTCCAGTGGGAGCTCTGCTCTGTAGATGGACTTTGGAGAGAGACACACCTGAACTGAGATGTCGGCTCTATCATTTATTTACCAGCTGTGTCAAAGTGACTGGATACCTACCTGAGGAATAGCAGCAGGGTGTGGTAGTTAAATGAGTTCCACACCGTGTCTGCTACTGTGTTTGGAAGGCACATATGAGACACTCAGAATCTTTTAGTTCTTATCCATTTATCCCCAGCCTAAGAAATAACCCTTGAGTTCAGAATTGACAGTTCTAGTCATTCTTTCTCGTGATAGACTATAAAAATTACAGAAGAGAACTTGATTCTCTCTGGTTTGGAGGACTAACTTTGTAAAATCCATATCATCACCTGTATAGGCAAATTTTATCTTTAGGAAAAGGAACCAAACAGTTAATTGACTGTACCTTGGAAACAGATAAAGTTTCCATAATTGTGTCCCCTAAAATTTTACTCAACCTTGGTGAGATTGTGATGGAGCTAGTATTTCTGACCCCAAAGTATATTCCTTTCCTCTGTAACTCTCATCACTGGTTCAATTGCTAATCAAAGTCAGATGTACTTACATTTCCTAAGTAACAGCCAGGACTGGGGGATGGGGAATCTGGGGGAGCTGTGTTGGTTTGTCTTATGTATATAAATTGCCTGTCTGCAATAATAATTTTGGCTTACGCCTGTAATCCCAGCAATTTAGGAAGCCGAGACAGGAGGATTGCTTGAGCCCAGGAGTTTGAAAACAACCTGGACAACACAGAGAGACCTCCATGTCTACTAAACATGAAAAAAGTAGCTGGACATGGTGGCGCTCCCCTGTAGTCCCAGCTACTCAGGAGTGTGAGGCGGGAGGATTGCTTGTGGCCAGGAGGTGGAAACTGTAGTAAGCTGCATTTGTCCCACTGCACTCCAGTCTAGGTGACAGAGCAAGACCCTATCTCAATAATAATAATAATTTCTAGGAATTTACCCAAAAGAGAAAGCTTAAATTAGCCTAGAAACAATACATTGAAAAGAGAATATTATGTAACTGATAAAATTAAGAATGTTAGCAAAGGGAAACATGCTTGAGCAAATTGTGAAACTATCTGCACTGTCATTACAACTCTGCTACCACGAACACACAGAACAGGTTGGGAACAGAGTGTAGAGAAATATTTGACTGGGAATATTGCAGATGATTTTCTGACCTATTAGTGCTCAGCTCACGTTATTTTTAAGAACTGCCCTGTCCATTCTAGTTTACTTTTTCTTGACCTCATTCTGATTATATTTAAAGGGAACACAAATGATTACTAGCAAAAAACATTTTTGGTTGGGCGCAATGGCTCGTGCCTGTAGTCCCAGCACTTTGGGAGGCTGAGGCGGGCAGATCATGAGATCAGGAGTTCAAGACCAGCCTGACCAACATGGGGAAACCCCGTCTCTACTAAAATTACAAAAAATTAGCCAGGCGTGGTGGCGGAGGCCTGTAGTCCCACCTGCTTGGGAGGCTGAGGCAGGAGACTCAGTTGAACCGGGAAGCGGAGGTTGCAGTGAGCTGAGATTGTGCCATTGCACTCCAGCCAGGGCAACAGTGCATCACTCCATCTCAAAAAAAAAAAAAAAAAAAAAAAAAAAAGTTTTTCTAAGTATGCTGGTTTGGTGAGGGAGTGTGTGTTACTGTCTGCCTCCTACTCCAGTAAGTCAGGCTTCATGTGAAGAGCCTAAAGAAAGGGGGAAGTCTCAGTGGAGCACATGAATAGAGATCTGTGATTATTCCAGATTTTACAGAGAATTGCTCTCTGCAGGGTGTAGTGGTTCCTTTAGCAAGCAGTGGCCTCCACCCAGCTCTATGCGAGGACTTAGGCTGGAGGTGAAGGAAGGAGAAATGTGTCCCTTTGTACTAGGTACTGTGAGGTTGGTGGTGGTAAAGGAAGTGGATTAAACACATTTGCTTTCTTGTTCTGCAGGAAACCCTTCAAATAGATCATCCTTCATCATTTATGATATAATGAATGAATTAATGGGAAAGAGATTTTCTGCAAAGGACCCGGATGATGGTATGTACAGAAATCACTTGTGTTTTCCTCCTCCAAAGACAGAGGGCCGGTTTCCCTGAGTGCCAGTTAGAGGCCTCGTGATCCCTATATAGCTTAGTAGTATTTTTGTTTCTATTTTTTAAATAAATTTGAGTACATAGTAGGTGTATATAGCTTAGTAATATTTGCCATGATCTTTCTGAGAAAGCCAAAATGTCTGTGGCACGTTCCTGCCTCTCTTAAGTTTTTACGTTCGTAGCTTTATTTTACATGTTACCAGTTTTGTTGGCAGGATTTTTGTTAATGTTACTGACTTGAAACTATATTTTATCCATTGTAACCAAAGCTCTTGTGAACTTTGATTTTCAGATAAGTTTTTTCAGTCAGCCATGAATGTAGTAAGTATCATTTCTTTATTAATTCACTATCCATTTCCTAAATTTATCTGTAGCTGGAGGGTTCTTCCTGGTTCCTTTCATTTTCTAACTCCTCAGTCATGTCTTTGCTTCTGTTTTTTCTTCTTTCTCTAAAATCTATAATTTTTTTTTTTCTCTTAGAGATAGAGGTTCACTGTGTCACCCACGCTGGAGTGCAGTGGCTCACCACAACCTCTGCCTCGTGGGTTCAAGCGATTCTCCTGCCTCAGCCTCTTGAATAGCTGGGACTGCAGGTGTGCGCCACCACGCCTGGCTAATTTTTGTATTTTTTTTTTGGTAGAGATGGAGTTTCACCATGTTGACCAGGCTGGTCTTGAACTCCTGACTACTTCCCAAAGTGCTGGGATTACAGGCGTGAACCAACACACCTGGCCTAAAATCTGTACTTTTCAATCACATACTATCCCTACCCTTTGTTTATTGTTTACGTTGATGTTTTTCATGCCCTCGAACAGATAAGCTTCCATAATATTTCGGATTTGCCTATTAGTAAGTTAAAATTAATAATGGTTTTTATTTTAGTTTATTTAATCATGCTTATCGTAGGAAAAATTTCAAGCAGTTTTAAGATGAACCCTGTTCCCTAAGGGTAATTTAATTGCTTTACTATTAGATTGGTGCAAAAGTAATTGTGGCTTTTGCCATTACTTTCAGTGGCAAAAACCGCAATTATAAAAGCCACTACTTTCAATGGCAAAGACCACAATTACTTTTGCACCAACCTAATATTTAGTGTGGATCCTACCAAGGTGTTTACTCTGGGTACTCAAGTGTATGTATATCCAGGCATACTTTCAGGGTGTTTTATTTATTGACAGCGATCAGTATTTCATAGTAAGAACTATAACTTAACTTTCCTGTGGGTAGATTTTGGGATTACTTCATGGAGATTTTTACTAGTCCAGACTCTGCACTGCAGGTGTCTTTTGTGCGCTTGACCAGATGTTGTTATAGGATTAATTTCTAACGGTATAATTGCTAAATTAAAATAATATTGTAATAAATTTCACAGGACTGGGGATTTGTCTCCCCCCATTTCTTGTAACTTATTTGCTGTCAACCAATAATACGTTTAATCAACATTGTTTTCACAAGACGCTCTACTGTTTTTATTCATTTGTGAACCACGTGGCTGACAGGGTATCAGAGTGATACTTACTACTTGCAAATTTTCAGTGCTCATCTCTCAGAGATCTAGAACTTGCCTACCAAATACATGACCTTTTAAATACTGGAGACAACCGGAAATTCATTGGACTTGATCGTCAGCGTAATTTCTATTAGTAAGTGTGTTGGAAATGTATCCTTTTGCATGAGTTACCATATTCTGCAAGTGGGAGGCTGTTGATGTCCCTGTATACCTCACCTCTGGTTTCAGGCAGCATGCCAGTGATCTAATAGGACATTTTAATTGAGCACTTAGGAATTAAAGCAGTGGTAAAACTGCCAGATTTGAAAGACTGTACTAGTTTGTGTCCTTTGAGTTTGGTTTTTTTTTTTTTTTTTGGCAACAGATTAAAATCTACATATCTTTTTTCCTCTACCCCCTCTCATTTTACATTTTCAAATTGTCATAGCAGGGTGAGCCCTGAAGATTTCCTCTCACCTGCCTTGCTTTTGTATTCAAAGATCAAGATACTGGAACCCAGAGATACTCCCTAAATGGGTTTGCTTTTAGGCAGCTAAGAACATGAATTTAAGAAGGCAGCATGTTAACAGATGTGTGAGAATTGTTTTCTGTGTATCCAAATCCTTGTTTCACATTGAATGTTTCTAAAATGAATTTGAAGTTCAGTATCTATTCACCATGACCTAAGAGTAGACAGAGGAAACAGTTAGAAATGACCCGGTGAGGGTAAGGTGTTTAGTTGGGAAGTCAGCATATACTGGCAGCTCTTAAACCAAGTATTGGCTCGTTTAACTTGAAATTGTCAGTATTTTGAAATTCTTTGTAACATATAATATGCTGTAATTTCACTCATTATTTCCCCTGTTGTTAGACATAGGGACTTTAGACTAAACATACTTTTTGCCTTCATCACAGTTCCAGGTTCTTTGATTTGATTTGTCTAATGGAGCAAATTGATGTCACCTTGAAGTGGTATGAGGACCTGATACCTTCAGTAAGATGGTTCATTACTTGTTATTTATCATTCTAGATGAATTGGGTTTCTGTAGATTAATGCTTTAAAAATGTGTTTCTCTTAATCAGGTCTGCTTTCCCCACTCCCAAACATTGATACATCTTCTCCAAGCACTGGATGTGGCCAATCGGCTAGAAATGATTCCTCAAATTTGGAAAGGTCCGTTTTACTTTGTATGTGTCCAGGTGCATGTCACCTCAGTATCTTCTGTTTTGATAATGAATGTGTTAACATTACTGTTAGGGATGAAAACTTCCATTTTGACTGAACTGAATGTGTTAGTTGAGAGCTACTTCAAGGTCATGTGCTCATGTTGCATGTTGACTATCAGGAGAAAAATTTGTTGAAAATGACTTAAGTCAGTCCCTTGGTGACATAGGAATGAGCTGAGTTTTGTGCACCTGTTGTGTGATATGACCCAAAGAAAGTAAGTGCTGATGACGTAGCAGACCCTAAATCTGAATGAAGGCCTTGGATCCGAGAGCCTGTGCAATTCCCCTGTGCCAGTGTGGCCTCACTTTGCTAACCAGTCAGTGATGATTATGATTCCAAGTAATAGCCATGAGCGTCACGCATCATGGGTGTGTGTACTGGTCTGTCTTATGTGTATAACTTGACTGCAAAATGAAATAGATACTCTGTATCTTCCACTAGGTGACTACTGTATTATAAGTAAGTAAGCTCTAGTCCTGCCCTCCTGCTTCACAAGACTGCTGTAATGAGTAATAAAAGTATATCAAAAATTCCCACGTGCTATAAAACAATGTCTTACCACGTGGAGCTGGTGACCGCTCCCATGTAGTGCACGTGCTGTGATGAACACTTCACTGGAACAAGGCCCAGGCATTGGCTTTTACATTTGTTCCACCTTGAATCCTGGTGGGTTTCTGGAATCCTGGGATAAGCCTAGAATAAATAACAGCAACTTATTTTTACCGAGCAAAAAATAGGTTGACAGTGAACAAGAGAGTGTTGGTTTTACCTAACAATGATCACTCCTTGTTCCTTTCTTGTCTCAAGATAGTAAAGAATATGGTTTCAAGTTCCGCAGCGACCTGAGAGAAGAGATCCTGATGCTCATGGCAAGGGACAAACACCCACCAGAGGTAGGCCTGAAACTCTCCAGCCAGTATATCCTCCCATACTGAGGTCTTAAGGCTAGCTTCCCCAGTTTCATCTGCCATTTTGGAGAGTTCTGCCACCCAAACCCATATTTGAGTGATGATACATCTAAACATATCTTGCCTTTAGCAGAAATCTGTCCTTAAAGTTACCCTCTTTCCTGTAGTCCAAAACAGGCAACATGAAATTAGCTTCTGTCTTCAGCTTGCTTATTAAAAAATCTCCATCTATAAAGGAAATGCATAGCTGAATTTGAAAGTTGTGGCTAATCAAAATACTTAGGACAGGGTCCTCTTTTAATTACTCGTGTGCTATACACATAATATATGCAAATGGTAAAATGCATTTCTCAGAATTTAAGGATCCTGTAATTCTGAACTGAAATTCTCACAAAATCAGTTAGGCAGTTCTGCTGACTCCTAAAGCTTCTCAGCTTCAGGTGGCATTTGCTGACTGTGCTGCTGATATCAAATCTACATATGAAAGCCAACCCATCAGACAGACTGCTCAGGATTGGTCAGCCATCTCTCTCAACTGTATAGCTGTCCTCTTTTTAAGGGCTGGGAGAACTCAGGAAGCCTGGTGAGTACAGTACCACAAGTTTACACTTTAGAAGCTTTTGTATTTGGATATAAAACATTGACCCACGCTGGTAGAAGTTCTCTCATTTGGCCATGTAACAAGTATTTGATTCGGGAACTTGCAAATACCAACTAAAAAGGAAACTTTTGGAAGAAGACAATATGCATGATGTATTTGAGATAAGGCATGGTTCTCTCAAACCATAGGCTGAGAATTAATTGTCTTTCCCTTTCTACTTTCTGTGTCTATGGACAAGTAAGTCACTTAACCCCATTACTCCACTTAAATGGACTAAAGATCAAAGAAACATGATCAAGGAAACATAGTTTTGAAAATGTTTTGGTCATTTGGGTTATTGAAGTATTTTTGGATGCTTCTCCCATCCCGCTCTCCAGCTTAAAATGTGGGCTGTGTACTTAGACTTCTGGAAGCTGGCATTTACGCACATTAACTAAACTTGGCCTTGACCACAACCCATCCTTGGTTGGTGCCGCTGTGTTCTGGTTATGTTTTTATCAGCACTTCATTCACATACTAATTTTTGTGTTTGTGAATGGGAACCTTAGCCATATTCATGTTTCCAAAAATGAGCAAAAGGATCTTTTGTAGGGATAGTGACAGGTGGTTTTCCTGTATTTTGTTTTGTATATAAATGTGTGTTCTAAGAGTCACGAGTGGGAGGTGCTTGTGCATGGCTCCTTGTACAAGAAAGTAACTGTATTTGAACATCCCATTGCCAGTCAGGTATCTCCAGGAAAAGATGATGAAGGCTTGTCTTTGAGGTGCGGCTCACACACGCTCCTCTGGCAACTATGCTGCTAGTGACAGAGACGTATGACATTTGCATTTGGTTGTTAGCTCAGGCAGTTTGGCACACACTTGATACGACCAGGCTGTGATGATTGGCGCAGGGGTACGGACCTCAGCTGAGTCATGGGAGCTGAATGTATGTGTTTCTCTTTTGTCCTGCATGTGGCAGGCTAATGGGGAGCACTTACATGAGACTGTTGCCTCAATCTGAGCCTGCTCTTCATAACAGAATTCTAAGACAGACTGAACCCCTGCCGTGTTTTAAGAGAGGGAAACAGCATTGTTCTGTTCCATGCCTCTTTTCCAGCTGTGCACAGGATGGATTCCCTCCCTAGGACAGTGGTGATCCTCTACAAGAGGACAAATACAGTTGGAGTATCCCTTTTCCAAAATGCTTGAGACCAGAAGTGTATGGGGTTTTAGATTTTGGAGCATTTTTGGATCAGGAATATTCAACCTATACCAGCAAATCTTGACATTGGCAGCGTATCAGATTTACCTGTGAAAATTG
Source organism: Papio anubis (assembly GCF_008728515.1). Lineage (NCBI taxonomy): Eukaryota > Metazoa > Chordata > Mammalia > Primates > Cercopithecidae > Papio > Papio anubis. The sequence goes on from NC_044989.1 coordinate 86,692,494, forward strand.
CAGTATAGATTCGTTTGGGGAGTTTAAGCACCCGTGGTGATTCTCATGTATACACAGGGCTGGGAGCTAGTAGAGCCCACAGATGTGTGTCTTTGGGAGCTTACAGTGTAGTTAAGAAAAGGGCATTTAGTCTGTGATTACAGAGGAATAACAGCTATAGTATCTGATTGCCTTGTTTTTCTAATGGTATTCATAATCTTTTTCCTATCTTGAACAGGAAAATGTTGGGGCTTTTCAGGAAGCATAATAAGATCCCTAGGTAAGTTGAAATCAACCAGCTCTCTTTGAGTACGGCCTAGAAGTAGCCACATTTGGAATTTCTTCACCAGCCTTAGCCACCACATTTGGGCACTCTTCTGTTAGGCAAGCATACCGTCAACTCCCTACTATCCAGGGCATCCTGAGGCAAGCAGTTTTTTATCTGTGCTCACGGGTCACCATGAGCTACACAGAATAGATCATCATGAAGTCATATTGAATGAATGTTGATAATCCCTTTGGCCCTTTAGACTTTCCAACCTCACTGGAAACAAAATAAATGTTAGACTTCATCTAATTTTGTCTCCAGAAGTACTGTTGAGAATCTATTACTGAACTTATACTGGATCTTGCCTATAAATGTTTTACTAAAGAGGCTGGAGAAAGTTCACACTTTGCCTTTCTTTTACAGAAATGAGTTGCTGAATGAGTTTATGGACTGTGCAAAAGCATCTAACAGCCCTTCCCAGGCCATTGAAGTAGGAGAGCTGGCAAGTGCCTTCAGCTTACCTAGTTGTGAGGCCCTCATCCAGAGAGTAATGACTGATTTTGCAATCAACCTACAACAAAAGTAAGTGGGTCACCACGAAGGAAAGTTTGTAAAATGGTGCAGACCTTTCGTCCATCTGCCCATTCAAAATGTTCATAGCTTTCTATCCCCTGTATTTTCTTGCAGAAGGTCAGAATGTAGTAATTTAATGATGATTTCATTTGTCATGCAAGTCAGGAAGGCCTCTAGATTTGACTGTTAGAATCTTTTTGTTCCTAATATACTTTAATGCAGCTGCAGGGTCCCTTTTTCTGCTTTCAAAACTGATAGGCTATAGGTGAGTGTCAGAGACACCAAGAACCCCAGCACCTAATTGAATTGCAGTGTAATCCTCCATTTTTTTTTCTTAACAGGGAAGCCCTAGGTAACCTAACTGCACTGACCAGTGACAGTGATACTGACAGCAGCAGTGACAGCGACAGTGACACCAGTGAAGGCAAATGAAAGTGGAGATTCAGGAGCAGCAATGGCCTCACCATAGCTGCTGGAATCACACCTGAGAACTAAGATATGCTAGTATTTAACACTGTTACAAAGAAGACAAGATAAAGATTTGGTGAATTTGTTACTGTGAGGCACAGTCAGTACACAGCCGAGTTATGTAGATTTAAGCTCCTAATTTGCTACTTAATAACCATCTATTAATGAACTGTTAAAGGTTTAGCATTTAAGTAGCAACATTGCAGTTTTCAGACACATGGTGAGGTCCATGGCTCTTGTCATCAGGATAATCCTGCACACCTACAGTGTCAGTGAGCTGACCTCATGCTGCCGTCCTCGTGCGATTGGCGTCTCCCTGCTGCTGGACTTCTGCCTTTGTTGGCCTGATGTGCTGCTGTGATGCTGGTCCTTCATCTTAGAAAGGTGTTCATGCAGTTCTATCACAGTTGGGGTTGGGTCAATAGTTTCCCAATTTCAGGATATTTCGATGTCAGAAATAAGCCTCTTAGGAATGACTAAAACAAGATAATGGCAGTTTAGGCTGCACAACTGGTAAAATGACTGTAAATAAATGTTGTAATTAATGTACACGTTTGCATTTTTCTTAATATAGCCATTGCCATAGTTTTCTAACTTGAACAGCCATGAATGTTTCATGTCTCCCTTTCTGTCTATAGCTGGTACCTATTTTAGTGGTTGAAATGAGAGCTAGTGATGACAGAAGGATGTGGAATGTATTCTTGACGTCATTGTGTATTGCTGGTAATCAAGTTGGTAACGACTACTTCTAGCAGCTCTTACCACTGTGACTTAAATGGTCCTGGAAGGCAGTAAGTGGAGGTTTGCAGCATTCCTGCCTTCATGAGGGCTTCCCCCACCAGCCACTTTGCACATACCTGGCTCCTAGATTTACTTAGGTAGCCCGTGAGTTGTCCACATGAGAGCTTCATCTTTACCTTGCCAGAGTTGACAATTATGGGATGCTCTAGTCTACTAATACTTGTGTTCCCATCTGTCTGCCATCCTCTGAAGGCCAGGACCCAGTCACACATCCTTAGAAACCAAAGTATGGTTTGTGCTTTCTCTTAGGATGTCAGGTCTTAGGGCATTTAATTGAAGGAATCCCCCCCAACCCCCGCAAAAAAAAAGCTGATATAGTAACTAGCTACTTAAGCATCCATGGGTATTGCTCCGTATCAAAGCAGATTTGCAGGACAGAGAGGAAATTAGCCTCTAGTCTTAGTTTACAGCTTCCAAGGAGAACCTGGCCACCTGAAAGGTTAACTCAGTCCCTTCCTGTCTCTGGTTCATCAGCACCTGCGGATGCCTGACTCTTGTTAGCCTTACTATTCAATACAGTCCTTAGATTCATGGTATGCGTCTCCCTATCCAGGCGCCAATTCTGAATCACCATGTTGCTCTGCAGCTAGAGTTGATAGGAGAAAATCCATCTGGGAAGATGGCCCATGAATTTGTAGTGGACTTTTCAAAATGAGTGATTTGTTAGCTTGGTACTTTTAAATTTGTAGTATAGATACTCCAGACCCATACTCTGAGCAATTAACTGCCTTGAACTCAGAGAAAAATTAAGGCCTCACAGGATAAGTCTCCATTTTCTGTAAATGCTTATTTTATCATAGTCTTTAGCCTCTACTATCAGTAAAATGTTCTCTTTGGGTGTGGTGACTCACACCTGTAATCAGCACTTTGGGAGGCAGAGGCAGGAGGATCACTTAGGTCCAGGAGTTTGAGACCAGCCTGGGCAACATAGTGACACCAGCTCTACAAAAAAAATTTAAAAGCCAGACTGGCAGTATGCACCTGTGTCCCAGCTAATTGGGAGGGTGAGATGGGAGGATTGTTTGAGCCTAGGAGAGGGAGGTTGCAGTGAACCGTGATCGCACCACTGCACTCCAGCCTGGGCAACAGAGCAAGCCCCTGTCTTAGAGAAACCAGAATTTTGGAAGAGCAAATAGGGCCAAGTGCAGGGCTCATGCCTGTAATCCCAGCACTTCAGGTGCCAATGTGGATCGCCTGAGCCCAGGAGTTTGAGACCAGCCTGGGTAACAGTGAGACCCCCTCCCTACAAAAGATTTTAACAGTTGGGCGTAGTGGTGCATGCCTGTAATCCCAGCTCTCTGGAGACTGAGGTGGGGGGATTGTTTGAGCCTGGGAGGCTGACGCTGCAGTAGCCATGATTGCACCACTGCATTCCAGCCTGGTTGACGGAGCGACCCTTGTCTCCAAGAAAAAAAAAAAGCAAATGGGATTAAGGACTCTCATGGAATGGGGAGGGGAAAGGGAGTCTTAATATACGTGGAATAAACTTGCTCAGTGTTGTTGCCAGAGTTACATTACCATTGTGTAGAAGTCAGAAACTGGACTTCTAGTTTGGTTCAAACATTTGAGGATTTGAGGATTGTCTTAAAATTATAGCCATCAAAGTATTCAAGTGGTTGGATGGCACTCGAAGATTCTACATGTCTAGAATCAAACTCAAATCTAGCACCTAGGTCTTAGTAAATGCTTAATGAATGCCACCAACTCTGCAAAGTATTCATTCGTTGATTTTGAGACCTTAGTCACGTTGCTACTACAAGTAGGGCATATGACCTCTTAAGAAGCAGAACTTCGAGAAGTCCTTACGTAACCACAGTAAAGCAGACCCTCCCCTTTCAGCAACCTCAAAGCAAAAAAACAAACAAACAAAAAAGCCCCCTAGTGAGCTGCTGTATAAACATTATGCCAAGCACTAGGCGTAGAGGAAAAGATGTCAGATTGTACTGTCACTGGCTACGTACCTATAGTCTCTAATATAGGGTAGCCTTTGTCTTTCAAACTGCATTGCAATATAGATCTGTGCATAGATATATGCATTAAGTGTAGCAAATTGTGATGTAAATTTTTTACTGCTGGTCATGGTCAAAAAGATATGCTATGAAATTGAGTCACTAGGAGCATGGGTGTGTAAGGCAGGTTTTATAGAACCGTTTAGATTCAACATTAATGGTAGAGTGGCATTTTACTAAAAAAATGGGCGTATTTGGTTTGGGTGCTGTAAGGCAATTTGCTAGGACATGGGATAATCAGATTACACAAAATGTAGGCAGTGAACAAGTCTTCATCCTGGCCCAGAAAATAGCCTATTAAAAAATGCTGTCCAGGCCAGGCACAGTGGCTCATGCCTGTAATCCCAGCACTGCGGGAGGGTGAGGCTGGAGGATCGCTTGAGTTCAAGACCAGCCTGAGCAACATAGTGAGAACCCATCTCAAAAGAAAGAAAATGTCCAGCTGTGGACTTTCAGGATTCAGTACTGCTGGGGATCAAGCCCAAGAATGTTTTTCAGAGCTCTAAGATGCTTGAAAAGTAAGAGTGTCCAAGAGGAATAAAGGTCATGACAGAATTTACTCCCAGGACAATCTAAGTTCTGCACAAGTACCCGTGGTATCTGTTCCCACAACAATGGCCCCTTCACAAGCTCTTGCCTCACAACCCCTGCAGAAGCCCTTCAACAAAACGGACTAGTGAAACCTACTCCTCACATGGGTAAGAGTTTCAGTGGGCAGGTGACCCTCCTTCCTGCCCCCATCCTTTGCTTCCTCAAGCTCCCCGCCAATCTCAGGGCCCATGGATACATCAATGGGAAGGAAGCCAGGGAAGAATAGACCTACAGTATAACAGGGGTGTGGTGACCGCTGGACCTGATGAAGAGAATCTGCCTGACATTTAATAAGCCTTTTTATTTCCCTTCTGCGTTAAATCAAATGATCTGTTCTGCACTGAGCCAAGCAAGTTACTTTAAAACTGGTGGCACAACTCATTTGGGACTTGGAGACTGCTTTTATCCAGAATCTGTTAAGAGAGCAGGGGATTTAAATTAATACAAAGGAATATGAAGGTAGTGTGCCTTAAAGACTGTCTAAAATTAGGTGTTAGTTTGTTACATTATTAATTTTGAAATATTAAACAACATGAAAATGTTCAATCAGGATGCATGAGTTTTAAAATGTTGAACACTCTCCTACATCAGTGAGGAGGGAGGAAAGGTCATTTCAGACTAAAACAGATTGAGGATTAAACCAAGACAGAAGTGATGATTTCGCTTTTTATGATTTTTGCTGTGGCAATGGCAGTCGCGTGACTTTTCACTTGCAGTATAAATGAAAGGCTGAAGTGAAGCCGACCTGCCCTAATGGCTCAGGGCTATATCCACCTCCCAGATAACCCTGGCCCTTGGGACTCCATCTCCTTGAAGTAGCACTGAGAACCCAAGAAGAGGCTCCGCTGCTTTTTGCACATAGTTACATCTCAGGAAGATTTTTAAGCACGAGGAAGGAAAATAAAGGCCTGGCCAAGCAGGGTCCCCTTTTCAGTATCATCTTGGTTCCTAATAAGCAATCAAGGAGGTGGGTGTGTTGGCTGGTAAAGGAACTACTAAGATTCAGAAGCCTGTAGTCTTCATTATTTTGATTTACAGGTTAAAATAAACCACTCGGCTGGGCGCGGTGGCTCACACCTGTAATCCCAGCACTTTGGGAGACCAGGGTGGTCAGATCATGAAGTCGGGAGTTCGAGATCAGCCTGGCCAACACAGTGAAACCCCATCTACTAAAAGCACAAAAAAATTAGCTGGGTGTGGTGGTGGGCAACTGTAATCCCAGCTGCTCGGGAGGCTGAGGCAGGAGAATCGCTTGAACCTGGGAGGCAGAGGTTGCAGTGAGCAGAGATTGTGCCACTGCACTCCAGCCCGGGCGACAGTGTGAGACTCTTCTCAAAAAATAATAATAAAAAATAAACCACTCAGTATTGCTGCTTCTAAGTTCAAACAGATAATCACATCTGAAGGAAGTTATTTCGGGGTTCCAAGATAAACTTAGATTTTCTTATAATCTATAATATCTTACATTATTTCATACAAGTAAAATAGAAATTATAAGCATTTCTAGTATGACAAATAGGGAAGTTTAGCTTTACAAGTAATGTATTTTGCAATTTTGTGCCATTCCAAAAGGAAAGACTGAATTTAGAACAGTCTTATTATCTCCTAATAAAAACTTAGTATCCCCCAGGTAGGTGTGCACAGAGTGCCTCTGCCTTTGAGATTAAGGGCATTAATCTCAGGAAGGAATACAAGGCATGTGTTCCAATCAGAAACTAGATATATTTTGCTGAATTAAATAAATCCACTTAGGAGGGAATACAAGGACTACTGACATTAACACAAGCCAAAGGTGGACCAATATATCCCCAAAGCAAAGGACAAGGCCAGTGCCATACAGACACTAGAATGTAATTACCCAAATGCAGGAGCTGGCATACACCTACAGATGCAGAACCTGTCCCCTTTGTGATTGCGGATGTGTTGCTCAGAAAAAAGTGCCTCCTCAATTTCTTTGTGAACACACAATGCCCAACAAAAAGTTGTAACTCTGGAGAAAGTTGACAATATTTTTATGTAGAGATGGTGGTCTTCATGGAGTAAAATAATTAGTGCTTATGCAATATGACAACTGTACTAATCTTTAGAAAGGTGAACTGAGAAAGTTCTCTGGGTTTTACAGCAATCTACATCAAATACACAACAAAACCATTTAATCTCTTCATTAAGATTTCAGGCTCCCCATCCCCACTTTGAAGGGATTCAGAGCCCGGGTACTAGGAAGAACTGAGCTCCGTTACCAGTGTTTTAGAACTGGGAGCTGTGACCCATACAGGGCCGCTGAATTAACTTGTGGGCAGACCAACATTTTAATAAGTCACTAGAACGATATATCCCCAATTACAGATACACTAGCACTTTGGCTTGTATATTACTCTTTTGAGACTGAGCAGCAGGAATCAATTCACCAAAACGTTCAAAGCCAAAAAGCAGGCTGTGGACTTCTGGTGACACAATTCACAGCCTGGAAACTCTGTGTGCCGGAAGTTCCTACTTCTGCTGTTGTTGTTTCTCCAGGAAATTTTCTGTACGTACAACAAACTAGAATTTTTTTTTTTTTTGAGAGAGAGTTTTGCTCTTGTTGCCCAGGCTGGAGTGTGATGGCGCAATCTTGACTCACTGCAACCTCCACCTCCGTTCAAGTGATTCTTCTGCCTCAGCCTCCCAAGTAGCTGGGATTACAACAGGCATGTGCCACCACACCCGGCTTAATTGTGTATTTTTAGTAGAGACGGGTTTCTCCATGTTGGTCAGGCTGGTCTCGAACTCCCAACCTCAGGTGATCCACCTGCCTTAGCCTCCCAAAGTGCTGGGATTACAGGTGTGAGCCACTGCACCCGGCCAGAAATGTACATTTTGAAAACGGATAAGATACTCAGTTTTCATCTTGTTGCTTTATTCAGTTTGCTCCAAGGGCAAAATCAACAGTAGTAGAGATCACAAACATTATTTTGATTGGCCTCACAAGCCTCATCAGTAAAACCTGAAAAAACAGAAAAATGTTACACAAGTTGCAAAGAAAGCACTCCTGGAGTTCACTGACATGATAGCAAATGGAAAGACTATAAGTGCAACAGGTGTTAACATTTAGAACAGTACTTGTAAACCTGCTCATTTCTAGACAATTCTGGGACCCTTGTTGCGAACCCTTCATCTATCACTGCTGATTTCCTTTGACATGAAATACGACTTTACGAAAATCTTCCTAGACCTTACTCTGGCTGCACTTGAGTGGTTCCTATTCCTACGGCGCTGGCATACGCTGTCAGGATTTCCACTATCTGTTTCGTTTCTAGGGTCATTCGGGCTTCCTTCAGCCAGTCCTGTGCCACTCGTCTGGATTCCCCCTTCAGCTGATTGACAAACTTTGCTGCTAGCTCCAGATCACCATGCTCAATGCAATAGGAAGCATATGACAGTAATTTAAATGTGTTTATATCCTCAGGGCAGAGCTCCGGGGGCGGCTTCAGTTGCTGAGGCGGAAATAGGAGCAGGGACTGTAGGTAGGAGAGGAAGTACTGGTACAAGCTATTTCTGGTTTCATCAATCATTGCTACCCTTCGGGCCAGTTTTTGAACAGCATAGAAACGGGCTCTAAGGGTCTCTTCACTGTACACCCCACGGGTCAGGGACTCTGGAGGGATAGCTGCGGTTAAAGCTTGGGTAAATTCGTTATCAGAACAGTTGGCTTTGATGGCCTCAACTGCACTACCCAGCGGGATAGTAGGTGTTTCTGCAGATGAGGTCTTCATGCTGTACTTTAATGCCTCCACTGAAAGCCAGAGTTGGTGGGCTTTTCTAGCTTCCTCTTCGGCAATTGCATGACCTACAAAGAAAAAAAGGCAAAGCCAAACATTTTTCTCTCCATCTGATGACATACATCCACAGAACTGATGCACATTCAACAAGCTACATCTACACATGTGGAAGATGAGGCCAGAAAGAGTTTCTTACCACCCCACCCCCACCACTTATTTCTGGTGTCTTTTCCTAGCTGGCCTCTTCATATCAATCAGGCAGTAAGGCATGACATGATTTTATGGGGACTTGTTTTCACTAAAGTCATGGAGAAAACAGGGAGGATATACAGGCACAAGCACAACTAAGTCTCCCTTGCCTCTTCCTGTGACACCCAGGACAATGCTAGGTCAAAGAGTACACAGAAGTCATTCACATGTGCATGCTATCTAATCCACATATTTTTACCTTTAATAGTTGAGACAGAAACATACTATTTAAATTAGGCTAAGACTTATGCTAAGGCCATCAGAAATCTTCTGCAAAAAAAAATGAGAGACTTCAGGGCCAGGCACAACGGCTCACGCCTGTAATCCCAGCACTTTGGGAGCCAAGGTGGGTGGATCACTTGTGGTCAGGAGTTCAGGACTAGCCTGGCCAAGATGGTGAAACCCCATGTCTACTAAAAACACAAAACCTGGCCGGGCGCGGTGGCTCAAGCCTGTAATCCCAACATTTTGGGAGGCCGAGACGGGCGGATCACGAGGTCAGGAGATCGAGACCATCATGGCTAACACAGTGAAACCCCATCTCTACTAAAAATACAAAAAATTAGCTGGGGGAGGTGGCGGGCACCTGTAGTCCCAGCTACTCGGGAGGCTGAGGCAGGAGAATGGCGTAAACCCAGGAGGCGGAGCTTGCAGTGAACCGAGATCCGGCCACTGCACTCCAGCCTGGGCGATAGAGCGAGATTCCGTCTCAAAAAAAAAAAAAAAAAGTACAAAACCTTGCCAGGCGTGGTGGCACGCACCTGTATCCCCAGCTACTCAGGAGGCTGAGGCAGGAGAATCGCTTGAACCCAGGAGGCAGAGGCTGCAGTGAGTCGAGATCACACCACTGCACTCTACCCTGGGCAACAGAGCAAGACTCTGTGTCAAAAAAAAAAAGAAAAAAAAAGAAATGGGAGACTTCAAATGAACTTAACAGACTACTGGATCTTGAAATTCCATGAGTATTGAATTTATTTTTATTGTTATGTGACAAAAAAAGATTCCACAACATCCTAAAAAACCCATTTTATTAACACCCTCATTGTCAGGACATTTCTTTCAATGTGGCACATGGAGGCCTCAGCATAAATACTGTCCATTTGTGTCCATTTGGTAGTTGGACTTGGCAAATCACTTCCTCCAGATAACCCACCAAGCCTGCAGAAGGCAAGCATGGGACCACACTGACCCCTAGCCCTTACCACCCAGGCACATGAGACATAGCCAAAGGGTACTGGGTAAATAGCCTTGTAAATGGTGATTTTGTGTTTGTCATACAAGGTATAAAATTTCTAGTTATATAGATTTTGCCATTACTTTTAATGGCAAAAACTGCAATTAAGTAGAGTGATTAGTATTTTTATGTCCTGATGTCAATACATGTACCCCATTTTCCCTATAAAATTATTTTAATAAATTATGCTGAGAGAAATTATCTGTAAGATAACATAGCTTATGCTTACTCTGAACAGCCTGTTCGATTCCTCTGAGTCTGGCATAGGCAGTGTTTATATCCAGAGTAAAGTTGTCAACTTGCTCTTGACTGAGACGACGAAACTGTAATTCTTGTTCAGAGAGTTTCTCAGACAGGTTCTGAAATAAAACAAAAATAGTTCCAGAAAAAAGTGATACTCAATGCATGTCATGTAACTGTGTAATCTTCCAGCAATTACTTGCTGAAGAAAAGAGGGCCTTACGGTTGTCACGAAATTCCTACATTTTGTGTAAAGAAAGTTTCAAAAATGTCTGACTCATATTTGATGCATATATATATATATATATACACACACACACACATATATATATATATATATATATTTTTTGAGACGGAATCTTGCTCTGTTGCCAGGCTGGAGTGCAGTGGTGCAATCTCGACTCACTGCAACCTCCGCCTCCGGGGTTCAAGTGACTCTCCTGCCTCAGCCTTCCAAGTAGCTGGGATTACAGGCACGTGCCACCATGCCCAGCTAATTTTTGTATTTTTAGTAGAGACGGGCTTCACCATGTTGGCCAGGATGGTCTCGATCTCTTGACCTCGTGATCCGCCCGCCTCGGCCTACCAAAAAGTTGGGATTACAGGCGTGAGCCACCATGCCCGGCTTATGTATATAATTCTTTACAAATTTACTGATGGAACCTAATATTTATTTTTTATTTTTATTTTTTGAGACGGAGTCTTGCTCTGTTGCCCAGGCTGGAGTGCAGTGGCCGGATCTCAGCTCACTGCAAGCTCTGCCTCCCAGGTTTACGCCATTCTCCTGCCTCAGCCTCCCGAGTAGCTGGGACTACAGGCACCCACCACCGCGCCCGGCTAATTTTTTGTATTTTTTAGTAGAGACGGGGTTTCACCGTGTTAGCCATGATGGTCTCAATCTCCTGACCTCGTGATCCGCCCGTCTCGGCCTCCCAAAGTGCTGGGATTACAGGCTTGAGCCACCGCGCCCGGCCAGAACCTAATATTAGAGGAAGCATACCAAGAGAAGAGAGAAGGCTGTTAAAGTAAGAAACAAACTGCCAACTGTATTTTATTTTTGAGACACAATCTTGCTCTGTCACCCAGGCTGGAGTGCAGTGGCACAACCTCAGCTCACTGCAACCTCCACCTCCCAGATTCAAACGATTCTCATGCCTCAGCCTCCAGAGCAGCTGGGATTACAGGCATGCACCACCATGCCCAGCTAATTTTTGTATTTTTAATAGAGACAGGGTTTCGCCATGTTGGTCAGGCTGGTCTCGAACTCTTGGCCTCAAGTGATCCACTCGCCTCAGCCTCCCAAATTGCTGGGATTATAGGTGTGAGCCACTGTGTTCAGCCACAAATTGTCAGCCTTAGAAAGTAAAGTAGCTGTACTGCAAACCTAAACGTAATAATTAAATTCTATTCCAATAACATGTATTTAAGAGCTTATCCATTAATTTTTCCCAGAAAAATTTCTATCAAATAGAATTTAAAATACCTTTTCATATTGACATACATTGCAATTCTCTGGAAGATTTTACTTAGAAAACCTCAGTATCTTCTTGCAAGACAAAGTAACAAGTTAATATTACTGTAAATGATTTCTTGAACAGAAATTACAATTATGGGCATCCTGATAATTTACTGGGATTTCAAAACCTAACTTCTCTGGGAAATTACCTCAGTTACAAAAATCTAAGCACTACCACGCCATCTATAGGAGGAAGATGCACATGTCAAATATTACCGTCTGCATTCCTGAAATCCCCTTTACCAACTCTCCTTAAGGCTCTGAAGATTCCAAATGACTAGAATATATATTTTAAAAACACATCTGATCATGAACACACAGGTACACCATTATGTAAAAAGAAGCAGTTTTGTAGACATACAAAGAGATTTCCAATTCTTTGACATCCTCAGAGTACATTAAAAGGAGAGTCTGTTAATCCTGTCAGGAAGCGGGGAGTGGCTGAAGGGAGTCCAGGTCCTTACCTGCTCAAATTCAGACTTCAGTTCCTGTTCTTGTACCCTAAGGACATCTCGCAAGTGATCAGTGTGGGCAGCTGCCTGTCGGCGAAGCTGGGTTCTCATTTCATTCTCCATGGCATCTCTGACTTCCTCTATCTGTGAAACCAAACATAGTAATTATTAGTTTTCAATTCTCCACATATACTTTTAGGAAAACAGAAAGCCCACTATCAACCATGACAACAGCGGCTTTCATATCCTGAACCCCTCTAATGTGCTGGGCATGTGTACACTTCTACTTCTTATATGAAACAGAAAGCTAAACCCTGGAAGGTGACTCAAACAAGATCACACAGCTGTGGCAAAAACCAGATTTCAAACAAAGGTCTCTATCACCCCCAAATTTGTGGGTTTCTCCACATCACCAGGCTGCCTCTCATATAAAACACTCATTTCCTGAATCACATGCTCCTCTGAGAAATAACTAAATCCAGGATATGAAGAAAAGTAACTATACACTTGGGATCAAATGTAGCTTTACTACAATCATCTGTGTGACCTTGGGGAAACGATTTATCTTCTCAAATCTCCGCTTTCTCATCTGTGAGTAATAATACCTACTGGGAAGAATCATTAAGAAAATTAGTAAGTATCTGGGAGTTATTGAACACAGTTTCTTCTAAACAAAGAAAACTGCTTATTTTTAAAGGAATTTAAATTCAACATGGGCCAAATAAAACAAAAAATATACCTTGCCTAACAAATAGCCGTAAGTCACTTTACAATTACTTAACACTGATTACCTGAAATTCAGAACTTATTTTTTCTCAGAAACAATATAATAAATCAACGAATCCATTCAGTCAGTGCGTAAGTATTTATGAAGTGCCAGCCCCGTGTTCCAGGCAGTGCCTACTATCTGTATGGATCCAATGGTGCTTAGGGCAGACGAACTTCTTGCTCTCACACAGTGTGTATCTCAATGGAGGCAGCAGACAGTAAACAAACAAAACAGACATCTCAGATTGTGACACATATTTCTACGTATAACTTTGAGCAGGCAAGGACCTGTTGTGAAGCATCAACACCCCTTCAACCTCCTTTTCCCCCACCTTACATTTAAAATAAACAGGGCAACATAACAGAAAGTAATACAGAGGCTCTACTTTGGACTGAAGGGATAGGAAATCTCAGTCTTGCTAAGAAGGTGACATTTAGGCTTAAAACTTAAGCTTAGAGCTCAAGGTTTAAACAGAGGAGACAAAACAATGTACCAGGCAGAGAAAACATAAAGGTCCCAAGATGAAAGATAGAGTCAAGATACAGACAAAAAATACCAGGGTGCCTGGAGCAGTGAAATGGCTCATGGCATGCAGCGCTCAAGAAGCCTTTTGGGTATTGGTTAAGAATTTGGAATTATATTAAATGAAATGGGTAGTCCATGAAGGATTTCCAGCACTGTAGTTAGTGTCTGATTCGACTATGTTTTATTTGCCTGCGTAAACAGACACAGAAAGAAGGGTATGAAGAAAGGGGAAATTGGCTGGGCATGGTGGCTCACACCTGTAATCCCAGTACTTTGGTGTTTAAATTCCTTGGGGTAGGCCGTGCATGGTGCCTCATGTCTGTAATCCTGGTGCCATGGGAGGCCGAGGCAGGTGGATCACTTGAGGTCAGGAGTTCGAGACCAGCCTGGCCAACATGGCAAAACCCTGTCTCTACTAAAAATACAAAAATTAGCCACGTGTGGTGGCATGCGTCTGTAAGTCTAGCTACTCAGGAGTCTGAGAGGCATGAGAATCGCTTGAACCTGGGAGGCAGAAGTCGCAATGAGCCAAGATTGCACTACTGCACTCTACCCTGGGCCACAAGACAGACTCTGTCTCCAAAAAAAAAAGAAAGAAAAAATAGTGGAAGCTATTAAGATGACAGTTTGGGCTAAGGTGGTTAAAAACCAGGTGAAATACCTTCTTTAGCTACCACTAAGGTGGTAGTAATAGAGTGGACAGATTTGGGATTTATGTTGGATGCAGAACTGGTAGGATCTGTGGGGCGACTGAATATGAATTGATGGAGGAACAACGAAGCATGATTTGGGCTTGAATAACTAAGTAGTTTGTTCAACTCAGTTTATTTAGAGAGAAAAAAGCTGAGGGGCTGGAAGACAAGTTGGAGAGAATAAAGAAATCTGTTTGGAACACGATAAGCATGAAATGACTACTGAAAATCCAACTGGAGATACCAGGTAGGCTGCTGGATAGGAACCTGAAGCCAAGGCAGAGGTCAGAGCTGGAGACAGAAATTTATCAGGTATAGATGGTATTTAAACTTCCAAGCCACAGGACTCAACAAGAACACTTAGAGACAGTTTAGATGGAGAAAAGGTTTCAGAACTAATGCCAGGCATGCCACTATTTGAGAGGCTGAGCAGAATAGGAGGTTAAGGAGTGGCCAGCAAGGTAGGAGAAAGGCCAGAAGAGTATGGTGTCAGGGAGCCTAGGGAAGAAATAGTTTCAAGAAGGAGGGAGTGGCCAATAGTACTGCTAAGAAGACACAAAGGTGGGATGAGTAGTTAGGTTCCCAAATCAGCCTGTGGACACCTATTTAATAAATGGTGTGCCCAGATAGAGGGCTAAAGAAGGTATTTCACCTGGTTTTTAACCACCAACCACTTAACAATACCAGCAGGGAAAAATATACTCAGACTCCAACAAAGATTCATTCAGCACTGCTTTAAGGGACAGAGGCCCAGCTCCACTGGAAAGATGAGCTAGATAATCCTGGATACCAGTAGCTTATTACCTTCTTACACTTCTGTATCTGCTCAACATAAAGGAACTCTGCTTGATCACTCCTTTCCTAGTTCTCATGAGGAGAATGAGGACCTAAGCTCCACTCTAAAGGTCAGTTAGCATGACTTATATTCAATATCCTAAAGCCAATGACTGTCAGTATTTTTTTTCTTTCTTTTTTTTGAGACAATCTTGCTCCATTGCCCAAGCTGGAGTCAGTGGCACAATCTCAGCTCACTGCAACCTCCACCTCCCTAGTTCAAATGGTTCTCCTGCCTCAGATTTTCGAGTTGCTGGGATTACAGGTGCGAGCCACCACGCCTGGCTAATTTTTCTATTTTTAGAAGAGACAGGGGTTTCACCATATTGGCCAGGCCAGTCTCAAACTCCTGACCACAAGTGATCCACCCACCTCGGCCTCCCAAAGTGCTGGGATTACAGGCATGAACCACTGCACCCGGCTGAGCCAGTATTATTTCTAGAAGTAAACAATCAAGTTAGAGTCACTTTAAAATGTTAGGCAACAATTCTCATTTCTTTTACCTTTCTGTCCTGTTCAGCCTGTATTTCACTTCTGTGATGTTCTAATGCTTTTGCTACTGCAGAGTCAAATGCCCGCTTTTCTTCCAGCTTTTGTTTCTCCAAGGCTAATGTGATGTGCTGCTTTTCAGTGGCCTTCTGTTCTGCCAGCTCTCTGTTCAGCTGATCGATTCGACGATGTGCATGAGCAATCAGGGAGTTCAGATCATCAGTAGAGAGCTTGTCAGCTAAGCAAAAGAACACGTTAAAATTCTAATGATGACACTGAAATTACACCTCATTACAAGGTAATCTGCATCAACTGACTGTAATTTAAGAGCAGTAAACAAACGTAAAACTTAGCTAACACGAAAAGAGATTTAGACTCCCCAGTTCAATCAGAAATTAGCTAGTGCCCAATAAGATATTTTCACCCCTTGGCAAAATTCAGGTACCCTTCAGATAATCAGTTGTTTTCCAGGAACCCTCTTTTAATCTGAACTAATTATAAATAGACTTTCTACTTTACTGTAACTTTGTCTTTAAAGACAAAACTTACATATACAATCACTTCTATATTTTCTTTCAGGCATAACTATGATTAGTTACAACAGGCATCCAATTGAAGATTCTTTTCTGCTAAAACTAAAAATCAAATTCAAATTCTCTCAGACTTTTCCTTAAGTTTTTTTAACTTTTCTTAAATGCATATGATATAGATTAAACCCCAACACAGCAACCAGAGCTGTCCATCAGAATCACTGCAAAGCTTTTTAAAATATGCCCAAAGATTTCTATCCAGGCTTAAACCAATGTTTGTGTTTCTTTTAAATCTCAATCCAAAAATGTACCAACACATACACAGATTAAGAATTATGGCTCCAGCCAGGCACGGTGGCTCATGCCCGTAATCCCAGCACTTTGGGAGGCTGAGGTGGGCAGATGACCTGAGGTCAGGAGTTCGAGACCAGCCTGGCCAACCTGGTGAAACCCCGTCTCTACTAAAGATGCAACACTTAGCTGGGCGTGATGGCGGGCACCTGTAATCCCAGCTACTCAGGAGGCTGAGGTAGGAGAATTGCTCGAACCTAGGAGACAGAGGTTGCAGCAAGCCGAAATCACGCCAGTGTACTCCAGCCTGGGAAACAGCAAGATTCCATCTCAAAAAAAAAAAAAAAAAAAAAAAGAGGGAGAGAATTATGGCTCCACTGGCCAGATGCAGTGGCTGATGCCAATAATCCCAGCACTTTAAGAGGCCGAGATGGCTGGATCACTTTAGGCCAAGAGTTTGAGACCAGCCTGGCCATCATGGTAAAACTCTGACTCTACTAAAAATATAAAAATTAGCCAGGCGTGGGGGCACATGCCTGTAATCACAGCTACTCAGAAGGCTGAGGCACAAGAATTGCTTGAACCCAGGAGGCAGAGATTGCAGTGAACTGAAATTGTGCCACTGCACTCCAGCCTGGTGACAGAGCAAGACCTTGTCTCAAAAAAAAAAAGAAAAAAAAAAGAATTATGACTCCATCTCTTCTTAGTCTTTTGGCTAAGATGAAGTGAAGAATTATGGCTCCAACAGCAAAATATAGAATGTAGGAAAATCTATATGACTAATGACTCAATTTCTTAATAAATACATTGAAAAGCAAAAAACAAAAAGGGGCAAGAGATATACTGACTAAACTCAACACGTGGAACATCTTATGGGTATCAATTCGAATAAAAAACTGTAAAAACTCATTCTATGAAACAATAGGGGATATACCAACACTGGACATTTGGTGACTAGGGAATTGTTAAGAAGTTTTAGGTGTGATAATAGTATGGTGATGTTTTTGAAACATACTCACAGTATTTACAAGTGAAAGAGTATGATATTTGAGTCTGCTTCTATATAAGCTGAGGAGGAGTGGGAATAGATGAGACAAAACTGGTCATATGCTGATGGCTACAAAACTGAGTGATGGGTCCTGGAAGTTCTTTAGTTTTCTTCTTACTTTTTAATGTTTGAAATTCTCCAAAGTAATCAGTTACAATCCATATTACACAGGCGCACGTGCACACACACACACGCACACACACTTCACATCTATAAGATTCCAATCACTTGATGAAACATTTTCGTTCTTGAGAGCATTCGGATACCAAAAATATCCAATTCAGATTTATCATGTGACATAATTCTACTTTATATCTATTTAGATGGCTTTGTGTAAGAAATCATAGGCACAACAAAAAGACTTTAGTCTTTTAATACCCAAAACAAAAGACTTAAACGTGAAATATACACTCACCTAAGTCTGAAATACCTACAAAGGAAAAAATAGAACAGTTTGAAAAAAAAAAAGAATGCACATACTTTAGTTATTGATCATTAAATAGAAATATCTAAAAGGAAACAAGAAGGAATCGGAGACTAGTACCAGGAAAAGCTATTTGAATACTGGAAAGTGAAATGATACAGCTATTTTCTAAAATTTAAACTGTAAAACAAGACAAAATCAAGGTAAATAACATTTTAGAAAATAAAAGAATCATTGATATTGTGGTTTTGGTTTTAAAGGACTTATCTTTGTTTCACAGTAATCAACTTAAATTGTTTGTTTTTTTGTTTTGAGACACAGTCTTCCTCTGTTGCCTAGCCTGGAGTGCAGTGGTGCAATCACAGGTCACTGAAACCTCCAAGTGCTGGGCTCAAGCAATCCTCCCACCTCAGCCTCCCAAGTAACTTGGACTAGAGGTGTGTGCCACCATACCCAGCTAATTTTTGTATTTTTTTGTAGAGATGGGGTTTTGCCATGTTGCCCAGGCTGGTCTCGAACTCCTGGGCTCAAGCGATTTGCCTGCCTCAGCCTCCCAAAGTGCTGGGATTACAGGCATGAGCCACTGTGCCCAGCAACCTAAACATTTTTTTTTAAAATTTTGTTTTGAGACAGAGTCTTGTTCTGTCACCCAGGCTGGAGTGCACTGGCGCAATTTCAGCTCACTGCAAACCCCCGCCTCTTGGGCTCAAGCAATTCTCCTGCCTCAGCCTCCCGAGCAGCTGGGACTACAGGCGTGTGCCACCACGCCTGGCTAATTTTTGTATTTTTAGTAGAGACAGGGTTTCACTATGTTGGCCAGGCTAGTCTCGAACTCCTGACCTCAAATGATCTGCCCGCCTCAGCCTCCTAAAGTGCTGGGATTACAGGCATGAGCCACCATGCCCAGCCTCAACTTAAGCATTTCACAGAAACTATAATTTTCTTTTACCCTTACATTTTTATTAGTTCATATAGTATTTTACTAAATCACAGTTTTGACTCCCTGTTCTCAGTACCAGGCCTCTCTTAACATTTCAAATACTTAATAAATTCAGTTTTTCTTTGAAATTTTTAAAATAATGAATTCATACTAAATTTTAATTTAACCTGTGCAAATTAAACAAAGAACTACAGTGGCCTGATTTGAGAGTAAAGGAAAAATGGCATTCCGTATAGCTGGAATTATGTCCCTCACCACCATCACAGGTATCCCAAGCACCCAGTGTGAACACGCGACAGGAGAGGGGAGTGCAGCCAGTCGCAGCTACTGCCTCTCAGAATGAGCTGCTGAACATCCTGGTATGAATGTCCTGACCATCTTTTTTTTTTTTTTTTTTTTTTTGACGGAGTCTTCCCTGTCGCCCAGGCTGGAGTGTAGCAGCACGATCTTGGCTCACTGTAACCGCCACCTACCGGGTTCAAGTGATTCTCTTGCCTCAGCCTCCCAAGTAGCTGCGACCACAGGCGCACGCCACCATGCTCAACTAATTTCTGTATTTTTAGTAGAGATGGGGTTTCACCATATCGGCCAGGCTGGTCTTGATCTCCTAACCTCAGGCAATCCATCCGCCTCAGCCTCCCAAAGTGCTAGGATTATAGGTATAAGCCACTGCACCTGGCCAGTCCTGACTTTCTTAATAACCTTTGTATTCAACATGTCCAAAGACTGGTATTTTTCATCCAAGGGGCTCTGAACATCAACTGATGTTCATCACTCCCTCCTACACCGTCAATCTCACAAAAATAAATTTTCCTCCTTATTATGGTTACATCATTCTTCTTCTCAAAACACTAAAAGAGAGTCCCATGCTGCTGATACAAATCATTCTGGCAGAGAATAGTGAGGCTAGTGAGGGAGAACGAAATCCCGGCTCTACCCCAACCTTGCGCAAATTACTTTTCTGTCTCAGTTTTCTCATCTATGTAATTGGGATAATAAAAAAATTTGCCTTATAAGGCTGTTATGAATTTCAAATAAGTTAATATATGTGACGCACTTAGAACTCAGTGCCTAGTACAAAATAATGCCCAATACCACTAGCTATTATTACATTTGGAACCTTGCTCAGCTACAGATAACACAGAAAGAGTACTGGACGTAGTGAACATCATCAGGACATTTGTTGTTTAGGGAAATAATAATAAGACCAATCCCAGAACTTAAAGTATAATTTAAAAAAATGATAATAAGAGCAAAATGCCTCATAACACAAACCAGTACTAACAAATTTGGTTTAGGTCTTAGTGCATTCTGATTTCAGAGTTGAGGACATCCACTGAGGGCTAGGGTAATCATGGAATAATTACTGTCTCTAGAAATACACAGGAAATCAGTAATACCAGTTGTCCCTGAGGAGGAACACCGTGTGAGAGGGAAACTTCAAATGCCATTTGTACCTTTCAAATTTTGTATTGTGAATATATACTCCATTTAATAAATTAATAAAGATTTAAATGGAGAAACAACTCAGAGATTGCTTCACAAGGGACTTCCACTTTCTACATGGCACCCTTCTTTAGCACAGGTTTCTCAACCTTGGTGCTACTGACCTTCCGGTCCAGACAGTTCTCTGCTGTAAGCGGCTATTGCTATTCTGTGTACTACAGGATGTTTAGCAGCACGTCTGGCCTCCACCCACTACATGCTAGTAGCTCCCTCCAGTTGTGGCAAACAAAAATGTCTCCCAGTGCTGCCAAATGTGTTGTGAGGAACAAAATGCCCTCGGTTGAGAACCACTGTTTAACATTTTCATGTTTTACGATAGGCAGCCAGGCATGGTGTCTCACGCCTATAATCCCAGCACTTTGGAAGGCCGAGGTAGATGGATAATTAGAGGTCAGGAGTTTGAGACCAGCCTGACCAACATGGTGAAACCCAGTCTCTACTAAAAATACAAAAAAATTCGCTGGGTGTCGTGGCGCACGCCTGTAATCCCAGCTACTCGGGAGACTGAGGCAGGAGAATCGCTTGAACCCATGAGGCGGAGGTTGCAGTGAGCCAAGATCCCACCATTGCACTCCAGCCTGGGTTGACACAGCAAGCTCCATCCTAAAAAAAAAAAAAAAAAAAAAAAAAAAGATCTGTAATAGGCACTTTCAAAAGCAGAAAAAAAAGAAAAGAGTTAAAAACGTCAGAGCTGGCTTGGGAAAATTAGTAGGATTTAGTCTACTGGGAAGACCAAAGACAGAATGCAAATTCTTAGGGTTGATGCTCGTATCTAACTCTCCACAAATAAAATCTGTCCTGCCCTGTCAACCTAATTTCATTTTATTTGAGCCACTGGAGACTCCCTACTACTACCAATGTCAAGTTTATGGCAAGGAGCTTACATATATCTAATGCAAAGAGACAACAAGCAAGCCAATGAATAAGAATTTCAAGAAGATAAAATAAGGTAATACGGTACAGTGGTTTGTGGAGGAATATAATCAGGGAAGGAATATAATCAGGAATGAGGTGCTCGCATCTGCTTCCACTGTAACCTCAATGAAACACAGACAACCCCTTGAGAAATTCTGATGAGGGAAGCAGTGTCAATGTGGCTCAAGTTTCTCCTTCTCAAGGACAAACTGTCCACAATGCCCTCTTTGCTAGATGGTAGCTATCCAGTGTCTAAACAAGAGTCACTGGTCTCAGACTGAACTTTGTATTTCTCCACATTATTCTCTCTCATAAATCGTACTGTCACTTTTTTACTTGACAACAGTCTAACTGATATCTGCCTCCTGAGTCAACTGCATTCTGAGTTATCTTTTGACAGCCTTAACTCCACTTCTTGACATTTAGTCTCCCTGGATGGCCATGATGCAGAATGTTTATAAATCCTTGCACTGGCGTTTCACTTCACTCCTTAGACCAGCCATGGTTCTTTGAGGCAACCCTGATACCTTCAGCCCGGAGAGGCCTACGACATGAGAAGTCTCCTTTCTAACAAATGCTAGCATTTGAACAGTATTTTAAGCCAGGTGTGGTGGCTCACACCTGTAATCCCAGCACTTTGGGAGGCCAAGGTGAGCAGATCACCTTAGGTCAGGAGTTCAAGACCAGCCTGGCCAAAATGGCAAAACCCTGTCTATACTAAAAGCACAAAAAAACTGGTAGGGCGCAGTGGCTCACACCTGTAATCTCAGCTACTTGGGAGGCTTAGGGAGGAGAACTGCTTGAACCTGGGAGGCGGAGGTTGCAGTGAGCCAAGATCGTACCACTGCACTGCAGCCTAGGCAACAAGAGTAAAACTCCGTCTCAAAAAAAAAAAAAAGGTACAAAAAATTAGCCTGGTGTGGTGTCGCACGCTTGTAATCCCAGCTATTTGGGAAGCTGAGGCAGGAGGATCGCTTGAACCCGGGAGGTGGAGGACTGTACTGCAGCCTGGGCAACAACGAAAAATAAAAAAATAAAAATAAACAGTATTTTAATTTTGCTGAGATGGGTGATGTCTGTGATTCTCAGTACTGTCACAGAACTTCAGAGAAATGTGACTATAGTTACACCATGAAACGACTTCAGCATCAAAGTTCTCTGTAGTCTCAGCCTGAGGAAGTGGATAGCCAGACAGCTCGTTCCTTTCTCAGTGCAGGGTCCCTAGGTACATTTTCAACAAAGTGTTGTTTTGTCACAGAGCAGACATAAAGTGTGCTTTAAATAATTCACTACAAATACTTTTAAAGTAACAAAGTTTTTAAAAATACTTATACATATACAGTAACACTTCAGTAGCATCAAGGTTATAATGTCACTTGTGTTCACTTGAATTCCAAACTTTTTTTTTTTTGAGCAGCAAAGATCAGAACAGAACCAATCACGGATTATGAAATTAAACACTAGCTGAAACTCACATTCATCACGGCTAAAACTACAAGAGTACTGTCGCGGCTGTGTCAACTGTAATGATTGTGGTTAAAATAAAATGCTGAAAGAGTGTACTGTACACAAAAAGAGATATGCATGCATGTCAGAGGGATTTGGACTAAGATGGAGATGAAGCAAGTTTAGATTCGTTGATTAGTTGTTAAAACATCGAAAAAAAACCATTACTTCAGTTGTACTTACTCATTCCTTTCCACCCAGGAAGGACTTCTGGAGTAATACTGTCCAGCTCTCGTTTAAAGTCGTCCCGAGCTTGGACCACCAGCTCATGATACTGAGATACAACCTTAGCCTCAGACTGAGCTGCTTGGACCTGAGCAAATACAAAGGGTATATGATAAATTGAACAAAAAGTACCACAAACATTCCAAGAAACAGAAGTAGTATTCCTTCTTTTGTTTACATTTTGTTGGAAATGTGTAAGGAAATCTGAAGCTCAGAAACGAAACATAAGCCTTATTTGTTTCCTTCTAATTCCTATTCAAATACCATGGACAGGCCCTTTCCCATCTTACTAGGCCCCCTCCCTCCATACAGATCACATAAATGCAGCCAGAAGATCTGCTACAAAATGGACATTTTCATAAGTGACAATAATCATAACCAAAAATGTTACCTATTATAGAAAGTATCAACAATACAGAACAATCCACTTGGTTGGTGTCCAAGGCAAAATTTTTTTTTTTTTTGACAGGGTCTCACTCTGTCACCCAGGATGGAGTGCAGTGGCACCATCTCAGCTCACTTCAGCCTCAACCTCCCGGGCCCAAGCCATCCTCTCACCTCAGTCTCCTGAGCAGCTAGGACTACAGGCGCACACCAACACGCCCACTTAATTTTTTGTATTTTTTGCAGAAACAGAGTTTCACACCATGTTGCCCAGGCTGGTCTCAAACTCCTGGGCTCAAGTGATCTGCCCGCCTCAGCCTGCCAAAATGCTGGGATTACAGGTGTGAACCACCACACCCAGCCAAGGCAAATTTTTTAAAACAGTAACAACTAATACACTTTGCAGGAGAAAAGAGGGGGAGATGGTAGGAATTTACTGTTTTCCTAAATCCTTAAAATCCTTTAAGAGATTATATTTTAAAATATAAAATATTATAAGGTAGGAAACATACCTTTTTGACCACATTATCCAGATCAACTATCATGTTGTGAAGTTTACCCTCTGCAGCAGATATATGAGGCTTGGCCCCAGGAACCTCTTTTTTCTTTGCATTTTCAATCACACTTTTCATCTTCTCTAACTCTTCTCTGGAAACCAACAAAACAAAGATTGAATATAACTTCTTGTCAACTGTATTAAAGAGTTTTAATGTCAGTACAGTATACAATTGTTAAGTCTATGAAAGAGGCCAGGAGTACTGGCTGATGCCTGTAATCCCAGCACTTTGGAAGGCCAAGGCAGGAGGATCACTTGAGTCTAGGAGTTCAAGACCAGCCTTGGCAACATAGGGAAACCATGTCTCTATTTTATTTTAAAAAACGAAAAGAAAAGTCAATGAAAGAAATGTAACTGCTTTTTCTTTTTTTTAAAGACTAGTCAAGTACAATAGTAGGAAGAGAGGAAAGACTAGAGCGAGAGAGTTCCATCCATAACTGACTGTGAACAATCAACTGAGCTAACTCACTACCTTTGGACAAGCATCAGTGCTTTTTTGGAGTCAATAAACGAGAGGCTTTTCTCATCAACAACTGAAAACATCTTGGTTAGAAGCTAGATTTACTAGAGTGAACCAGAGAGGGAATATGGTATATGGAGTGACCCCGACTTTAGAATAAGATCCCCAGATTCAGCTCCCATATCAGCCTTTCATTTCCTACACGCTTTCGTGTAAGGAAGAGAATTCATGAGAAGTACTTAGTGCCTGGCCGAATCATGAGCACGCAATAAACAGCAGCTCTTGCAAGGATCAACCTGACTCACCAACCAGTGAGAGAGAGCTAAGGAAGGCAAAGGTACAGGAGAAGGCCAAAAACCTCACTGAGCAAATACTTAACTGGGACTCAGGGAGCCCTCACGACTCAGAATGTTTCGTAAGTCAGACAGACTGTGGTCTACCCACCATAAAACACAGAACTCAAAGTGATATGAGCATAATGCCTTAAATCTCCTAAAAGATATGCTAGTTTTATCAAAGACTTCTTTCTCTACTAAGAATAAATATTTTCTTAAGAAAGACAGCAAAATTTTGAGTGACAAATAACTATTCCATACTGCTGATGAGGATCTTTAGTCAAATATAGGTTTCCACCAACAGAGGTTGATCTTATATCTGGGTATGCTTGTTCAATGCTAGTTTTAGCCAACGTCCAGGAATCAAGGTCAAGGTGGCATACCTATTACATACTCACTATTTTGGTTGTTAAGGCAAACAGATTGTGACATACATACTTTCTACATTCTGAAAAACTGCCCAAACTGTCCCAGTAAAAACTGTCCCAGTAAAAAAAACTGTCCCCAGTAAAAACTACAGCAGAATCTCAGTACATCTGAAGAGATACATCATCTAAGCAATAATCCAAAGCAAAACTGACTTTTATATAAGATCCTCTATATGTCTGGGTATGGTGGCTCACGCCAGTCCCAGCTACTCAGGGGGCTGAGGCAGGAGGATGGCTTGAGCCCGGGAGGTTGAAGCTGCAGTGAGCCCTGAGCATGCCCCTGTACTCCTGCATGGGCGACAGAGCAAGACCTTGAATTTAAAAAAAAAAAAATCCTTCATATAAGTTTCTGCCAAATTTATTCTGGCCTAATTTTATACATATACATTTTGAGACGGAGTCTCGCTCTGTCGCCTAGGCTGGAGTGCAGTGGCACAATCTTAGCTCACTGCAACCTCTGCCTCCTGGGTTCAAGTGATTCTCCTACCTCAGCCTCCCGAGTAGCGGGGACTACAGGCGCACACCACCACGCCTGGCTGATATTTGCATTTTTAGTAGAGACAGGGTCTCACCATGCTGGCTAGGATGGCTCAAACTCTTGGTCTCAGGTGATCTGTCTCCTAGGCCTCCCAAAGTACTGAGATTACAGGTGTGAGCCACTGTACCCAGCCTGGACTAATTATATTTTATTCCTTCTCTCTTTTTACACCTTTGTACGAGTTCCTAATGCCAATTCAGAACAAGCACAGGTGGAAAAGGGAAGGAAGGGTTTCTCTACCTCCGCTTTATTCTATACAGACAATACAAAAAAACCCAGCCCAAAGAAAGCCACCAGGAGGCCCTAATTACTTGTTAAAGTCCATGAGTAATTACTTGGCTTTGAGAAGGGCATCGGCAGCTTCATCTACTGCCTTTCTGCGTTCCTTCAATGCACCCTCCACTGTGCGCCACTGAGCAGATTTCTTCTCACCTGCAATCTAAACAAAACATTTTAATTATATAATAAATAATTGCTATTATTGTCATATGCTAGGCCAACAAGATTAAACACAGAAACATGTGACATTAAAGTCAAAGGTAAAAATTTATATGCAATATTTCTGCAGAGTAAGAACTCTTAATTTAAGGCTTATGATCTACCCACATCAGCCTCTCAAAGTGCTGGGATTACAAACATGAGCCACTGCCTGGCCATATAAGCATTTTCTAAGGGGAGTTTTTTTTTTTTTTTAAGAGTCTCAAAAGGATATACAAACCAAAATCAGAGTTTAAGGATAAATAGCAGGTTTACATATTTGTATGATCCTTATTCCTCCTAAATGTTACTCTAAAGAATCACTCTTCCTAATTAGTTACATATAAGTCAACTATTGTCAAAAACCTCCCTTGTGGTGACTCTTATGGTATATGAATTGTGTATTTAAAAAAAAAAAGACGGCTGGGCACGGTGGCTCAAGCCTGTAATCCCAGCACTTTGGGAGGTCGAGATGGGCGGATCATGAGGTCAGGAAATCGAGACCATCCTGGCTAACGCAGTGAAACCCCGTCTCTACAAAAAATACAAAAAACTAGCCGGGCGAGGTGGCGGGCGCCTGTGATCCCAGCTACTCGGGAGGCTGAGGCAGCAGAATGGCGTAAACCTGGGAGGCGGAGCTTGCAGTGAGCTGAGGTCTGGCCACTGCACCCCAGCCTGGGCCACAGAGCGAGACTCCCTCTCAAAAAAAAAAATTTTGGCCAGGCGCAGTGGCTCACGCCTATAATCCTAGCACATCGGGAGGCTGAGATGGGCAGATCACGAGGTCAAGAGATCGAGACCATCCTGGCCAACATGGTGAAACCCCGCCTCTACTAAAAATACAAAAATTAGCTGGGTGTGGTGGTGGACGCCTGTAATCCCAGCTACTCGGGAGGATGAGGCAGGAGAATCGCTTGAACCCAGGAGGCGGAGGTTGCAGTGAGCTGAGATCACGCCACTGCACTCCAGCCTGGTGACAGAGCAAGACTCCTTCTCAAAAAAAAAAGTTTTCGTTGAAAATCTTAGGCAGATCCAACACGTTTTTCTCCAGCTATGGAACTGATTGCCACTTTTTTAAGTAGAGCTGGCTCATATTTAGGGAATATATTAGGAAGAAAACCCTCTAACACTAATACCACTAAGTGCAGCAAGAGGCTCACATTATGAGGGGGTGCAAGGTACCCAGAACACTCAGGGCCTAGACGTGGTTCAGTGGCTCATGCCTGTAATCCCAGCACTCTAGCAGAATCACTTAAGCCCAGTTGTTTGAGACCAGCCTGAACAATATAGGGAGACCCCATTTCAACAAAATAAAAAAAACAGCCAGGCGTAGTGGCTCATGCCTGTGGTGCTAGCTACTTGAGGAGCTGATGTGGGAGGATCATTTGAGCCCGGGATGAGGCCACACTGAGCCGTAATCACACACCACACTCCAGCCTGGGTGACAGAGCAAGACCCTGTCTCAAAAACAAAAAAAATGTGAAATAATAAACAAGATCTAGTGGTAGAACTAATAAATACCCTATTTAGAACTACTGATGAGCATACATAATATTCAAGAGAGCTGCAACTATAATGTGATCTGAAAACATCTGTGCTTTCTATTGGTGACATGGTCACAGTACTGCTAACACTACTGTGGTTTGCTGCCAGTATTCATAGTTGAAGAAAATGGTTTTAAATTTCAATTTCAGGCTCGGGAAAATAAAGATGTTTCCCTCCTTCAAGTTCAATGAGCACCTGAATTCTATCTACAGACTCAACTCTAGGTTAAGAGCCCACACATTTAGAAGAAATATTTGTATTTTTCTTCGTGTATTGCTTTTTAAATGTTCTATGTAGCCGGGTGCAGTGGCTCACAACTGTAATCCCAGCACTTTGGGAGTCTGAGGTGAGCAAATCACCTGAGGTCAGGAGTTCGAGACCAGCCTGGCCAATATGGTGAAACCCCGTCTCTACTAAGATGGGTGTGGTGACGGGCGCCTGTAATCCCAGCTATTCGGGAGGCTGATGCAGGAGAATCGCTTGAACCTGGGAGGCAGAGGTTGCAGTGAGCTGAGATCATGCTACTGCACTCAGACTGGGCGACAGAGCAATACTGCATCTCAAAACAAAACAAAACAAAACAAAAAAAGAATGTTCTATGTAAAATTTTGCAAAGTATATCTTATGATGTGAAAAATAAAGTTGATGTTTCAGTGAGTTCCCACTGTAGTCTTTTTTCTTTTTTTTTTCTTTTTTGAGACGGAGTCTGGCTCTGTCACCCAGGCTGCAGTGCAGTGGCACAATCTTGGCTCACTGCAAGCTCCGCCTCCTGGGTTCATGCCATTCTCTTGCCTCAGCCTCCCAAGTAGCTAGGACTACAGGCGCTGGCCACCTCGCCCGGCTAGCTTTTTGTATTTTTAGTAGAGACGGGGTTTCACCGTGTTAGCCAGGATGGTCTCGATCTCCTGACCTCTGATCCGCCCGCCTCGGCCTCCCAAAGTGCTGGGATTACAGGCGTGAGCTACCGCGCCCGGCCTTCTTTTTTTTCTTTTTTGAGATGGAGTTTCACTCTTGTTGCCCAGGCTAGAGTGCAATGGCTCGATCTTGGCTCACCACAACCTCTGCCTCCCAGGTTCAAGTGATTCTCTTGTGTCAGTCTCCCGAGTAGCTGGGATTACAGGCATGGGCCACTATGTCCAGCTAATTATATATTTTTAGTAGAAATGGGGTTTCTCCATGTTGGTCAGGCTGGTCTTGAATTCCTGACCTCAAATGATCTGCCTACCTCAGCCTCCCACAGTGCTGGGATTACAGGCATGAGCCACTGTGCCTGGCCCACTTTAGTCATCTTGAAAATAAAATACATCAAGAATGGATACTGATTTGGTGCCAAGCATGGCGGCTTGTGCCTATAATCCCAGCACTTTGGGAGGGGGAGGCAGGTGGATTACTTGAGGTCAGGAGTTCGAGACCAGCCTGGCCAACATAGTGAAACCCTCTCTCTACTAAACATACAAAAATTAGCCAGGTGTGGTGGTGGGCACCTGTAATTTCAGCTACTTGGGAGGCTAAGGCAGGAGAACTGCTTGAACCTGGGAGGTGGAGGCTGCAGCGAGCAGAGATCACGCCACTGCACTCCAGCCTGGTGACAGAGCGAGACTGTCTCAAAAAAAAAAAAAAAAAAAGAATGGATGCTGATTTGGGCCACACGAACCAACCTAAATAGAATCACAAAGCATGTAAATGTCAATGACATATCTGGGGGCCAACATATATCACCCTTGTTGAAGGTACTCCTGCTTACAGAGGTCCAAGGAAAACCTACTCTGTAAAAGACACAGATTCCCCCACAATCAAACTAAATCCCACTATTACCAAATCCAATTCTTCATAAACACTGCTTTGTGAAAGTTATTCAGAATATACTAGAAATTACACGTGCACCTGTAGCTTCTACTAGAAAAAACGAAAGCTGGAATTCATTCTTAACATTTCAAAACGTGTTCATACATTTTTCTAATTATTTTGTACATTAGCTAATACTCTAATCTGTTAACTGCTACCGTTAGGTTGTAAAATCTTGACTGCAATAGATTTTACACTGTCTAATCACCATGTGCTACACATTATGTGCACTGGGAAGACGAAATACCACCCTGTGTACCCTTATACCCAAGTAGTAACACGGCATTTAAAGCTTCTAATCTGTGTCCTTCTGAGGGATACTGGTTTACTTGGGTCTGAACCCAATACCCTGACATCATGCAACTTCTAGCCTTCCCATATCTGTAACGAGCAAATTAAATTTCCTGAGTGGTTTCTACTTTGCTGACTGAACTCTGATATTTAAGTACTTTTCTTGGACTTTGACTAAAATGGAATTTTCCTTAAGTTTTCAAAGGTTATAGTTTCTTGCTACTAATATCAGAGGTCTAATTAAATTCTTTTGTAATATAAGTACATAGGACTGAAACAATGTAAAGTGTGTGTAAATTTTTTTAAAAAACTACAGTTATGACGGCACAGTAACTTTACTGACCATGTATGATCCTGATCCTTAAGATTAATAATTTATGTATTTTACTTTCATTTACTCCTTAAATGACCTGGAATAGAGATACATTTATACATAGTAAGTAACCTAATGTAATTATAAAATAATTTATTGGGTCCCAGTATTAAATTTTGAAAAATCAATGTTATTACTTCATTCTTTGAAGTGTTTAGCATAAATTAAATAATCATAAACATTTAAAATAGCAGGTGTTTCAGGGAACATGGGATCTCTCTGTATTATTTCTTAAAACTGCAGGTCAAGTTTGAAAAGTATCTTTAAAAGTTTATCTATGGAAATAGTAATTTTAAAGCAAACAACAAAAACATTTAAGCACTATTAAAATATGAAAGCAAATCTGAACTAATTACTGCATCAGTGTTGTAAGATAAAATAAAGCACAATGTATAAAATTCATTCTAAAAAATTTAAAGGCTTTTTTCATTTTGTTTTTTAAAGATAATTACTCTAAGGCCAAGCACAGTGGCTCACGCCTGCAATCCCAACATTTTGGGAGGCCGAGGCAGGCAGATCACTTGAGGTCAAGAGTTCCAGTCCAGCCTGGCCAAAATGGCAAACCCTGTATCTACTGAAAGTGCAAAAATTAGCCGGGTATGGTGGCGGGTGCCTGTAATCCCAGCTACTCGGGAAGCTGAGGCAGGAGAATCACTTGAACCTGGTAGGTGGAGGTTGCAGTGAGCTGAGATTGCACCACTGGACTCCAGCCCAGGCGATAGAGCAAGACTCCGTCTCGAAACAATAACAAAAAAAGGTATCTTCCCCTAGTGAGAGAAAGCCCGTATCACAAGGAAGAAAGCAGTCTATTAAATATTACACTTCTCTCCACCCCTGATTTTTCTTTTTGACCCCCAAGTCATAACAGCTAAAAACCTTCTAATCATTCACTGGGCTCACCTCAGAATTGTCCATGGCGGCTTTCAATATGTTGGAGTGTGCATTGACAGCCTGGACCGCAGCATTCTGAGCTGCAATAGCCTGCAGAGTGACACCTGCAGTTTGCCTCAGAGCATCTTCTAAGCTCTTGGCTAGAGCTTAAAAAAAAAAAAAAAAAAAAAGAACAGTTAAAAAACAAATCCCTACCCCATAAATGACTAAACTTTTGCTGTTCTCCTATGTAGTCTTCCATTGCATTTCCCAAAAAATTTAAAAAGGAACAACAAAATACACGAGACTCAAATTTAGGGAATCAAAGTTTCACTTAACAGTATGGTAAAGGGTGGGTGCGGTGGCTCACGCCTATAATCCCAGCATTTTGGGAGGTCGAGCTGGGTGGATCACAAGGTCAGGAGTTTGAGACCAGCCTGACCAATGTGGTGAAACCTCCTTTCTACTAAAAATACAAAAATTAGCTGGGCATGGTGGCAGGTGCCTGTAGTCCCAGCTACTCGGGAGGCTGAGGCAGGAGAACAGCTTGAACCCGGGAGGTGGAGGTTGCAGTGAGCCGAGATCGCGCCACTGCACTCCAGCCTGGGCGACAGAGCGAGACTCCATCTCAAAAAAAAAAAAGAAGTAATAAAGCTTCATAGATTTATCATCCAGACTAAATTATCAGTATTTTACCATACTTTTTTTTTTTTTTTGAGACAGAGTCTCGCTCTGTCGCCCAGGCTGGAGTGCAACGGCACGATCTCGGCTCACTGTGAACTCCACCTCCTGGGGTTCATGTGATTCTCCTGCCTCAGCCTCCCGAGTAGCTGGGACTACAGGCGCCTGCCACCATGCCCGGCTAATTTTTTTGTATATTTTAGTAGACACGGGGTTTCACCAGGCTGGCCAGTGCAGTGGTCGTGATCTCATGTCCTCACTGCAACCTCTGCCTGCCTCGGGTCTCCCATAGTGATTCTCCTGCCTCAGCCTCCTGAGTAGCTGGGACTACAGGCGCCTGCCACCACGCTTGGCTAATTTTTTTGTATTTTTAGTAGAGACGGGGTTTAACCGTGTGAGCCAGGATGGTCTCGATCTCCTGACCTCATGATCTGCCCACCTCAGCCTCTCAAAGTGCTGGGATTACAGACATGAGCCACCGTGCCCAGCCTACTTATTCTTTTCTGTATATCTAAACATTTTCAAAATAAAAAGTGTTTTTTTTTTTTCTCAAAATTATTTAAAGAAGGGTAATGTATTTCAAATGGGAGAAACAAGGTTTAGGACAATATAGCCCCTTTTACATATTTGTAGCTATAAACTCAACAAATCCATCAGCTTTCTTCATTTTAAACAACAATCGTACAGACCCAAAGGGAAAAAGAAGTGCCCATTTTCATCCCCTTAGCAAGAAGGAATACTCATAGCAAAACACTTACATTGACAAGACATAAGAAAACAGACAGGAGAAAGAAAAAGACAAATAAAAAAACAGGCCAAAGAAACCCAAAACAAAACCCAAAGGCAACTTGAAATGGACAGTGTTCTTCCACAAAAGGACTCAAGAAATAGCAGACACCAATGTTCAAGAGGCACCTGGTTAAGATCACATTTCTATATGCTGTCTCAGGAATACCAAAAAGTAAAGCAAACAACCATTTTAGATAATTTACTAAAATGCAAAAAAAAAAAAAAAAAAAAAGTCATTTGAAGAAAGAAGGCTAGTAAGAATACTAATTTAATAATAAATGGGCCGGTGCAGTGGCTCACGCCTGTAATTCCAGCACCTTGGAAGGCTGAGGCAGGCAGATCACCTGAGGTCGAGTTTGAGATCAGGCTGGCCAACACTGTGAAACCCCATCTCTACTAAAAATACAAAAATTATCCAGGCATGGTGGTGGGTGCCTATAGTCCCAGCTACTTGGGAGGCTGAGGTGGGAGAATCGCGTGAACCTGGGAGTCAGAGGTTGCAGTGAGCTGAGACTGCACCACTGCACTCCAGCCTGGGTGACAGAGTGAGACTCTGTCTCTAAATGAACAAATAAATAAATAAATAAATAAATAAATAAATAAATAAATGATATCACATGGCAAAAAATAAAAAAAAATTTGACAAGTGAGAAAAAAAGATGATTTTGAGCAAAAGAAGCATAAACTAGCAATGAACAAATGGAACCTGATGAACTACAAATGGTACCTCTGCAAGATAAAAGAGGAAAACTAATAAGGAGAAAATTAAAAGAAATTGACAGAAGTGATAGAAGTGAAACAAGAGCAGGGGATACAAAGAGAGAAAGGGGCAAGGGAGAGAAACCGTGGTATCTGGATCCCATGACACGCGTGAGTGAACAGTGGACATCAAGTACAGGTAGTTGTGAACTACTTTATGGAGGCCACAGAAAGTGGGCTGCTGGGAGGCACCTGCTGCTTCCAGCCCTCTTCAGAGGTCTAGTCACTACCCTTTGATCCTTGATAAATATTTCACATGCAAATGCATGCATGTATATTTTTAAAGTCAAGTTTGAGGGAGAATTAAGAGGTGACAGATAAAATTCTGAAAATTTTCACTTTGCCCAAAATGAAAGATGAGAGGAACCAGGCAAGGAAAAGAACAGCTGAAACAGCAGACATCTCCATCTTACATTTATAACTTAATTTCAAGGTGCCCAAGTGATAAAGAGAGAAAAGTGAAAAGTGAAGAAAAAATAGGACTAAAAGAAAAAAGGAGTAGAAAAAAAAAAACATTTCACTTAGAAGTCATTTATTAAATATTCTAAAATATTTGTAACACAATCAGAAGAATACAAAAAATGAAAAACAAAAATCCAAATCCAAGTAGCAAAACTAATGCCATAGGCACAGAATGACACCTATGCTATTCTAAGAAACTTGGTTCCTCAGGGTAGGGTAGAACCAGCACATTACAAGGGAAACAGGAACAAAACAAACGATGAGGAGATCAAAAAACTATAAACAGCTGCCATGAGTACTTAAACAACTCTGTCCAGCAAAAAGCTATATCCCACAACCTCCAGAGACATCAACATATTATAGCACAGTACAAAAAATTATGTTACATGTGCTTTAAGACAGAAAAATAAATTTATAAGTATCTATTACCTTTTTTAAACCATCGAAAAATTTAAGAATCCTGACCTACCAAGGACAGCAAAAAAAATAATAAAAAACTTGGCCAGGCGTGATAGCTCATGCCTGTAATCCCAGCACTTTGGGAGGCCAAGGTGGGAGGACTTCGTGAGGCCAAGAGTCCAACACTACCCTGACCAACATAGCAAGAGCCCATCTCTTAAAAACAAACAAACAAAAAAACCATAAAATTGAAACTTAAAAAGGAATATGCTTGTTAGCTGGAAACCAGCAATGGGTAGAACATTCCATGCCCCACCAGTGTCAGATGAGAGCACTACTAGAGAGTCCAGAGGCTAGATGATAAGGCAGTGTAAGCCATTCTGACTCCAACAAATAAATTTACAATTATTAACAAACAGTTATTTACAATTATAAATTGACAATTATTAATAAAAGACTCTTATGGCTGGGTACAGGGGCTCACGCCTGTAATCCCAGCAGTTTGGGAGTCCAAGGTGGGAGGATCACTTGAGCCCAGGAGTACGAGATCAGTCTAGGCAACATAGTGAGATGCCTGTGTCTATAAAAATTAGCTGGGTATGGTGGTACGCGCACCTGTAGTCCCAGCTACAGAGGAGGCTGAGGTGGGACGATGGCTTCGGCCTGGGAGGCTGAGGCTGCAGTGAGCCATGACAGTGCCACCGCACTCCAGCCTGGGTGACAGAAAAAGAGCCTGTCTCAAAAAAATAAATAAAGGACTTTTAGGCAAGCTGTTAAAACATAAATAATCAATTTCTGTTACCCAGAGTATAAATAATCTTTAGTGCTAACATAATCTTTAGTATTATTTGGAGTTTTCACCAACTATACACTAAGAATAGCCTTTGTCACCTGGGTAAAAGAAGTTTAGATGAAATGAAGGTAGTGAATAAAGCAATGCCACTAAAAAACAACAATAGCAACAAAAGAAACCACAACTAGCTGACAGATGACAAACTTGTGCTGATACTTTAAGAAGAGAGCAACTGGGAGATGACCCAAAATCCTTAAGAAGCTGTCTGGTTTACATACACTCCATTTTAACTTGTTCTTGTTTTTCCTGTTGTGCAAGGCGAGCTGCAACTTCTTCAGGTGGTCGCTCTCTTATAGAAGATGAAGATGCTTCTTCTTGCAGCAAAAGTAAATAAGAGGAAATCAAATTTCAGCACAGAATTTTAATAGCTAACAGGGATATAAAAACCAGCATCATTTGTACTGGCCAGTTGTATCAACACAGGGCATTTTTGTGGTAAGAATTCTAAAACCATTATCATTAGTCTTAATGATTCCAAAATGAAGAAATAGGAATCAGTCTTTAATCTCCTTGTTTAAAAAGATGTATTTGGACATTTAAATTTTTAAAATTTCCTAAGAAAGTCTGAAGACCCGAACCTAGTGTAAATGTATACATAGTGCCTACGTGTTGCCTAGGCATTAAATAGTTCTGATGAGCATATCATTCATAAAAGAACAAATAGAAATAATTAAATTACCTGAAAGCGCAGGTGTGGGTTTTCCTTCACCAATTTCAGGGTAATCAGTTTTTAAAGATTCCTCAGGCTGAACTGCAGGGGCAGGGACTGACAGGGTATCACCTGCTGCAGAAATAATTTGAGCTGCTTCTGTAGGTGCTATAAATATATGTTACTCATGGTATCTATACTTTCCTAGGTTAACAGAGAAACAGACAGGAATTTACTACCACCACCACCCACTTCACATCTGATTCCTTAAAGACACAAATATTTGTACTGCCACATGTTTGAATAACACACAAACAGGAGCACTGTCCACTGCATATCTAAACTCACACAAAATGGACAATGGTTGGGAAAGAACAAAAGAAAAGAAGTCTTGTCTGCATCCACCCACATTTTAACCACCATTATTCCAGGCAAGCCTTCTAGTAATAATGTTAAATATTAACACACAAGAAGTGGACATTTACACAACATGGAAAAAGAGTAACATAGGAAAAAGCCTGTTAATGATGAAGACAGACAAAAGAAAGCAACTAAACAAAGAATATTTTTTAATTGCTTTGAAGAGTGGTGGAAGACGTGTGAGCAGGAAAAAGATTACAGTTTTAAACACAAAGATGAAAGGTCACAGTCATCAAGAACAGAACTGAGTTAAAATATACATATACATATATATATATATATATTTTTTTTTTTTTGCACACTTTGGGAGGCCAAGGTGGAAGGACTGCTTGAGGCCAAGACCAACCTGGCCAACATAGCAAGACCACATCTCTATCAATCAATCAATCTTTTGTGTAGTATTTTATATATTGATTATTTTTATTTTTGAGACAAGGTCTCACTCTGTTGCCCAGGCTGGAGTATAGTGGCACTATCATGGCTCACTGCAACCTCGACCTCCCAGGAACAAGCAATACCCCCACCTCAGCCTCTGGCACATAGCTGGGACTACAGGTGTGTACCATCACACTTTGCTAATTTTAAAATTTTTTTGTAGATAGAGGGTCTGCCTCTCTTGCCCAGGCTGGTCTCAAACTCCTAGGCTCAAGTGATCCTCCCTCCTCGGCCTCCCAAAGTGCTGGGATTACAGGTGTGAGCCACTGTGCCCAGCCTTGGTTTTAAACCAAATAGCAGTCAATTATCAATCCCCTGGCTCAGCATTCTCTTCCCATCCCACCCAGAACATGAAACATTTTCTTTTGTTTGTTTGAGACAGAGTCTTGCCCTGTCACCCAGGCTGGAGTGTAGAGGTGCAATCACAGCTCACTGCAGCCTCAACCTCCTGGGCTCAAGTGGTCCTCCCTCCCAAGTGCTGGGACTACAGGCATGCACCACCATCCCCAGCTAATTTTTAATTTTTTATAGAAACAGGATCTTGCTATGTTGCCCAGGCTGCTTTCAAACTCCTGGGCTTAGGTGATCCTCCCACCTTGGCTTCCCAAAGTGCTGGGATTACAGACATGAGCCCCTGCACCTGGCCTAAAATAAAATTATTACAATGGCTTCCAAGGACTGCCACAATAAACTTTTTGCTCCCTCTCTGACCTCATTTGCTCCTGTTCTCCCCTTACTCAATTCACTCTAGCCTCATCTGCCCTTTGCTTGAATATGTCAAGCCTTTACACCAGCTTATCCTGCTGCCTGGGATGCTTTTCTCCACCACCCTTTTACATGACTTACCCCCCTTATGTCTTTCTAATCTTTGCTCAGACAACCCCTTCCAGGTAAGGTATTCCTTACACACTCCATTTAAAAATGCAGTATTCCCTCCCACGATGTCTGACATCCTATACATTGTACTTGTTTATTCCCTCTCCTTATCTAATCAAGAAATATTAGCTGGAATTTTTTTTTAACTGTTTTGTTCATGGCTATTTCCCCAGGGCTTACAAGAATGTCTAGCACAGAAAAGCCAGTAAATAACTGCTGAATTAAAGTCGGGTGATTTAATCAAGAACAGATGCAACAAAGGAGAAACATAAGTTCAAATGTATACTGAACAGGTTAGAGTTCAACAGGCAAGTGCTGTAAATTAGAGTGGGGTGACTGGTAGTTTCTGAAATCAAAAAATATCTGCAGGGACTACAGCAAGACACTTTCATCACTAAGAAAGAAGAGAGAATAGAGAATTGGTGAAGAGGCTGGGCATGGTGGCTCACGCCTGTAATCGCAGCACTTTGGGAGGCCGAGGCGGGCGGATCACCTGAGGGCGGGAGTTTGAGACCAGCCTGACTAACACGGAGAAACTCCGCCTCTAGTAAAAATAGAAAATTAGTGGAGTGTGCTGGCACATGCATGTAATCCCAGCTACTCGGGAGTCTGAGGCAGGAGAATCGCTTAAACCCAAGAGGTGGAGGCTGCGGTGAGCCGCGATCACACCATTGCACTACAGCCTGGGCAACAAGAGCGAAACTCTGTCTCAAGAAAAAAAAAAAATAATAATAATAATAATTGGTGAAGAGATTTACCTAGAACTTTAAAAAGATGGTTCAAAATATAAGTACCTGTTGATGAAGCTGGAGTATCTCCCTTTTGTTTCTGGAGTTGTGAGGCAGGCTGTTTAGATTCTTTCATTACTTCTGATACACTAGAGATTTTTAGTGGACCAGACTGAATCTTGGAAATAAAAAACATTTATTTAACATTTCAGATCTACTACTATTTTTTTAAAAGGTACAGTAATTTGCAGTATTTCAAATGTCAAGCCTTTCAGGCTTTTAACGTAAAGTTATCAACACTCTATAACATATATCTTTTGTTAAACATAGTTGAGAGAAACCACCATTACTAGAAAAGTACAGTCCAGAAATTTCATTCCAAATGACCAGCCCATGTTTTAATAGTAACAAAGGTTTCTATTAGGGTGACCAATAAAGTCCATGACACATGATCTTCTCATTAAACACCATTCCTTGTACTTATACAGTATTAAGAAGACTATTATAATTTCCTTTCTAAATCAAATTATGATGTCTTCTATATACATTCAGCTAGAAGCAAATGATTATTAAAGGCTCTGAGTAAAAATATACATGAATTTTGTTTGATTGCCAGGATTCATGTAATTGCACATTAAGATATATGATATCAATTTGTAAGCAAGGCTTGCCTTCCTCTTTCCCAATTATTGCCTGCCTTAAGTTTAAGACACTGTTCACTTAAGAGGGCTGCCAGATATGTGCCAGGGAAAATTACTTTTATTTTTATTTCCACTTATGTTATTCCACTTTTTGCCCTAACTTGGCAGTAGGACTCAGATATCCCTAACATGACTACTTAAACACAACAGAGATGGTTCTGAACTTAGTTATTACCAGAAACTAGAATTATTTCCATTTTCATTAAAATATTATCTTTGAATGATGAAGAATGATTACTGTTACAAGCAAAACAATACCAAGATATACCAGTGGCTTTAACTTGCCTCTTCACTGCTCCTTTCCCTTTCCACTCTCTAATGTAGCCACTGCTAATAGCCTGGAATCTATCCTTCTACTCCTGAGCAAAAGCTCAAGTATATACACATAAACAATGTTTCACTTCCTTAAACAAACCAAAACAGGGTTATATTATACAAATTACCTTGTAACTTGCTCTTTTTTTTTCATTTAACACTATATCATGGACATTCTCTTTCAGGTCAAGAAATTCTTTTTAGTTGCATAACATCCTCATATAACGATTTCCCATAATTTGGTCAACTTCTCCTCTATAGTCATTCAAGTTGTTCCCTGTTTTGTTTTGCTTTGCTGCTACAAACAAAGCAATGAACATCCATCCCTGTCTGTTTAACTGAAAAGCACCATAGTGTGACATCTATGGGATAGTTTTCAGAAGAGGAATTGCTGGGTCAAAGGGGTTGTATATTTTTAACAGATGTTAACAGATCACTTTCACTTAAGATTCTAGTGATTTACATTCTCACAATTAAAGTGTGTGTGTGATCTATTTCCAAATTCAGTTGCCCTATTCCTCTAATTTCTTTTCCTGTGTCACAATCTTATTTTATTAAAGTAGCAGTATAAAAAAGTCTACCTAGAAAAGCACCCCTCCTCATGCCTTTTTCAAAATGTTCTTGAGTAGTCATGTACATCATTAATTCCTCCATATGAATGTTAAAACTGTATTATCTGGTTCCTCACCATCTAGAAAAATTCATTCAAATTCTTACTAGATTTGTGTGAAAAGACATACCATAAAAACATCATTTCTCTCTAATATATACATATACATTTCTCTCAAACATATATATGTATGTCATATATATTTAGTACCATCTTAATGTAATTTGGTACTATCTCAATGTAATATGGTACTATCTCAATATATATTTGGTACTATCTTGGTACTATCTTTAATGACATACATATATATTTGAGAGAAATGACATTTTTATGATATGAAGTTCTATCCAGGAATGTAACCGTTGTAATCATTTAGGCAGGTGTTATTCCATGTCCATCAAAAAGATTTTATGCATGGACAGTAAATATAGAGACAATGTTACAACAAATCATGTTGCCACTAAAAAGGTTACCATGAAATATAATGCACAGCAACAAATTGACACAATGTTTAACAGTAGAGAGTGCCTGAATAAATGGTAAAAAATAGAAACACTAACTGCTATTGTAATTCAGAGGAGAGAAAATTAAGTCTATGCAGTGAAGGATGCAGCCCTTGAAGAGAACATTAA
This sequence comes from Papio anubis, assembly GCF_008728515.1. NCBI lineage: Eukaryota > Metazoa > Chordata > Mammalia > Primates > Cercopithecidae > Papio > Papio anubis. The sequence continues at coordinate 86,732,737 of NC_044989.1, forward strand.
TGGGCAAAGGAAAGGAAGTCATTCTGGTTAGGAGACCATCCTGAAAAAAGCTGGACAAATGGAAGGGATCTTAGATGAGTTCTCTCTTTAAGCATGGCCCTTGGAACACTGCCTGCAACATAATAATCACTTGATTAACATTGGTGGAATAAAATGAGGAAAGCAAAGACATATTTGTAATGAAGGGCAACTGGTGCAGAGCTAAGGGCTTATGTGCAGGACCCAGAGATAAGGCTGCAAAGGTAAACAAGTGCCAGATTGCCAAGGGTATTGAATGTCAACTTAAAAGTTAGCAAAGACCACAAACTACAGAAATAAAGAAGCCCAATGGCCAGTTCCTAGGCTGACATTTAAGCACTACTGGCTTCATACTTATTCAGAAAGTGAGACAGACTCTAAGATTTCTCTAGTTTTTACATCCTATGGTCTTCTTTTAAACATTACATCCTGTGGTCTTCTTTTAAACAACACGAAATATCTAGAAGTACACTAAGAGGTGTTATCATGAAAATATCACAGCACTTCTTTTAGAAGATTCTCTGGTATTGATATAAGGATGACCCAGATTCTGTTAGGAGAGATCTAGGTGGGTAGAGACTGGGAGGAAGACAGGAAAGACTGTGTGCACATGGAGAGCAACAGGTCTAGTTAAGAAGATAATTTGGATATGAAGTGATAAAGGTAGGAATAGGAGTACAGATAGTGGTAATGCAAGAAGATTAAACAAGATAGGATAGCTAATGAAATATGGGCAACCTGTGAAGAATCTACGAATTCTGGCCTAGCTATACCTGACAACTTGGTATACTATCTTTAATACAAAAAAGCAAATAAGGAGTAGTATAAGTATGGAGGTGGTGTAGTACAAACATGCTGAGTTATTAAGTAGAAATGTTCTCCAAGGTAGCTAAAGTGGAGTGAGGAGAGGCCAAGGCTATTTGGAGGGATAAAGGATTCATCTACAAAGAATGACATCTGAAGTCACGTCAACTGAGAAAAGAACACTGCTCTGAATTTTTCAACCATACTCCATGCTCCTGGAACAGCTTCCAGCTATGTCTCCTGGGTCATGAAGCTTAAAATAGATTCAAGATTTTAGAATAAATCCACAGGGTTCTGCTCCTTGACTTATGAAGCTGCCAAATTATCTCTCTCAGTCAGTATGGTCATTTTAAAGTCCGTATAGAAGAATAAATGATATAGAAGACTAGTCAAAAACATGTTGAAAAAGTATGGTCGGGGTGGGTTACAGGGAGGAAGTTAGATGACAGTTCTTTTTCCAAATGTTAACTTTGCTATAGGATGGGTCTCTAGATCATGTTAGATACTAGAGAGTAAGTCCACCCAGTTTCTAAGAATAAACTGATCAGCCATGTCCAGCCTCATAGCATAAAGAAATGCCCAATACCAAAGAGTCAAAAATCCATGCTCTTTTACAGAATTTTTGTTTTTTACAAGAAGCTGTGTGTGAATGATGAAACATTTAAGATTAGAGTTTAAAAAAATTTTTAGGACGGGCGTGGTGGCTCACGCCTGTAATCCCAGCATTTTGGGAGGCCAAGGTGGGCAGATTACCTGAGGTCAGCAGTTTGAGACCAGCCTGGCCAACATGGTGAAACCCCATCTCTAATAAAAAAATGCAAAAATTAACTGGGCATGGTGGCACACGCCTGTAGTCCCAGCTACTTGGGAGGCTGAAGCAGGAGAATTGCTGGAACCCAGGAGGCGGAATTTGCAGTGAGCCAAGATCACATCACTGTACTCGAGCCTAGGTGACAGAGCGAGACTCTGTTTCAAAAAAAAAAAAATTTTTTTTTAGGCTGGTGAGAAAAAAAGGAATACACACAAAGTTACACAAATAGAAGATATCCTGTCAACTAATCAGCATCTAGCTGAAAATTCTGTGACTTTGTGTTATGGTCTAAAAGGAACCACTACTAACCATAATACATGGTTTTATGTCATGACAACTCTGCACTTGTTTTTATAGTGTTCTAAGTAAGAGCTTGATAGCTGCAACAGCATGGGATAACATATAGACGTCCCCCTCAGTCCACAGGGCAACCATGGTTACCTCTGCCCAAGGTATCTCCTCCATTTACCCTTGTGTGCAGCACAGTTATTTTCTATGTGGTATGTACTGAGAGCACTTATGGGACTCCAAAAGCATAATTATCCATCTGTACTAGCTACTATTAGTTCAATTTAAAGAAAACTGGCCAGGCACCATGGCTCACACTTGTAATCCCAGCACTTTGGGAGGTTGAGGCGGGTGGATCACCTGAGGTCAGGAGTTCGAGACCAGTCTGGCCAACATGGTGAACCCCATCTCTACTAAAAATACAAGCAATTAGCCGGGCATGGTGGCAGGTGCCTGTAATCCCAGCTACTCGGGAGGCTGAGGCAGGAGAATCGCTTGAACCTAGGAGGCGGAGGTTGCAGTGAGCCAAGATCATACCACTACACTCCAGTCTGGTTAACAAGAGTGAAACTCCATCTCAAAAAAAAAAAAACAAAAACAGACGAACAAACAAAAAAAACAATAAAAGAAAAAAACTGCACCTGTACTGAACATGGACACTTTTTTTTCTTGTCATCATTCCCTAAATAACAAAGTATAATGAAAATTTAGACAGCATTTACACTGTATTAGATATTACATCTAATCTAGAGATGATTTAAAGTATATGGGAGGGTGTACATAGGTTATATGCAAATACTGTAATATTTTATATCTGAGACTTGAGTATCCATGGGATTTTTGTATCCACGGGAAGTCCTGAACCACTCCTTCAAGAATATTGAAAGACAACTGTATTTTCAACATGAAAACAACTTGCTTTTAAAGTATTTCATTGGATAAATTGAAATATTGTTTAACTCTTACCGGTTTCTTTGGCAATGGAACATTATAAACTGCAGGACCAAGAACCATCTCGAAGAGTTTGTCTGAGTAAGGTATGGTTTTCTCTACACTTTCCCGGAAATGGGAATCCCATTTGGCATATAGGATAGTGCCACCAATACCTCCCCCAACAAACAAAAGGCCAGCTCCAGCAATTTTGCCAGTAGTCAACCTAAGTGAAAGAAATAGGAAATACATTTATACTTATTGGTTCTCCTACACCTATTTTCCTATACCAACGTAACCATCTCAAATACCTCTAGCCTCTACTTATCTACCACAAATTCAGATCATAGCAGCCAAGTTTACCACCACATCTGCACATCACCTTTTCCTGATTTGTTTCTAACATGTTGCCACCAAAAATAATATTTATTCATTTTGGGAGGCCTAGATTAAAGGGTTGCTTGAGCCCAGGAGTTCAAAACCACCCTAGGCACCATAGTAAGATCCCATCTCTAACCGCCGCCCCCTGCCAAAAAAATTTAGCCAAGCATAGTAGCAGGTGCCCCAGCTACTCAGGAGGCCGAGGTAGGAGGAATGCTCAAGCCTGGGAGATCAAGGCTGCAGTGAACCGTGATCATGCGACTGCACTTCAGCCTGGAGTAACAGAACAAGACCTTGTCTCAAAAAAAAAAAAAAAAAAAAAAAAGAAATAGAAAAAAGTATGAGTAACTAAAAATAATTACAATATCTAGGAATCCACCCTTTAACATTTAATTCAACATGTTCACAATCATGATATTCTCTCTGAATCCAAACAAGAACTATCACTAACTTTCAAGGCTCCTCTTCCTCAATCAAACATTTCTATAAACACTATAAACTTTTTTTTTTTTTTTCCTTGAGACAAAGTCTTCCTCTTGTCCCTCAGGCTGGAGTGCGATGGCATTATCTTGGCTTGCTGCAACCTTCGCCTCCCGGGTTCAGGTGATTCTCCTGCCTCAGCCTCCCAAGTAGCTGGGATTACAGGCATGCGCCACCACGCCCGGCTAATTTTTGTATTTTTAGTAAAGATGGGATTTCACCATGATGGTCAGACTGGTCTCAAACTCCTGACCTCAGGTGATCCGCCCGCCTCGGCCTCCCGAAGTGCTGGGATTATAAGCGTGAGCCACTGCGCCTGGCCTAAACACAATAAACTCTTTACAAAAGATAATAAAATACCAGCCAGGCATGGTGGCTCACACCTGTAATGCCAGCACTTTGACAGGCCGAGGCGGATGGATCACCTGAGGTCAGGAGTTCGAGACCAGCCTGGCCAACATCGCAAAACCCCATCTCTACTAAAAATACAAAAATTACCTGGGCATGGTGACAAGCACCTGTAGTCCCAGATACGGGGGAGGCTGAGGCAGAGGCAGAAAAATCGCTTGAACCTGGGAAGCGGAGGTTGCAGTGAGCCAAGATCGAGCCACTGCACTCCAGCCTGGGCAACAGAGCAAGACTCTGTCTTAAAAAAAAAAAGAAAAAAATATATAATAAAATGCCAAATAAATTTAACACTTGTTTAAGTCACAACATGAAAAGATAATAAAATGCCAAATAAATTTAACACTTATTTCAGTTACAACATGCTGAGTTCTGGATATAAATCTATTTGCCATAGAATGGAAGACTGCACATGCAAGGAAGGCTCTGCCTCAGATGCCATCCAATTACCAAAGAGCCAAAAGGTGCATTATTAACAAATTATTACCTACAAACAATGCTTCAGAAGGTAGCCCAACAATGTTACAGCAAAGCTTCGGTGTATGTACCCCTTAAAAAAAAAGGTTTAGACAGCTATTCCCATATTCAAGGAAAACACACACATACTCCCTTAGCAGCACACAGTGAAAAGCCTGGTTATAGGGAGACATACTACATACCCAGAGCTGCCTGAAGTTGAGTATCTGCGGCATGGTCGCAATGGACGGAGGACAAACTTCCCACAGAGACAACTCTAAAGAAGGAAAACACATCACAACCAATACAGTTAAAGGAAACTGGTAAGCTTTTTGGGTTGGTAATATAGATAAAATACTTTTATTAAAAATGTCTTCATTAAACAAAAAATTATTTTTTTTCAGAAGTCAATTTATCCCATATTTATAGATTCCTAAAAGCAGTGATGCTTCTTACACCCCAAGGCTCACATAAAATTACTTTTAATATTAAAAAGAATTATCGGACTATGATCAATTAGCACCTTTAAATAAGTCTTAAGTATGCTATTTCTTGAATACAATTGGTATTTGCTATATGTTTTCTTAATTGGCAAAAAAAAATCTATTTTTACTTTATAAGCTTAGTTTAGGCATCTTCAGATGCCTTAGTTAGGCATCTTCATCCACAAAGTCTAGCCAAAAACATGGCATTATAGGATACACACTCAAGGGACAGATCTAACCTCAGCTAACTGATCCAGAAAACCAGGTTTTCCATCTCTGAACTAACTATGTAGCTGGTCAACTCCTAGAGGCATTCATTTAAAAGCTGATTTTTGGTTTATCTTAGCATACTGTTAGTCTAAAAGCCAACCATTTTAAGAAAAACATTTTAATTAATGTTGCAAATGCTCAAGTACACTTGTCCTCATATAACTAGTCTATTCTTACATAAAACAAATGATTAGGGCTATACGGTTTGTGATTGGTTTTAATAAGAGTAAAATATACCTAAAAATTTCTTAATAATATGTGGATCCCCTAAATTAAGCAAATGAACAAGCATCTAAATACTGTTGGGGAAGGTTTTCATAAACTTTAAACTATTCATACCTATCAATTTGAAAATTTACACTTATCAAATCCATAAAAGTATCTTCTTTTAAAATACAAAGAAAAATCAAGCTGCAACAAGGGGAAAAATGCTTTCTCTAGGTTCTTTACTGAAATTGTATTTAAGGAATATCAGAATAACATAAACTTCCTTTTAAAAGTATCTATAGTTTTAGGAAAATATATCACATGATCAGAGGACACATGAAATTACTCTACAGTTATAATTTACACTCTACCTGCCAAAGCCTAGAGATAAACAGCTAACTAATGCAGTAATACATTTTGAAAACCAAAGAAAAAAAAAATCAGATGTTTTAAAATATGTAAAGCAGATACAACTGGTATTTAAAAGTATTTTAATTATTGGCATGGTGGCTCATGCCTGTAATCCCAGCACTTTGAGAGGCTGGCGGGGGTGGGCGGGGGGATTGCTTGAGCCCAGGACGTCAAAACCAGCCTTGGCAACATGGCAAAACTCCATCTCTACTAAAAATAAAAAAAAAACTAGCCAGGTTTGGTGGCATGCACCTATAGTCCCAGCTACTTGGGAGGCTGAGGAATGAGAATCACTTGAGCCCGGGAGGTGGAGGTTGTAGTGAGCCAAGACTGTGTCACTCCAGTCCAGTCTGGGCAATAGAATGAGACCCTGTCCCCTCCACTCCCCCCAAAAAATGAAAACAAAAAATAACAACAAACCCCCCCCCAGTATTTCAATTATTACCTATCCTGTAGAATTCCCAACATTTTTAAACCATTTTTAATAGAAAAGGGTGTTTTCCTTCTATTCTGTAAAGCAGGTGGTATGAAATTGTAAACAGAAATGCATCTATTTTTATATGTCAACAACTCCATTTTTGTGACTTAGGGAGAAAATATTAAGAGGCCACTGAAGTTGTATTATATTTAAGGTTGCATTTTTTAATCTGTCTAGGTAAAAATATGTATTCAGGTCAAAAGTTAAGGCACTGTTAACAGTGGATAAGCAGCTAACTGGAGTATCAAGCAGCAAGCATAATGGATAACCGACTCCAGGAAATCAGGGACAAATTTAACACTAGATTTGTGTTAAACTAGAGTTTGAGACTACCCAAAGTCACATCAGTTTTTCTTTGAATAATATTTTTGCTTGCTTGTTTGTAAAGACCGAGTCTTGCTATGTTGACCAGGCTGGTCTCAAACTCCTGGCCTCAACCTATTCTCCTGCTGCGGCCTCCCAAAGTGTTGGAATTACAGGCATGAACAACCATGCCCAGCATCAGTATTTTAAAATGTTTCTTTATCTACCTTCTATTTTCTTTTATCTTGACTCTCCAACCTCCCTTTGACAGAATGTATTTTGACTGTAAGTTAAAACTTCCTAATACTAAATAAATTTAAAATCTGATTTTAAATAATAATTTTAAAAGTTTAAATATACATAGAGTGAAATCTCCCTCATACTTCTTTCCCCAGCCACCCCATGCTTGCCATAGGCAACCGACAGTCAGTTTCTTATTTATCCAGAGACATTTTATGTATATTTATTCAAATATGCATATTCTCCTGACTTTCCCCACCTTTACACAAATGATACCATAATATACATACAGCTCTCTATTAAAGTTCAAGGATATATATTTTAAATCACTATATATCAATACATGAAAAGCTTCCCACGGGATTTTATGATTTGGCATTCCATTGTTACTTAATGTTTAATTGTTAACCAGCCCCTATTGAGGGACACTGAGGTTTTTTCTAAATTACTGTTAAAATAAATAATGCTACCTGAGTAACACTGTATACACAATTTTGGGTCTATTCTTAAAAGTAAAATTTGCATGTCAATATTGCCAAATTAGCCAAACTGCCCTCTAGTAATATGCAAGTATGTTTCCCAAATTTTCTCCAACACACTGTATTGTATTTTTTTAATCATTGACAATCTCAGGGGTGAAAATATAGAAATAGTGTTTCAAGCATATATATATATATTTTTTAAGAGACTGAGTCTCGCTCTGTTGCCAAGGTTGGAATGCAGTGGCATTATCATAGCTCACTGTAACCTCGAACTCCTGGGCTCAAGTGATCCTCCAGCCTCAGCCCCCTGAGTAGCTGGGACTACAGGCACATGCCCACCATACCTAGCTAATATTTTTGTTCTTGTTTTTTATAGAGCCAGGTCTGCTATGTTACCCAAGCTGGTTCTGAACTCTTGGCCTCAAGCAATCCTACCTCGGCCTCTCAAAGCACTGAGTAATTTTTACTTACATAATTTATATATTAATACGTTTATTATTGTTAATATAAGATAACAATTATAATTACACTGCTGTTTAATACCACTAAGTTTAGGGTGGTCTGTTACACAGCTACAGATAACCAAACATATGTTTATACCTAGAAGAGGGGTGCTACTGCAACAAAATATAAACACAAGGTCATGACTCTGGGACTGGTGTGGGGGTGGCAGAAGCTGGAAGAACCTTGAAGAGACTGTTAGCAGAAGCCTAATGGCCTTCACAGAGCCTGTTGGTGAGCGCTTAAAGAAAAGCAAAAAAAAAAAAAAAAGTTTTTGGAACCTGGAGGAAAAGATATTCTTGTTATGTACTGACAGAAGTTTATCAAAACTGTCATCTGTAATGACAGACATGGAAAATAGAAAATTAAGCATAGCTATAGCTATACCTAATGAACTGATGTATTTTGTTGAAGAGTTCCAAGTACAGTGTTCACAAATGCTAACTGATTTCTTTTAGCTGAGTATGATAAGGACAGAGATGAGCATTAAAAAACAAAACAAAACAACCTGTTTAGCTTTCAAGCAAAATTTAAAGGAAACATAAAAGAGTCAGGATTTGGTGGGTTCAAAAATAAAACTGCTTCTTGTTTTCAAATAGATTCTCAAATAGAGAAGGGTTTCAAGCCAAAGATCAAATCCAGTGTGTGACCAAAAGATACTTTGAGCTCTCAGAAAGATCTAAGGAGGTGTCCCTCATAAAGTCTTTTTACCTTGAGAAAAGGTCCTCTAAGAATCATAAGGACGTGTTTCCCAGATTCTATTAAAACAATAAGGTTACTCAGAACATTAAACGTGTTACCTACAGCAGCCTCACAGGAAGCCCAAAATGGAGAAGGGCTTATCTTGATGTGTGAGTATCACGCGTTTAATGAAGAAAATCCCATTAAGATTCACAGGAAACCCACAAATTTGTTAATTGTATTAATAAAAAACATCCTAGCTTATATTTAAAGTCAAAAAGAGGACAAAATGAAAAGAAGCTTTTGGACTCTTAAACTTCTACAGACAGAAAGAAGGCTGTGAAACAATTCAGCTGCGTATTCTGGAAACAGACGAATAATTCAAGTGTAAAACCAGGAGTCCAAAGGGTAGAACCAAGAGCTGAAGAGAATCATTCCCAAGCAGTAGGATTGAGCTCTAATCAAGGAATTAGAAACAGAGCACCAGCTGAATTTTACACTTGTTATTGAATGGTGACCGCTGTGTGCCTCTTAGTTTCTGCCTTTTTGAATAGGAGTGTCTAGAGTGATTATCCTGTGCCTGTCATACTACCATATGCTGAGTGTATGGGGAGCAGATAATTTGTCTCCTTAGTTTACAGGGCTTTAGATCACCAAGAAAAGTGTTTAAGAAGCTATACCCTAGGGACCACATTCAAGATGCCTTATCCATAGTAAGATCTGATTTAGATAACAAGATCTTATTCCTAATGCTGACGCTTTGATGGCATTAGACTCTGGAGGGTCTTGGAGAAGGTTGTGAGTGTATTTGCATGTGGGAGGGATGTCAGTTGCGTCCAGAAGGCTGAGGATAATATCCAGAATTGACTGCAACAATACTTCCTGTACCACATGCTGTTCCAGAAACGTGCCCCTCTCCCAACAATAAGTTTTATGTACACTTCCCATAGGGCAGGCCTTTGTTACTAATTCACTAATAAAAGGCAGTGAAAGTGATGCTCTGTAACTTCTGAGACTAACACATAAAAAGGATACAGCTTCTACCTGGCTCTGTCTCTTGTTACACACTTGCTCTTGGAACCCAGCCACCAAAGTGTATGGAAGTCCAGACACTTAAAGATGCCACAGATGGGTGATCCAGCCAACAGTCCCTGCTGAGGTGTCAGCTGCAGCCACTATTTACTGCCACACATGAGAGTAAAGACGACTTGCAGATGACTGTAGACCTAGTAACTATCTGACTGCAACTTCATGAGGGTCTCTGGGCAAAAATTTTCCAGAACTGAGTAAGCCAATAAATATTGTTATTTTACCCCAAGCTCAAGTTGGCTTGTTATGCAGCTATAACTGATAAGAACAGACCTTTTTAAATTCATGGATTTAAACACTTAAGATGGATTTCAACCATTTGCAATTACTGTCTTTTTGATCAAATTTTCCTATCTTGGGCCACTGGAAGCCTCTTCAAGTTTAGGGTGTGTATGTGTGTATCTAGCTCTGCCTCTATACTTCAGGCCATCTGCAAATACCTGGTGGCAGGTGTTATTTTTTTTTCCTCTATGTGACAAAATTCCCGTAACATAAAATTCACCATTCTAACCATTTTAAAATGCACAATTCCATGGTATTTAGTACATCCACGATGTTGTACAACAACCATCACCACTATCTAATCTTAGAACATTTTCATCACCCCAAAAGGAAATCCTACATCCATTAAGCAGTCATCCCCTTTTCCTCTCTCTCTAGACCCTGGCAACCACCATGTACTTTCTGTTTCTATGAATCTGCCTATTTGAGATATTTTGTATCAATGAATCACACAATGTACATCTTTTTGCCCAGCTTTTCACTTGGTATAATGTTTTCAAGATTCATCCACATTGTAACATGTATCATATATGCAGCTTGTACTTCATTCCTTTTTATGGCTGAATCTAATATTTTATCACATAAACATACCATATTTTGTTTATCCAGTCATCAGTTAATGGACATTTGGGTTGCCTCACCTTTTGGCTGTGAATTGTGAATAATGTTGCTATGAATATTCATCTAAAAGTTTTTGTTTGAACACCAGTTTTTTATTCTTTTGGCAGGGAACTTCAGGGTCATGTTTAATTCTATGTTTAAATTACTGAGACACGGCCAGGCTCGGTGGCTCATGCCTGTAATCCCAGCACTTTGGGAGGCCAGGCAGGCAGATCACCTGAGGATGGGAATTCGAGCCCAGCCAGACCAACATGGAGAAATCCCATCTCTAGTAAAAATACAAAATTAGCTGGGCGCAGTGGCGCATGCATGTAATCCCAGCTACTCGGGAGGCTGAAGCAGGAGAATCCCTTGAACCCAGGACATGGAAAAACCCCGTCTCTAGTAAAAATACACAACTAGCTGGGCATGGTGGCGCATGCCTGTAATCCCAGCTACTCGGGAGGCTGAAGCAGGAGAATCCCTTGAACCTAGGACATGGAGAAACCCCATCTCTAGTAAAAATACAAAATTAGCTGGGTGTGGTGGCGCATGCCTGTAATCCCAGCTACTCAGAAGGCTGAAGCAGGAGAATCCCTTGAACCCAGGAGGCAGAGGTTGCCATGAGCCGAGATTGCGTCATTGCACTCCAGTCTGGGCAACAAGAACAAAACTCTGTCTCCAAAATACTACTACTACTACTAATAATAATTATTGAGGCACCACTAAACTACTTTTTCATAGCAGCTGTACCATTTTACATTCCCACTAGCAATGTACAAGGGTTCCAATTTCTCTATACCCTCCCCAACATTTGTTTTTGTTTTGTTTTTGAGACGGAGTTTTGCTCTTGTCGCCCAGGCTGGAGTACAATGGAGCAATCTTGGCTCCCTGCAACCTCCGCCTCCCAAGTTCACTTCCCAAGTGATTCTCCTGCCTCAGCCTCCCAAGTAGCTGGGATTACAGGCATGTACCACCATGCCCAGCTAATTTGTTATTTTCCATTTTTATTATAACCATCTTAGTGGTTGTGAACTGAGTATCTCATGGTTTTAATTTGCATTTCCGTAGTGTCAAAAGGATGTTGAGCATCTTTCCATGTGCTTCTTGGCCATCTGTATATCTGCTTTGGATGAATGGCTATTCAAGTACTTTGCGCATACACATACACACACACACACACACACACACATATATGTATATATTTGGAGACAGGGTCTCACTCTGTCACCCAGGCTGGAGTGCTGTGGCACCATCATGGTTCACTGCCGCCTCGACCTCGCAGGCTCAAGCAATCCTCCCACTTCTCAGCCTCCTGAGTAGCTAAGACTACAGGTGCATGCCACCACACCCAGCTTATGTTTGTATTTTTTGTAGAGACAGAGTTTTGCCATGTTGTCCGGGCTAGTCTTGAACTCCTGTGCTCAAGCGTTCTGCCTGCCTCAGCCTCCCAAAGTGCTGGATGACAGGCATGAGCCACAGAGCCTGGGCCCTTTGCCTATTTTTTTATTTGGCTAGTCTTTTTTGTTACTGAGTTGCAGGAGTTCCTTACCTAAAAAGGAACACCTCATCAGATATGATGAGGGTCTAGTATCCAAAATATCTAGTATCCATTAAAATACTTTCATTCTTTTCACTCTCAACTATCCCTTTGATGCACAAAAATTTAAGATTTAATGTAGTCCAATTTATCTTTAGTTTCTTTTGTTGCTTGTGCTTTTGGTGTCACAGCTAAAAACCATTGCCAAACATAAGGTCTGTCTCCAGAGCTCTCTTAAGCACTAAACTATCAATATAAACTAAATATCCTACATTAACACACAAAATATTGGCTACTTTTTTGCCCTGGAATTCCTTTTTATTAATAAGGACCTATGACATAGAAAGGACAACACTGTTTCAAAGCAATCTGTCTAGACATATGTTATAAGGCTAGCCTTGCTGCTTCTAACCTGCAGAAACGTGATATTAAAAAAAAAAAAAAAGGAAACATACAATTCCCACGTAATTTTTTTTTTTTGAGATAGAGTCTTGCTGTGACACCCAGGTTGGAGTGCAATGGCGTGATCTCGGCTCACTGCAACCTCCACCTCCCGGGTTCAAGAGACTCTCCTGCCTCAGCCTCCCGAGCAGCTGGGATTACAGGCACCTGCCACCACACCTGGCTAATTTTTCTATTTTTAGTAGAGGTGGGGGTTTCACCACATTGGCCAGGCTGGTCTTGAACTCCTGACCTCAAGTGACCCGCCCCATGATTAATGTTGTTACACAGACCATCTGTTCCTTAGCTCTACCAAACTAAAGTGAAGACATAAAGAAACCACAATCTAGCATGACAACCTGGAGATGGAGCCTGCAGTATGAGCTGCCTTGTGTGAACTCTAATTAGAGGTTCCAGGTTTCCTCCACAGACTGCTGGCTGCTATCAACTGATAACATTTTTGTGGATTTTGTCATAAGGACTCCTGCCACACAAATGAAAAAGGCACCCATAAGTTAATGGGCAGTTCTACATTTGAAATATAGATTGATATGTAACAAATTAACTTTTCCTGCTGTTAATTTAAAATAGTTTATATGAATCATGCATTAAGATTAAAAAGTATATCCCACAGGCCGGGCGCGGTGGCTCAAGCCTGTAATCCCAGCACTTTGGGAGGCCGAGGCGGGCGGATCACGAGGTCAGGAGATCGAGACCATCCTGGCTAACATGGTGAAACCCCGTCTCTACTAAAAATACAAAAAACTAGCCGGGCGTGGTGGCGGGTGCCTGTAGTCCCAGCTACTCGGAGGCTGAGGCAGAAGAATGGCCTGAACCTGGGAGGCGGAGCTTGCAGTGAGCCGAGATCGCGCCACTGCACTCCAGCCTGGGTGACACAGCGCGAGACTCCGTCTCAAAAAAAAAAAAAAAAAAAAAAAAAAAGATTAAAAAGTATATCCCACAAAAAATCGAGTAAGTTTTTACACTGAAATTTTACATTACACTAAATTTCATTACATGAAATTCTACATTTTACATTACAGTTTTACAATGAAGTAGCATTACACTTCAGTATAAACATACTCTATTCTAGGAGAAAAACATGCTCTTTAATTATAGAAATGGCAGATACTTATCAATATGACAAAAGCAGGAACTTGATACTTTAGCTTTCCCTGCATATATGTGAATATATTTTATACGTTATCACTTGGGTGTAGTAAGTTAAGGCGTAAGATATATTTCAAAATGGTTTGAAGGCTACTGGTCTACAGATATGAAAAAAGGAATAATAAAGAGGATTCTAGCAAGGGTAGAAGCAAACACCTGGCCGCATGATCTACTAAACTACTTTCTAGCACGTGTGGTTGGCTGCCTATCTCTATCACTGAGCAACATAATGTTTCATAATCCTAACAGAAAGAAGGAATTCTAGAAGATGATAGCTCATGTCCCCACACAAGTTCAATCCTAAACTAGCTGGGTTATCAAACTTGGTCTTAAATAAGCTGGCGTGGTTGATCCTCCAGAATAATGTTTCTTCTTCTTTCGAGTTATAAGCAGGAAAGACTACTCCATATATAAATGATCACTTTGTAGTTTGAGAGAGGGCTAGGCTAGGTGGAAAGCCCATGTCCTCCAACTCAATGACCACTTCAAAAAGCCTGGGCCTGGCAATGTAACACTGGGACTAACAGAAGAAAGATGGTGTTAGGTCTGAGGAAAAAAAAGAAAACAAAAACAGGAAGGACCAGAGTTCTAAAGCACATTTACTGAATACCCACATCTAAGGCATGCAAGGATGATAAGCCCAAACATAAAGAATAAGGTAGATACTGGGCCAGGCGCAGTGGCTTATGCCTGTAATCCCAGCACTTTGTGAGGCCAAGGCGGGCGGATCACAAGGTCAGAAGATCAAGACCATCCTGGCTAATACGGTGAAACCCTGTCTCTACTAAAAATATTAGCTGGGCACGGTGGCACGCACCTGCAGTCCCAGTCACTTGAGAGACTGAGGCAGGAGAATTGCTTGAACCCGGGAGGCGGAGGTTGCAGTGAGCCGAGATCGCACCACTGCATTCCAGCCTGGGCAACAAAGCAAGACTCCATTTCAACAACAACAACAACAACAACAAAAAAGAATAACGTAGATATTATCTGTGATGGTTCATTTTGTGTGTCAACTTGGATTGTGTTTTTGGATGAGATTAACATTTTAATTGGTGAACTAGTGGCCAGGCATGGTGGCGCACTCCTATAATCCCAGCACTTTGGGAGGCAAAGACGGGTGGATTGCTTGAGCCCAGGAGTTTCAGACCAGCCTGGGTAATACAGCAAAACCCTGTCTCTACAGAAAAAAAAAAAATACAAATTAGCTGGGTGTGGTGGTGCATGCCTGCAGTCCTAGCTACTCAGGAGGCTGAGGTGGGAGAATGGCTTGAGCCTGGTGGATGGAGGTTGCAGTCAGCTGAGATTGCACCAATGCACTCCAGCCTGGGTGACAGAGCAAGACCCTGTCTCAAAAAAAAAAAAAAAAAAAAAAAAAAAAATTGCCCTATAACATGGGTGGGCTTCATTCAATCAGTTGAAGGCTCAAACACAACAAAAAGCAAGAGGCAGTTCTCTAGCAGACTGCCTCCAGACTGAAACTGCACGATCCACTCTTCTGGGTCTCCAGGCTGCTAGCCAGTGGACTGAAACTGCAATATTGGCTCTCCTAGGTCTCCAGCCTGCCAACCCACACAGCAGATTCTGGACTTGCTAGCCTCCATAACTGCGTGAGTAGAGTCCTTATGATGCATCTTCCAGTCGGGTGTGGTGGCTCACGCCTGTAATACCAGCACTTTGGGAGGCCGAGGCGGGTGGATCACGAGGTCAGGAGATCAAGACCATCCTGGCTAACACAGTGAAACCCCGTCTCTACTAAAAATACAAAAAAAAAAAAAAAAATTAGCTGGGCTTGGTGGCAGGCACCTGTACTCCCAGCTACTCGGGAGGCTAAGGCAGGAGAATGGCGTGAACCCGGGAGACGAAGCTTGCAGTAAGCCAAACCCAGCCTGGGTGACAGAGCAAGACTCCGTCTCAAAAATAAATAAATAAATAAATAAATAAATAAATAAATAAATAAATAAATAAATCTTCCTAGGCTGAGTACTATGACTCATGCCTGTAATCCCAGCACTTTGGGGAGGACAGGGTCGGGAGATTGCTTGAGCCCAGAAGTTCAAGATGAGCTGGAACAACATTGCGAGACCCCATCTCTACTAAAAGTCCAAAACATTGGCTGGGCATGGCAGCCTAAGCCTGTAGTCCCAGCTGCTCAGGAGGTGAGGTGGGAGGATCGCTTAAGCCCAGGAGATTGAGACTGCACTGAGTTATGATCACGCTGCTGTACTCCAGCCTGGGCAACAGAATGAGACCCTATCTCAACACACGCGTGCACACACACACACACACACACACCCCTATTGTTTCTGTTTCTCTGGAGAACCTTAATACATAATCAGAGGTTTGAAAATATATGGGATGTTTAAAGGGAGGTCACATCCACTTACGCAGATTTAAGAAAAATTCCACTTTGGGAGGCCGAGGTGGGCATATCACTTGAGCCCAGGAGTTGAAGACCAGCCTGGGAAACACAATGAGACTCCATCTCTAAAAAATTTTTGGCCGGGCGAGGTGGCTCAAGCCTGTAATCCTAGCACTTTGGGAGGCCGTGATGGGTGGATCACGAGGTCAGGAGATCGAGACCATCCTGGCTAACACGGTGAAACCCCATCTCTACTAAAAAATACAAAAAACTAGCCAGGCGAGGTGGCGGGCGCCTGTAGTCCCAGCTACTCGGGAGACTGAGGCAGGAGAATGGCGTGAACCCGGGAGGCGGAGCTTGCAGTGATCTGAGATACGGCCACGGCACTCCAGCCCGGGCGACAGAGCGAGACTCTGTCTCAAAAAAAAAAAAAAAAAAATTTATGAACACATTCATTCTTTCATTTATATGTCATAAACATTCACTGAGCATCTACTTGGAGCTATGGACTATTGTCAATACTGGAAATACAGCAGTAAACAATATGGACACAGTTCCATTGTGGAGCTTACTTTTTAAAGGTGGAAACTGTGTAATAAGTACACATTATAACATCAGGTAGTGCTAGGAGCTACAAAGTATAACAAAGTAGGATGGGGTAAAGATACAGTGATGCAAGGAAGGCCAGAGTAGTGAGAATTTTATTTTGGATCAGGATGCCCTCTCTGAAGGGAAGGTGACATTTGAAAAAACACCTGAAAGGAATAAGCTAAGCAAACATGTGTGAGAAGAGTTCAAGGCAAAAGAAACAACTGATGAAAAGGCAGTGAGGCACATGCTAGAGATTACCAGAAGAATATGAGTGAGGCAGTAGAAAAACGAAATACGAGAAGAATCAGATCAAGGGCCCATGGTAAGCAGTTTAGATTTTATTATGAATGGGATGGGATGTCTCTAAAGAGCATGACCTCATGTTTGCATGTTTGCCTTTTAAAAAGCCTTTTACTAAATGTCTTACTGCTTTTACTATTCCCTCCTAAAGAATGGACTCTAGGAGGCAACAGTAAAAGCAGTAAGACATTTAAGAAGATGGGGTTGGCTGGGCATAGTGGCTCACACCTATATTCCCAGCATTTTGGGAGGCAGAAGTGGGAGGATCATTTGAGCTCAGGAGATTGAGACCAGCCTGGGCAACACAGAGAGACTCTGTCTCTACAAAAATTTTTTAAAAAATTGCCAGGGATGGCGGCACATGCCTGTGGTCCCAGCTACTCAGGAGGCTGAGATAAGAGGACTGCTTGCGCTCGGGAGGTCAAGGCTGCAGTGAGCCATGATTGCGCCACTGCACTCCAGCCTGGGTGACAAAGTGACACTCTGTATCCAGAAAAAAAAAAAAAAAAAAAGGAAAGATGGGGTTTAATAAAGTGGAAAGGATCTTGACACGTGAGATATTCTGGATAAGTTGGCACAATCAAATACGATAAGGCTCGAGAGTCATCTGCTTGGGGATTAAAGTTCTGACAGTTGATGTAATCTCAAATTGGAGAGTCTATAAAGAGACAGGGAGAGATGAGAAGGTGTATATTTCGAGGTATGAAGAAGCAGCAGACTCAGTGAGGGAAAACTAGATGGGACCCAAAATATTACTTGAGAGAAGCCAAAAGTGCAAAGAGCCTCATAAAGCAGATGTCAAATGCTACAGAATGATTGAGGAGATGGTGAGAATAAACCAAAGAATTTTACAAGATAGCAATTTCAGGAAGTTTAGACATCTGGATTCAGAGCTATAAAAGGGTTCATTTTTTATTACAAAGTTTTAATTAGTTTTCTTATTTCCCAAATGGGATCCCAAAAACTTGACTCTGCATTAACTGAAAAGGAGGTCATCCAGGTGGGCCTGGTCTAATCACACAAGCCTTTTAAATCTGGGTCTAGAGAGGAAAGACCGAAATAAAAGAAATTTGGAAGTTAGAGAGGCAAGCTCCTGGTAGCCTGCACGAAAGCAGCCATCCATGTTATGAATGGCCTCTGGAAGCCTTGAGGCAAGGAACTGTGGGTAGGCTGTAGAAGCTGGGAGCAGTGGCTGACAAGAGGCAGCAAGAAAAAAGGGACTTCAGTCGTGTAACTGCAACGGACTGAATTCTGCCCACAAACTGCATGAGCCTGGAAGAGGACCCAGATCTCCAAATGAGAATCACAGCATGGCTAATACTTTGCAGCCTTGTGTGACCTGGAGGGGAGAACACAGATCATCCATGACCAGGCTTCTATCCTACAGAACCCGTAAGGTTCTGCTAAATTTGTGGTTGTTACGTAGCAATAGAAAACTAACGTAGGTTCGTTCCACTTTCCTATGGAAGGGGTTGCTTCTGTTACCTAGCAGCAAATAGGAAGAGAAGCGAACTTGAAAAAACAAAGCTTGACTTTTATGATCTCTAACTCACTCTTCCTAGGGATTCTGTTCACTTACTGCTTTAGTCACAGTACTTGTTTTGCTATCTACAACATTTTGCCAAAATATCAACTTTCTGATAATCGTGAGCAATGGAAACAGGCTTTTTTATTTTCAATTTTAGAAAGTAACTTTGGCAATTACGCAAAACTAAAAGTAACTGGGTATTTAGGCTTCTTGAATGTCAAAGTAGTCCCAGCGCCTGGAGACACAGATCCCTGTTCTAATCTCAGAAATGAGCCACAAGGTCATGACTCCTGTCTTTCCTTGAAGACCAGGAGTTTCAACTCCACAAAGGAAAATCTTTCGCTTTTGTTTGGATTAAGAATAGTGCATAAGTGTTCCTAGCTGCGAAAAGAAAGGCAGTCCCTCACAGATAATTACAACCTTGACCCCTAAAATGTGGACACTCGCTAGAAGTCCAGGCACCTCCTTATTAAGGATGCAACAAGCCGCGGCTCCGCTCGTCCTGCCGGGAACTGTAGTTCTCCCCCGTCGACCTTCAGCACTAAAAACCTATCGCGCGCCCAACCGGCGACCCAGACGCCAGCAGTCAGGATTGGTCCTGGACGGGGGCAGCGCGGCGCTGATTGGACTGCACGCCCTCGAAGCCGCGCCTCCCGCTACTCTCCACACCTCACCCCGCTGCTGCAATAACCTCAAGTCATCCCAGTCTGGCGAACTCCCTGGTGGCTGCCTGGTTGCCAGCCCGGGCCTCTCCCGACGAGGGTAGCCCAGAGACTCGCCTTTGTCCTGGAGGCTAGGCAGGGCCCAAGGCTCCCCCGTTTTTCGCTGGCGGTCCTAGGTCGGCCTCCTCACGCGCCCTCGGGAGCCCCAGTGCTCACCTGGGCGGCAGCGGTCACACCCGATAACTGACAGGCCCGCAGCATCTCGGTCGAGCGGACGGCACTGCTGCTGGACTCGGGAGCTGCCAAAGCGGCGCGAGTTAAGTGGAGGCGTGCTTGCGTGTGTGCGTACCCGCGTCCGCGCCCGGCGCACCGGAAGCGCAGCCGATGCCACTGCGCACGCGCGGCCCCTTCTGCCCTCAGCAACTCGGCGGCTCTTAGAGGGTGGGCTCTGTCCCGGCTGCGGAAACGCCAACGCCGGGCGATTGGTGCGCAGGAGGCGAAAAGGGCGGATTCCTTTTCCGGGTCGCGCTCGGGCTGCAGGTCCTTAGCCCCGAGCTGAGGTTACTAGGTGAACGCGGCTAGAAGGAGAGTGTTCTGAAATCCAGTCTTCAGACTCACGTGGAAAATGGACATCTGTGGCTCTTCAGAGAATTAAAGCAAGAAAGAATCTCACCCGGCTCTGTGAGCTAGATATTTCGTAGGAAGGAGCCTATTTGGCGAAAGTTACGTAAACAACGCAGTTGTCACAGGTTGCGCGTTTGTTTCGTCTGACGGCTCTTCAGGGAGTCATCCTGATTGCTGGAAACGGTGAACGAACACTGTAGGGACCCTTGTGTGGAACGTGTCAAGTGGCACAACAAGGATAGGAACACGGGTCCTTTGGACTCCACAGCTTCTGCTCTTCCAGATTAAACCACACTGCGTTCTCCAAGTTTTTACTGTAGTAATATCATTTTGGCTGCAATTTGTGGATGGGTTGGAAGATGGGAAGTCAGCGCAGAAGCACCGTTAAAAGTATTCCACTGGGCCGGGCACGGTGGCTCACCCCTGTAATACCAGCACTTTGGGAGGCCGAGGCGGGCGGGTCGCCTGAGGTCAGGAATTCGAGACCAGCCTGGCCAAAATAGTGAAACCCCGTCTTTACTAAAAAATACAGAAATTTAGCTGGGCATGCTGGCGGGTGCCTGTAATCCCAGCTACTCGGGAGGCTGAGGCAGGAGAATTGGTTGAGCCCGGGGCGGGGCGGGGGCGGAGGTTGCAGTGAGCTGAGATCACGCCATTGCACTCCAGCCTAGGCAACAAGAGCTAAGCTCCGTCTCAAAAAAAAAAAAAAAAAGTATTCCATTGATTCGATAATCAAAATAAAACGTTAAATATTAAGCATGGTATTAATACTCCATGTATGCTCCAGAATTAATATGTTAGTATTAATATTATTAACATCTTATTGCAATATCGTGGAAACTAACTTTTCTATCTTCTACTGAGTTTGCAAAGTATTCCAAGTCTTAACTGGGTAATTTATTACAGTATGTATTCTCTGTAGAGGTAGGCTGCGCTATGACTTGTAATATGGAGAGAGAGACTTGAAAATCATCTAAAATCAAAGGGTTATGTTTGTATATCTTCTATGGTTTTTAGGGGACTACAGTAATTACATATACTCAGTTTCGTATCTCTTTCACTTAGCTTCCAGAGCAGTCTCCCGTTTTCTTTAGATTGAATTGCTGCCTCCCTGCCCACTGCTGTCATGCCCAATGGTGCCGGTGTGATGACTTTTCTAACACCCTTGGCTTTGAACTTCTCAGTGCCAGTGAACGCTTTCATCCTGCTTCAGTCATGTACATCACAGCCACAACTTGCACCTGAACATCATTAGCAACCTCTCTAGCTTCAAGATCTCAAACTCAAAATTAGTCTCCCAACCCCTCATAACCTATGTGGAGAGTCCTCACTCTCCACATGCAAGTTGTCAATATTTTTGCTTTAAAATGTTATCAGGGAAGCTGGGCGCTGTGGCTCACACCTGTAATCCCAGCACTTTGGGAGGCCGAGGCGGGCGGATCACCAGAGGTCGGGAATTTGAGACCAACCTGGCCAACACGGTGAAACCCGTCTCTACTAAAAATACAAAAATTAGCTGGGCTTGGTGGTGCGTGCCTGTAATCCCAGCTACTTGGGAAGCTGAAGCAGGAGAATCGCTTGAACCCAGGAGGCAGAGGTTGCAGTGAGCAGAGATCACACCACTGCACTCTAGACTGGGGCACAGAGCGAAACTCCGTCTCAGAAAAAAAAAAAAAAAGTTATCAGGGGCTGGGTGTGTTGGTTCATATCCCGGCATTTTGGCAGACTGAGGTGGCAGGATCACTTGAGCCCAGGAGTTTGAGACCTGCCTGAGCAAAAGAGCGAGACCTCTTCCAGCACTTTGGGAGGGCGAGGGGGGTGGATCACGAGGTCAGGAGGTCGAGACCATCCTGGCTAACACGGTGAGACCCCGTCGCTACTGAAAAAAAAAATACAAAAAATTAGCTGGGCGTGGTGGCAGGCACCTGTAGTCCCAGCTACTCGGGAGGCTGAGGCAGGAGAATGGCATGAACCTGGGAGGCGGAGCTTGCAGTGAGCCAAGATTGTGCCGCTGCGCTCCAGCCTGGGCAACAGAGCGAGACTCTGTCTCCAAAAAAAAAAAAAAAAAAAAAAAAAAGCGAGACCCATCTCTACAAACAATTTTTTTTAAATTAGCAGGGGATGATTGTGCATACCTATGGTGCCAGCTACTTGGAAGGCTGTGGTGGGAGGATCCCTTGAGCCCAGGAATTACAGGCTGCAGTGATTGCACCACTGCACTCAGACCCTGTCTCTAAAAAGCAAAATTTAAATCAAATCACTCACTTGTTCAAAAATGTGCAGTGAGGCCAGGCTCAGTGGCTTACACCTGTAATCCTAGCACTTTGGGAGGCCGAGGTGGGAGAAATGTTTGATTCCAGGACCAAACAATTGAGACCACCCTGGGCTCACATAGTGAGAGCTAGGTCTCTACAAAAAAATTAAAAATTAGCCAGGTGTGGTGGTGTGTGCCTGTAGTCTCAGCTACTCAGGAGGCTTAGGTGGGAGGATTGCTTGAGCCTAGGAGGTCGAGGCTGCAGTGAGCTGTGATCGCTGCAGCCACTGCGCTCAAGCCTGAGCAACAGACCAAGACCTCGTCTCAAAAAAAAAAAAAAAAAAAAAAAAAAGTGTGCAATGACTCCCATTGCCAATTCAAAGAACTTTTATGAATGTCTCAATATACTTGTCTAGCGTTATGTGCCTATTTTTGGACTCAAAGTGGCCACCATAGGTGGGAGATCAAGTTGGCAACAATAGTGTTCCAAGGTAACACCCCCTATATCTCGCTCTGTACCCCAGGCTGGAGTGCGGTGTCTCGATCTCGGCTCACTGCAACATCTGCCTCCCGGGTTCAAGCGATTCTCCTGCCTCAGCCTCCCGAATAGCTGGGACTACAGGCGCGTGCCACCACGCCCGGCTAATTTTTTGTACCCCTTAGTAGAGACGGGGTTTCACCGTGTTAGCCAGGATGGTCTCAATGTGCTGACCTCGTGATCTGCCCGCCTGGGCCGCCCAAAGTGCCGCGATTACAGGCGTGAGCCACCGCGCCCGGCAAGAATTTTTGTTTTTTCTTTTTTTTCTTTCTTTCTTTCTTTTTTTTTTTTTTTTTGAGACGGAGTTTCGCTCTTTCGCCCAGACTGGATTTCAGTGGCGCGATCTCGACTCACTGCAACCTCCGCCTTCCGGTTTCAAGCGATTCTCCTGCCTCGCCTCCCGAGTAGCTGAGATTACAGGCGCTTGCCACCGCGCCCGGCTGCTTTTTGTATTTTTAGTAGAGACGGGGGTTTCATCATGTTGGCCAGGCTGGTCTCGAACTTCTGACCTCGTGATCCGCCTGCCTGGGCCTCCCAAAGTGCTGGGATTACAGGCGTGAGCCACCGTGCCCGGCCCCAAGAATTTTTTTAAATAATAAATTTTGTGGAACCTTCTATAGGCACTCTTTACAGCGGCGAAGAGCGGAACCCGGCAGATAACATTGAATAAAAGTTGAGTGGACAACTCCTTTGTTATTTTCCTCTTCCTTGACTCCGCCTCCTTGCTTTCCCTTCATTCCCTTTGCGGTTGTGCTTTTAAACCCAAAGCGGCCGCCGTAGGCGAGGGTGGCAAGATGGCTTCCTTTGTCTTTGCTGGTGCAGTGAGAGCAGCTTCAGGTCAGTGGAGAGCGACATACTCCATGCATGCCTTCACAGGACGGGGAACTGGTGCGGGATAGAATGGGCGTTTAGAGGGAGGTTAACAAGCAAAAAGGGTCATTATTTAAGATAAGAGGGTTAAGCCCAATTTTCTCTGGGGCGGTGTGACCGGCAGCCTGTACCAGGTTCCTTGACTCGGACTCACGCGGGCCTGTGTGTCCCGCATTTTCCACTTCCTTACCAGCTTTTTCTTCCCTAGAAAACAAGCCAGAAAAACTGGAACGGAGGGGGCGAGGGAGACCAAAAAGTCTCACCTAACTTTCTGATTTGGAGGCTAGGACCCGCCATTCTGGACCTTTAACCTTGAAAATTAATTTCTCCTAACTTCAGATTATATACCTTTACAATGGGGGTCATACCACCTACCTGGGGATTAAATGAGATAATGCACGTAAAGCGTCTTGGGCAGTGCCTGACACACGGTAAGCTTGAAGGCCAGTTTAATTTTTTTTTTTTTTTTTTTTTGAGACGGAGTCTCGCGCTGTCGCCCAGGCTGGAGTGCAGTGGCGCGATCTCGGCTCACTGCAAGCTCCGCCTCCCGGGTTCACGCCATTCTCCTGCCTCAGCCTCCTGAGTAGCTGGGACTACAGGCGCCCACCACCGGTGGCTCACGCCTGTAATCCCAGCACTTTGGGAGGCCGAGGCGGGCGGATCACAAGGTCAGGAGATCGAGACCACAGTGAAACCCCGTCTCTACTAAAAATACAAAAAATTGGCCAGTTTAATTTTTAACTACAGCCCCCGGCACAAGGGCTGGCATGCGAACTTCTTGACTGAGAGACAGCAGAAGTAAAGGCGACTAAATTAAGTTGCCGTCACGTTAAGTACTTGTTGCACAAAGTTAAAAATCATCTAAATACCATAAGATGCTCAGTAAGTTACTTTCACACAAAATATATTAAGTTAGGATAACATTTTGTGGGAGAATATACGAGATGAGTCAAGAAAAAGCAACGATGTAAATTTTCCCGTTAGAGAAAAGCTTTTTTTATGTGAAGTATTTTTTGTGTTCGCAAAATATAATACATACGAAGAAAATTTTATGTAGTATGCATGAATGGTTTAACAATTCTAAAGCAAACACCTGTTTAACACTCAGGTCAAAACAGTGCACCACCTCTCTCCCCTGTATATCAAAATTCTCTACTCCCCCCCAGATATAAACACTGTTCTCATTTTTATAGTTACTATTAGATTGCCTATTTTTCCTATAGTAGGTTTTAGCATGTATATGTGCATCTCTCAAGAACATAGTTTTGTCTGGTTTTGAACTTCACATGAATTAATTCATGCAGTATATACTCTTTAGTGCCTTTTACATTGTGAGATTCATTCATTTTGCGTAGTTGTAATGCTTTCTCATTGATATATAATTTTTATTTTTATTTATTTTTTTTTTTGGGAGGGATGGAGTTTCTCTCGTTGCCCAAACTGGAGTTCAGTGGCATGATCTTGGCTCACTGCAACCTCCGCCTCCCAGATTTAAGTTATTCCCCTGGAGTAGCTGGGATTACGGGCATGCGCAACCACGTCCAGCTAATTTTGTATTTTTAGTAGAGATGGGGTTTCTCCATGTTGGTCAGGCTGGTCTCGAACTCCTGACCTCAGGCGATCCACGCCCAGCCTGCTATATAATATTGTATGACTGTTCCACAATTCTCCATTTCCAGTTTGGGGCAATTATGTACAAAGCTGATTGATCTTGTCCTGGCGCATGAGTCTAATTGTTTCTAAGGATGTGGGTGTGTGTGAAACTCCCTGTGAAACTGCCTGGTCAGAGAATATGTATATATTCAGCATTGCCTGATATTGCCAAACTGTTGGGGCTCCACATCCTCACCAATACCTGATATTGTCAGACCTACAAATTTTTGTTAATCTGGTGGCTTTGCAATGGTATCTCACTGAGATTTAAATAAGCATTTCTCTGATTAGTAACAAGCTGTAGTGTGTTTACACATGTTTATTGGCCTTTTGAATTTCCTTTATGAAATATCCACTTAAATATTTTGCCCATTTTCCTATTGGATTGTCTTATTTAGTTTTTGTTTTGTTTTTGTTTTTCGTTTGTGTGTGTCCTTTATCTTCTCCCACTCAGGCTTGTCTTTTACATTATTTTGGAGTGCCCTTTGATGAAAAGTTATTTTTCATCTACTTGAATTTATAGTTCTTGTAATTTTTAAATAGATGATGTAGGTAGTTATCAACTTAGTATTAATTTAGATTCTACTGAAAACAATTTAAAGAGTGAAGTGACAGCTTATTTTTAAATGTCAGTATTTTAAATATGCTGGAAATTATAGGCTTTTAAACAATTTAAACTATTTGATATTTTAGATATTAAGAATTTGTGAAAGGGTAGTTTTTCAAAATTCTTTTTTGTTGTTGTTGTTGAGATGGAGTCTTGCTTTGTCACCCAGGCTGGAGTGCAGTGGTGCGATCTTGGCTCACGGCAAGCTCCACCTCCCGGGTTCATGCCATTCTCCTGCCTCAGCCTCCCACTACAGGCACCTGCCACCACACCTGGCTAATTTTGTTTTGTATTTTTAGTAGAGACAGAGTTTCACCATGTTAGCCAGGATGGTCTCGATCTCCTGACCTTATGATCCGCCCGCCTCGGCCTCCCAAAGTGCTGGGATTATAGGCGTGAGCCACTGCGCCCGGCCAGTTTTTCAAAATTCTTTTAGGAAACATGGGATCAAAAATCTTGAAGACTCCTGGTTTCTATACTGTCACACTCTGCTCCACTCCCATCCAGTGCAGTTCATGTCCCCCATTCATTCCTTTGATTCATGCCACATAGGGCCAATGTGATTCCCCAACTGTACATCATCATCTTTGTACATCCTATTCCCTCTGTCTCTTCTTACTCTTTCAAAGCTCTGGTTTTGTGTTACCTCTTTGGTGAAAACATCTGTGTTCTCTATACAAGAGTGTGTTTAGAGTAGATTAGTCTGTATGAAAATGCCCAGACAGGGGCAGAGGACTGAAGGAAATTAGTTATTTCCCTTGATGTACTGCACTTTTGTTAACAAAGCTAGTCTGTTAGGTTTCCCTCACAGGCTTAATCACATGATTGGTCCACCAGAAGGTGCAGTAGATAGAGCCTCCCCACATACTTTCCCATGAACTGCTCTCAACCAAGTTCCCAGTTCCTGTTGTTCCCGTAACCATTTTCTCTAACTTCAGTGTATTTATTCCTGATTTCATCTTGTTGGTTTTTATCTGTTTTTCTCTCTTACTGAGATCACTTGGAGTTCTGATACTCTGTCTCTTCACAAATACGTTAACAAGCCATCGTTCCCAGCTTGTTTTTTGCGAAAATTGATAAATACGTCTTGTGCAGACTCAGGATCTTCATAGAAATTGAGAACAAAAGAATTTCTTAGTTTTTTAAAAAAATTTTTTAACTAAGAGATACCAAAATCTGATGACCTATGAAAATTGGAACATTTTCTTGTCTACAGTCCTCCAATGCACTTAATCTTCCAAAGATTACCTCCTGCCTTATTACATCTGCACATCTTTTCAGTTCTTTAACTTATTTATTTGATTTCCAAGACCCTATGTAAGGGCTGTCTCATCAGTTTTCTGCACCAATGTTTATACTACCCTTTTCAGTTGCAAATTGTCACTTTTTCTTTTTTGGAGACAGAGTCTAGTTCTGTCATCCAGGCTGGAGTGCAGTGGCATGATCTCAGCTCACTGC
Source organism: Papio anubis (assembly GCF_008728515.1). Taxonomy (NCBI): domain Eukaryota; kingdom Metazoa; phylum Chordata; class Mammalia; order Primates; family Cercopithecidae; genus Papio; species Papio anubis. The sequence continues at coordinate 86,759,934 of NC_044989.1, forward strand.
AACCTCTGCCTCCTAAGTTCAAGCAATTCTCCTACCTCAGCCTCCGAGTAGCTGGGACTACAGGTGCGTGCCACTCTGCCCAGCTAATATTTCTATTTTTAGTAGAAACGGGGTTTCACATGTTGGCCAAGCTGGTCTCGAGCTCCTGACCTCAGGTCATCCACCCGCCTCGGCCTCCCAAAGTGTTGGGATTACAGGGGTGAGCCACCACACCTGGCCCTGTTATCACTGATGGCCACATATTAATATACAGGTTAGGCATCTCTAATCTGAAACTTTTTGAGTACCAACATGACACCACAAGTGGAAAATTATTATTATTATTATTATTATTATTGAGACGGAGTCGCACTCTATTGCCCAGGCTGGAGTGCAGTGGCACAATCTCAGCTCACTGCAAGCTCCGCCTCCCGGGTTCACGCCATTCTCCTGCCTCAGCCTCCTGAGTATCTGGGACTACAGGCACCTGCCACACCACGCCCAGCTAATTTTTTTTTTGAATTTTTAGTAGAGACGGGGTTTCACTGTGTTAGCCAGGATGGTCTCGATCTCCTGACCTCGTGATCTGCCTGCCTCGGCCTCCCAAAGTGCTGGGATTACAGGCGTGAACCACCATGCCCGGCCCACAGGTGGAAAATTCTTTACCTGACCTCATGTGATGGGTGGCAGTCAAAACTTTGTTTCATGCACAAAATTATTTAAAACATTGTATAAAATTAACTTCAGGCTATATGTGTAAGATGTATATGAAACAAATGAATTTCGTGTTTGGACTTGAGTCCCATCTCCAAGATATCTCCTTTATGCAAAATTTTAAAAAATCTAAAATACTTCTGGTCACAGGCGTTTCAGATAATATTCAACCTGTATCATCTTTGCTAAGTATCCCTCTTCTTTATTATCTGCCATTAGCATTCGTTAAATGTTTTCTCTGTGCTACTCCTCCAGGCACTTTACATGCTTCATCTCATTCAAGTCTCATTATCTCTCTGTAATTAACTTCATTTAAATTTGAGGAAACTGGGGCACAGAGAGGTTAAATAACTTGCCCCTGGTTACATAGCAAGGAAGTCATAGAGCTAGAATATGAGCCCAAATCATCTGATTCAAATCCTAGCACTTCTGTATCAACATGGCCCCTCATTTATTATCTGAAATCAGTGCAGTAGAAAATAGGAGAGTAGTTCTAAGTCCCAGCTGAGCATCAGACTTAGGTGGAGTATTTTTCTCTCTTTTTTTTTTTTTTGAGATGGAGTTTCACTCTTGTTGCCCAGGCTGGAGTGCAGTGGTGCGGTCTCGGCTCACTACAACCTCTTCCTCCCAGGTTCAAGTGATCCTCCTGCCTCACCCTCCCGAGTAGCTGGAATTATAGGCGCAGACTACCACGCCCGGCTAATTTTGTATTTTCAGTAGAGACGGAGTTGCTCCATTTTGGTCAGGCTGGTCTCGAACTCCTGATCTTGGGTGATCCGCCTGCCTCAGCCTCCCAAAGTGCTGGGATTACAGGCATGAGCCACCTCGCCTGGCTGGAGTATTTTTGTTAACCAACTTTATTGAAGTAGAATTTACATGCCATAAAATTACCCATTTTATGTGTACAGTTTTATGATTTTTTTATTAATTTAGCAAGCTGTACAACCATTACCACATTCCAGCTGTAGGACTTTTTTTTTTTTTTTTTTTTTTTAGTTTTGTATTAGTGCATTTTTTTTTTTTATACTTTAAGTTCTGAGGACATTTTCATCATCCTGTGGAACTTGTTTAATGCACAATTTTGAGTCCCACACTAGACTTCAGTCAGAATTTATGGGTGGAGTCAGAGATCCACGAATGATTCTGATTTGCAGCCATGAACTATTAGTCTGGCCATAGTTGGAAGGACTGATAAGAGGACTTCATTCACACCACACATCTAGGCTGTCTGAAATCTGCCTTCTGACCTGTTCCACCCCACTGCCCACTACTTCTCCCAAGGCGTCTCTGATAGTCAGGCGAGCAGTCTCACCCTCTGAGGCAGGTCTGGTCCTCAGCCCATACATGTACAGTTGACCCTGGAACAACACAGCAGGTAGGGTGTCAACCCCCAAGCAGTTGAAAATCGAGTATAACTTTTGGCTCCTCCAAAACTTAATTACTAATAGCTTACTGTTGGCCAGAAGCCTTACCAATAACATAAACCATTGATTAACATTATGAGGCCGGGCATGGTGGCTCACACCTGTAATCCTAACACTTTGGGAGGCTGAGGCAGGTGGATCACTTGAGCCTAGGTGTTCACGATTGGACTGGGCAACATGGCAAAATTCTGTCTCTACAAAAATTAGTCAGGCATGGTGGCACGTGCTGTAGTCCCAGCTACTTGGGAAGCTGAAGTGGGAGGATGGATTGAGCCCAGGAGGTCAAAGCTGCAGTGAGCTATGATTGTGCCACTGCACTCCAGCCTGGGCCACAGAGTAAGACCCTGCCTCAAAAAAAGAATTTTAAAAACATATATCCTTCATGTTATATGTATTATATACTGTATTCTTACAATGAAACAAGCTAGAGAAAAGAAAGTCATAAGAAAGAGATATAGGGTACTGTTCATTAAGTGAAAGTGGATCATCATAAAGGTCTTCATCATCTTTACATTGATTAGGCCGAGGAGGAGTTGGTTTTGCTATCTCTGCGCAAAAAAAAACAAAAAAAAAACAAAAAAAAAAACAAAAAAAAAACGATTGCAGAGAAAGAAGAGGTGGAGGAGGTAGAAGGGGAGACTGGAAAGGTAGGCACACTAGGTACAACTTTTTTTGAAGAAAATCTGTGTGTAAGTGGCTCTGTGCAGTTAAAACCCATGCTGTTCAAGGGTCACCTGTATTTGTTTCAGTCCCCATGCCTTTGCTTATGTTGTTCGTCCTGCCTGAAATGTGTTCCTCCTCTTCTAAGGTTCTGTTCATTTTCTTTTTTTTGAGACAGAGTCTCTGTTGCTCAGGCTGGAGTGCAGTGGCGTGATCTTGGCTCACTGCAACCTCCGACTCCCGGGTTCACGCCATTCTCCTGCCTCAGCCTCCCAGTAGCTGGGACTACAGGGCCTGTTCACTTTCTAGAGCACTTTCACTTTCTAGAGAACTCAAGTGCCTCTTCTCTTTCCTTTGAGAATCTTTCTCTTGCCACTCTTGTCGAGTGCATCCCCGACCTGCCATTGTACTGTGTGTGGGAGTTCTGTCTCAGCAGAGTATAAGATCTGGGAGGTGGGAATAAATGTTACACACATCTTTTTCTCCTAGTACTGGACATAGAGCTAGCAAACATCTGACTGGATTGTGACGATGATTGTGCAGCTCTCTAAATTTTCCAAAAATTGTTGAATTGTATACATAAAATCGGTAATTATTTTATGGTTCTACCTTAGTAAAGTGGTAAAAGCTTCACAGATGAATATGATGCTCAGGGCACGTTAATTGTATTTAATACTTGGTGGCATTGATACATCTCTTAATTTTTAATATCTGGATGCATATTTTGGAGTATTATATTAAGTATATACGCTCCTATCTTTACAGGAATCCTACGGCCCCTGAATATTTTGGCATCTTCAACCTATCGCAGCTGTGTCAAGAATGCCTCTCTTATTTCTGCATTGTCCACTGGACGCTTTAATCATATTCAGACACCAGTTGTTTCTTCCACTCCCAGACTTACCACATCTGAGAGGAACCTGACATGTGGGCATACTTCAGAGATCCTTAATAGGTAGAGTATATTTCTTTGTGGGTATATATTCTCCTGCCTCAGCCTCCTGAGTAGCTGGAAAGTTCTGGGATTACAGGTGTGAGCCACTGTGCCTGATTGGTAGAGTATATTTCAATAAACATGATGCTTAGACAAACTTTCCAAGATATTCATGCCTGCAAAGGTATCCTAGAAGTAGGTGGTATTCTTTGCCTACCTGCAGTTAATTATGTAGAATTCTGCTTGATTGAGTGGGAGACTCTGACTGACATCCATGTATCTAGGCGCCTGCGGCAGGAAAATGCCAAATACAGCACGCTTCTGATGTTGTATGTGTGCTTTCCTGCGTGGAAGCTGTCATCCAAAGTGGAGGGTGCACAAGATGCTCAGCTTGTAAGGATGGGCTGCGTGTGTTGGTCATTCAGTCAGCAAATATCCAGTTAAACACCCCTGGGTGCCTAGCACTGTAGTTGGCAAAAAGGACACAAAGGTCAACAAATTGAAGTCCTCAAGGAGTTTGCAATCTGATGGGAAGATGGATAAGAAATCAAGCGATGATAATAGAATGAATTATTTTACAGGAATTGAGGGGGTAGGTTTTAGAAGACTTGCAAGTTGGTGATGGTTGCTATTCTAATTTATGCTTAATGTCATGGGTCATTGGAAGTAATATTGTGTATGAAAAGTTAGTTCCATCCCATTGGAGCAGCTTTACTCATTTCTCAGTGGAGATATGAATTTTAATCCTTTAATCAGTCTGATTATATACTAAAAATTTTTAAATATATTTTTAGATTGGCCCCCGTGCTTCCAAGTGTCCTGAAGCTACCAGTCAGATCTCTAACATACTTCAGTGCAAGAAAAGGCAAGAGAAAGACTGTGAAAGCTGTCATCTATAGGTTTCTTCGACTTCATTCTGGCCTATGGGTGAGGAGAAAGGTGAGTCTTCACACTGTTATTAAATTGAAAAAGGAGTGCGAGGCCGGGCGTGGTGGCTCACATCTATAATCCCAGCACTTTGGGAGGCCAAGGCAGGTGGATCACGAGGTCAGGAGTTCAAGACCAGCCTAGCCAACATGGTGAAACCCCGTCTCTACTAAAAATACAAAAATTAGTCAGGCGTGGTGGCAGGCACTTGTAATCCCATCTACTCAGGAGGCTGAGGCAGAGAATTGCTTGAACCCAGGAGGTGGAGGTTGTTGTGAGTCAAGATCAAACCACTGCATTCTAGCCTGGGCGACAGAGCGAGACTCCATCTCGAACAAAAAAGGAGCGTGAGCAGATTAAAATGAAACAGAATTCAGCCAGGCACTGTATGTAGCTCACGCCTGTAATCCCAGCACTTTGGGAGGCCAAGGCACTTGAGGTCAGGAGTTCGAGACCAGCCTGGCCAAAATGGTGAAACCCCATCTCTACTAAAAATAGAAAAATTAGCCAGGCGTTGTGGCAGGTGCCTGTAATCCCAGCTGCTTGGGAGGTTGAGGCAGGAGAATCGCTCGAACCTGGAAGGCGGAGGTTGCAGTGAGCCAAGATCACGCCCCTGCACTCCAGCCTAGGTGACAGAGTGAGACTTCATCTCAAAAAAAAAGAAAGACCAACCAGTTTTGCAAAACCATTTTTGAGATACAGTAACTGCCCAAATCGTAATTCCCTTTTATTACTTGGAAATTAAATCTTTAAAAATCAAAATTTGGTTCCCTGTAAAAATAAAATAGTTGGTAGAACTTTCTTGATGTTTGAAAGGTTGAAAGGATTCTCCCGTTTTATAAACAGTCCTAAATTTGTAGATAAATGGGTTGATTGGAACTCTCAGCTCTTATCTCTGTTGAAACACTGGTGGGTAGTTTCCTACACCAGTCAGCAGAAGCTCATATAATCCATAAGCAGCTAAACTAAAGGTCTAATGTTCTGAGTTTTGTGAATTTGAGACCACTGGAAACATTCTTCCCTTTTGTGTGTGTGTGTGTGGTTTTTTTTTTTTCTTTTTTTTTGAGACAGAGTGTCACTCTGTTGCCCAGGCTGGAGTGCAGTGGCACAATCTTGGCTCACTGTGACCTCTGCCTCAGGGCTCAAGCCGTTCTCCTGCCTCAGCCTTCCGAGTAGCTGGGATTACAGGCATGCACCACCATGCCAGGCTAATTTTTGTATGTTTAGTAGAGACGGGTTTTCACCATATTGGCCAGGCTGGCCTTGAACTCCTGACCTTAAGTGATCCACGTGCCTCAGCCTCCCAAAGTGCTGGGATTACAGGCATGAGCCATGGCGCCTAGCCCCCACTTTGTTTTTATACCAATTATTTCCAGGTTCTCTTCTAGCCCTAGGTAAAATGAAATGGGTGGGTTTCCTTGCCTTCCTTTCCATATCCCTCTCACTGGGCTCTGGAGCCCTCATGTTACTGTAAAGGACCCGATCATACTCTCCAATCATAGTACCTAGCTTCAGTTCAGGGCTCCCGAAAGTATACCCGGTATAGAATGCCCTGCCTCTTCAAAATCTAATTTTCAGAGAAAAACAAAAAATCTGGGTAGATTAATTCATACTAATGTGTAAAACAAAGTATCTTCCGTGACATGGTTTCATCCAGCAGTCCTTGATATTTATTGTTTATTACCTCCTTCCATTTTTGAATCTAGAGACTGTGTAAAAAAATTCAAGCATTTTCACAGTGGTTCCATTCCGTGAATAATCTTTAAAGGATACTGGTGGTAGGGCAGCAAATTAAGTGTTTGTACGTCAGAGATCCATAGTAACCCAGTTTGGCCTGCAAACTATAAAATTATTACACAGATGTGGAGATTTGGCTTTGAATGTTTGCATTTAAAATTGTAAGCAGTGAGTAGCAAAAATCTAACTTCTAGCATTTTAAAACCAGAACTATTAAATAACCTTTCCTAATTTCATCACTGTCCTTATAGAAGTTGATGGTCACAGTGATGATACTAAGACATGTCAGAAACCCAAGGCACATTCTCAGCAAAGAGCCATGGTTTTGTTCAGTTGGTATTGTGCCATAAAGAACCCTTGGCTTGAAAGGACCCAAGGGCTCACTGTGTGGTTTTAGCCAGATGTTAAGCTGGGTGGCACCTAAGATCCCTTCTACTTTAAACAGGCTATGATTATAGTTTTTATATTCAATCTAATTTTCCTTTCCTGTCTTTAAAAATTAATTATTCAAAATTAATAATACCTATATGGGTGTATATGAAAGTTCTGGGTTGAATATGTGGGTTAACCATTCCTTCACCACTCCTAATAATAGTCTTACCATATTTATAATTCCTTAGAAAAGTACTTCCTATAAAAATTGGTCCCTTGTGTGTGAAAAGAATAAATGAAGCAATGTATTTGAGAACTGTGCTTCTCAGCTCTTGTAATACTCAGCTTAAGAAATATTAATGTTGTTACCTAGCCAGCACTGCATCCTCCTCTACATTAGGAAAGACAGTGGTTAAGAACTCTTATTAGCCTGGGCAAGATGGCGAGACCTCATCTCTACAAAATTTAAAAAATTAGCTGGGTATGGTGGTGTACACTTGTGGTCCCAGCTATATGAGAGGCTGAGGCAGGAGGATCACTGGAACCCAGGAGGTAGAGGCTGCAGTGACTGTGGTCACGCCACTGCACTCCAGCCTGGATGACGGCGTGAGACCCTGTCTCAAAACAAAACAAAAAAAGAACTCTTATTGGCCCTCAGACCTCTGTCTGCTACTTCTCTAATCAATGGTTTCTTTTTTTAAAGATGTAAAATAAGAATAATAGTACGTTGTTAAAGATTGCTGAAGAGATAGTAAGATCATACCTGTTAAGTTAGTGATTATAATTCTATGTCATTATCTTGTACTTTCCCAGCCACACACATTTAGTTTTATTTTCTGTGAGTTTAAGTAACATTTTTTTCTAAAATACTATTTATTACTATTTCTTTTCAAACTACACATGCTTTCTCCATCCTGACCCCGCCCCAGTAAAGAATCGCATCTTTCCAAGAAATATTCCAGCCCCTATGGAAGTGTGGTTTTTGTTCTTATTGGGTCTATAAACCTTGAGTTGTGAAGATACCTGTTGTTTCATACATAATATGATGCTTTACATTTCTTTGTAATATCTGACAGGCTGGCTATAAGAAAAAATTATGGAAAAAGACACCTGCAAGAAAAAAGCGATTGAGGGAATTTGTGTTCTGCAATAAAACCCAGAGTAAACTCTTAGATAAGATGACGACGTCCTTCTGGAAGAGGCGAAACTGGTATGTCGATGATCCTTATCAGCAGTATCATGATCGAACAAACCTGAAAGTATAGAAGTTTCACTTGTTTCTCAGTTATTGGATATGTATCTTTGTGTACATGATATCTTTGCAAAAATGGATAAGTACAAAACTTGATGTAAATTGTACCAATGAATATGTAAACATACAGTGACAACATTAAACTTATAAAAGTGTAAAACTTAATGGATCCGACTTTGCCAGATTTGGTTAGAGAAACAGATATTTAGAATGGTGCATTATTTTTAACAAATGGTATTGGCTTAACTAGTTGTTTCAGTTAGGCTCTTTTAGTTGCAAGGAATCTCAAGTGGGACAAACATAAGAAGACTCAAAAGCCACAAGTTAGCTCAAACAGTATGACATTATTTTAAGGATATGTGCCTGGGAATTCAGGAACCACCTCACCAAACCCATCTCCCACCCAGAAATCACCCCCCAGCATCAAGAAGAGCAGAAATTGGGTGGTGCTCCTCAGCAGGGGCAGGTGGATGCTTAGGCTTAGGCTCTGCCATGCATGTGACTTGCTTCTTTTTACATTGTTAACTCCATTCTCTTGTGTTCACCAACTTCTCTACACAGCTTTTGCATACTTACAGTTTCTGTTCCTTTGGAATAACTTTAACTTGCACCTTTGAGGTTCTTTTCTACATCGTGACCTTCAGCTCCTGTCTCTAGTGTCCAGTTGCCAACGAAATTTAACTGGGTCAGACTACCTTTTTATACTAGGTCTGGTTGGGTCATTGTCTAGAGTAGGGATTGGCTGTTCTTAAGTCAGGAGCCCACCCTAGCCCGCTTTGTATTAGCAAGTTTGCATGCAGCAAAAAAAGAGTTATGTGAGCAATTTCACTTGGAGGTTCACATGGGGTGGCAGCACACTTAATGTCTAACACACCAGGTTCATTGTGTTCGTAACACTTCTCATTTATTTTAACAACACTTTTTCATAGAGAGGAGAGGAGCCCTTCAGCATGCTCATTCATGAAACAGAAGAGGCTGTACAAGTGAAGACAAGGGCTTCTTATGCAAGTTTTGAAAGATAGGTATTTTTTTTTTTTTTTTTGAGACAGGAGTTTTGCTCTGTTGCCCAGGCTGGAGTGCAGTGGTGCAATCATAGCTCATTGAAGCCTCGCACTCCTGGGCTCAGGTGGTCCTCCTGCCTCAGCTTCTCAGGTAAGGATATGTATTTCTTAAAAGTTAGTTTATCCATTTCAGATTTCATGTTTTCATTTGTAAGGATAAACTTTTCCCACAGATTTTCAACAATCATTGTAGAAACTAAGGGGAGAAAGTAATCTCAGTTGTTTTAGAAATGATGAAAGAGTTAAGCATTGTTTACTTGAAGTGGGCAGGGAAGCATCTCTTCAATTGAGTGGTTACAGTCTAGGGCAGTGGTTCCCAACTCTCCCATCAGAATCATCTGGGAAGCATTTTCAAACAGCAAAGTACTTTGAAAATCATTATTAAATAGAATTATGCATGAATTACTGTTTCAGAAACTTTAATGTAGTTGTTGGTGATAATAAGATGAAATTCCTCTGTTAGTAAAATTATGAAATTGAAGTTCTGCAGCATGTCAGGCCAGGATTATTGGGGATTCCTTGAAAGTAGTGTGTGTAGGCTGGGCGCAGTGGCTCAAGCCTGTAATCCCAGCACTTTGGGAGGCCGAGACGGGCGGATCACGAGGTCAGGAGATCGAGACCATCCTGGCTAACACCGTGAAACCCCATCTCTACTAAAAAATACAAAAAACTAGCTGGGCGAGGTGGCGGGCGCCTGTAGTCCCAGCTACTCGGGAGGCTGAGGCAGGAGAATGGCGTAAACCTGGGAGGCGGAGCTTGCAGTGAGCTGAGATTCGGCCACTGCACTCCAGCCCGGTCGACAGAGCAAGACTCCATCTCAAAAAAAAAAAAAAAAAAAAAGAAAGTAGTGTGTGTTTATTAAAAGGAGAAAGGATAACAACAGAATGTTCTACAACCAGAAGTCCAAGTGTGTGTCTATTTATGGGACCAATAAATAAAGAACAGACATTTGATTTGAGGTAAGGTAAAAGCCTGAAACATGGAATGGCATTCTGTTTTGATGGATTTTCATTTCTTCGCACTTCTGAGACGGCAAAGCCAACCACTTAGAAGGCTTCCACATCTTTGTCACCTGCCTGGCTCCTGCCCTCTGATGTACCTCTGGGTAGTAGGATGGAAATGGTGTCTGCAGAAGTTGGGGAGAAGGAGACTTTTGCACAGCCTCCATGACTTCTTTAACCCAAATATGGATGACAAGGGTCTCTGTTACAGGGGCCTCAGAGCACCTTCGTTTCTCCTCTAGACCAGGGACAGGAGGATAGAGATAAGGGCTGGCAACCAGAGCCTCAGCATCCAAAGATGGTCTGAAGTGGGACGGCTGACAGGCACATAACTTAGGGGAAAGGGAATTTCATACGTACGATTTTTGTTTTGTGGGTAGGAGGGCTTATCATCAACACTGATTTTATAATCTGACAATAAATGAAAGACAATAAATGTCTTTCATTAAAGAGTTTACCTAAATGATGTTCGATTATATGTATAATTTATAACATATGCATAGTTTATTTATTTGGGTATATGTATAATTTATTGAACACCTACTATGTCCCAGCATATCTACAAAACTGGGTACATACATATCTATCTAACTGCTAATCCATATTTCCAGTCTTACAAAGGACATAATGATTAGTTAAGCCCTAATTTATATTTGAGGAAACTGAAGCTGAGAGAGGGTTAAATAAATTACCCAAAGTACAGCTAATAAGACCCAGAATCTCAGTCTCACTCCTTGGGATCCTGTGTATTTCCCTGAGTCTTCTAACAACATAAGAAAATTCATATCTAAATCAACAAGTGACTGTAATCTGGTACTATAAATACTAAATAAACACTTCTTCATAACACTGTACCAGTTCGACTTTTAAACTTTATTACTTTGCTTTCTTGTCCTTTGCCAACTCTTAACCTGGATAATCCCAGTTCTGTCAACATTGGACCAGGCTCAGTAAATAAACAAATGAATGGATTTCCAGGCTTTTTTTCCCATCTCTTCCTGTTTTTAGTCCTCTGAATCTGCTTCTTTGCTTACTGCTGCTTTATTTTACAGTGGTTTTGTCAAACCTAGAATACAGGACTAAAAATGCAAGGAAATGGGGTCTGTGTTTAATTTTGATGTTTCAAATTTTGAGCTTCCAAGTCTTTGTGGCCACCCAATGAAGTTTGAGTCTGCCTGTTCAGATGTGAAAGGTAAGGGCTGCAGCAGGTTTTAGGGTATCCCTTCCACCCACAGTGGCCCTTCACCACCCTGTTGTCACCTGCACAGGCACTCCCCCATTTGCAGATGAAGAAATGTTCAGAGAAGAAAAATGATGGACCAAAGGTCTGTTTGCACAATTGAAACTCTACCAGTGGACTATTCTAGTTTCACAGCTACCTAGTTTCTGCTGATGATTTTTTTAAATGTAAAATAAAAGTGATACTTTCAGGTTTGTAGTTGTGTGATGAACTGGTTTTCAAAACACTTATATCATCTGATTTTCTTGCCCTCTCAACATCCTATGCAGCAGGCATGGGGCCAAGTCACCAGGCCAGTCCATGGCTGAGCACTCAGCTTCTAATCCTTGCTACCTCCCATATTTGAAAAAATGTATTTCCTTTTTCCTTTTAAGCCCAACATTACAAAGATAGTTTTTAAAAGAAAAATGTTAAGACTTTATTCAAGATGTGTATCAGGCATTATAACAAAACAGCAGAACTTCAACCTTTGGAATACTGTAATTTTACATCCCTTTGATGCACAGTCCAGTGTACTATTTTATTACAGATCGTTCTATAGGGACTACAGAAATGAACTAGAGGAAATGTGCACAGTCACGATCCAGAATATCAGCTCTGGGAGTGTACACTGTTAGAGGATGAAGCACATCCTTTGCCATTTCAAATACTGTGCCAGGTGAAAGACTAGGAAGGCTCAAAGATGGTCATGGTTGACAAGCACTCTTATCACAAACACGGACAGCTTATCATAGAGAACACATTTCAAAGGCCAGCAAAGTGAGCAAGCTATTCACACAAAGCCAGGAGGGATTGTGAGTAAACTCTCCAGTTCATAAGCACAAGTCCACATCTCACCTCCTCAGAACAGGTGCTCAATGGCAAGTAACTAAAAGTTATGACATGAACATTACAGACTTTCCAGCTAGCATTTTGTAAACAGCCTGTGTCTGTAAGTCAGCAAATTAAAAACATTCAGTTGTATCCTCTAGACAGAACACCACACCACTACATGTACACTTACAGGCTTTCACATTTTATGTCAGTTCATACACAAATGTACAGCTTGTCAGATACGTAAACACATTTTGCCAGAAATATGACAGCTGCTCTCAGTTGTACAGTGAGTGTCTTTAAGAGAGAAACCGACTCCCTAGTCAACACTTGAAGGAAAAATAGTTACATTTACATTAAGACAGCAGTTTGGATACCTTCATATTTTTCAATCTTGAATGAGAAGTAATACAGCATGTCTGAGAATAGAGCGCTTCAAACTTTTTTTGGCATAGTTAAGTGCAAACTTGATAACCTGTACTTGTCACAACTTTCCATTGTAAAATGGTGAAAATATAGCTTGTTCACAATAGGATTTTAAACTGCTGCTACAGGCAATTTATTGTTATGGCAAAAAAAAATTGCTAAGAAGCTGTGTAAGCTTTTTTTTTTTTTTGCTCTTGTTTCTGATAATTCTGGGTACTTCCAACTAACAGGTAAATATATTTTAAAGAGTGTATTATTCTTCCATCTGGAACTACTCAGTGAGCACAAAGAAAACATTTTCTGTATTCCTTAACAGATTTAGGTATCGGTGGGTGTGGGGCACAGAAAATGAGCAAACAGCCTCTGTTTATCCTCTCAGCCACAAATTCGCTTTTAGGTATATTTTCCTATACTCTTGCAAATTACAAAATCACCTTCAGAGGAACTATGGGTAGACGGGATTCCAATATGCATATCTGGCAACAATCAGCTTCAAATTAAACCCTTTTTGGGGTGGCTAAGGTCCAGCTAATGTATCATCAGCAAAGGCCTCTAATGTGTTTGCGTAGTAATGGAACAGTTTTTAATTGGGCCTGTTTATAGTTGATTGACAGTTCTATATGGTATATAACACTAATTATCTAGTCGTCTGGGCATATCCACGAACAAATACAATCCAAATATTATGAGTAACTGGGTTGTGACCACTGCATGCATTACACTGAAAGAAAACACCAACTCGAAGCACAAATATATTATTCTTACATTTCGGCTCAGCTCTCAGCGGGGAGAGCAGCTACCTCGGACCACAGTGCCATTTAAACCAGATTCTTTTCAAATAAAATTCTCAATCTAAGTGGAAAGCCCCCTCAGAGAGTGCCTTATTCCCCTACTAAGCAATCCAGGCTTGTATAAAACGTCTGATAAGGCCTGTAGTGCCCATTGAGTGTGAGTCTGCTGTTTCTATTCTGCACAGGCCAGGAGGGGAACAGAAGGTGTGAGCCACAGGTGCTCCTGGGTCTGACCAGCAAGTGTAACCCGTAAAGATCTCAAGCTTGAAAACCATTCTAGAGCCCACCACTTGATGGTTACACATGTGTTTCAGATGTTTGTTATGGCGTATCTGAAACAGCACAGTTCTCAGTTTTTTGTGTGTTTGTTTTTGCTAAGCTAAACAAGTGTCGCTAGAGTTCGCTAAAACAAGGTGCTCAGAGTGTAAGCTCCTCTGTCTGGGGAAATCAGCAGCACTGGTCACGATAAAGGAGAAATCGTCCTTTGTCAAGCACAGAATTACTCCTTCCAACAGCTCTACACGTTCCCATCCTCAAGAAATTGCGTCAAGGGTGAGCTACCTGCCTATCCCTGGAAAAGATTCAGAAGCTCCTAATTCAGAATCCAGGGAGGAGATGAGCTTCCTGTGACTTTTCTCTTATCCTAGGATGTTCCCCTGACCTCTCATCACACTTTACTGTGTTGTGAAATATTGTTTCTCTTAGTTTGTAACTTGTCTGGTCTTTTAACTAAACAACTATCTAAAGAATATAGACCACATTCCTGCAGGGAAAGGGATGTCTTACTGGAGTTGTATTTGGAAGCTTTATAAGCACATCTGAGACGTTCTCTAGAATCAAAATATTTTTCTATATTTGTTTTTTGCAGTTTTCTTACATGTCAGAACCTCTGGCAGCCCTTGCAAGTCCATTATATTAAAAGCCAAAAGCCATAAATATGTACATCATAGTTCAAAGTATTAGTACCAAGAACAAAGAAAGTTTTAAAAAATGCTTTGTTTGCATTTACAGGACTAAAAACTAAGTATGCAACAGATAAATTACAAATGTACATCTCAGCGGCATAGGGGTGATTCTCTTATCTTTCTAATTAACACACTGCTGTCTATAATGACAATCCAATTGTGGAAAATTACCAACCTCAGAAGACTTAAAGGTCACTACCCCCGCCCCTACTACCTTTCCCTTTAGCCTCTCCCCAGCAAAATAAAGAAAAGGGGGCAAAAAAGAAATCCTTAAAAGTGGAAGGGGAGAGAGAAAAGGCCATGTTTGTGAGGCTGCACACTCAAAGCACACCCAGCTTGCGGATTTCTATGTTATTAGTGAATAGCTCTTTAAGGCAGAGAAGAAACATTCTGTGGATCCGGTGCTGTTGGCTCATCTCACTCACGTGGTTTCGGTGGCTGAGGATGAGGTACTTTTCTTCCTGAAGCGAGATCGAAGGATTCTAGGCGGTGCCTGGTAGAGAAAACAGAAAGGTGTCCCTCAGTTTGGTGTAAATGTGGAATCTTGAGGTCAGCACCTGGAAGGCATTGTGTTGAGACTTCCAGCTCCTTTGGCCAATGCTGGCTAGGGCTGGGGTCTCCCTGAATCTCCGCAACAGGAAGCAATCATCAGAGTCCCATCCCACATATCGCATGAAGCTGACCCTTTGAGAGGCTGATGCCTCCCTCTTAAATTATGCTCCTCGATCTCCCAAGGGAACGGTTGTGCAGAATGGCACATCTTTCTTGTTTCTGCCTGAGGAGCAAAATGATCTTAAATGATTCAGCAGAAGGAGACATCTCCCCATCGCTTCCTTTGCTTTTGTTACTTCCTTTGGGAACCAGCCTAATGTTTTTTGGCACTTGCCTCAAATTTTCATCACCAAATTTCCAGTCCCCTTTCTGGATGTGAAACCTCTTAATGTACAGCACACCACACCACAAAGGCAAACACCAGGTTGCAGTTCAGGTTGAATATCCCTTATCCGGAAATGCTTAGGGTCAGAAGTGTTTTGGATTTTAGATTTTTCTTTCAGATTTTGGAATATTTGCATGTACATTCCAATTGAGCACTGCAATCGGAAAATCTGAGATTCAGAATGCTCCTAAGAGCACTTCCTTGGAGCATGACCTTTGTGCATCATGTCCGCAAAGAATTTCAGCTTTTTCAATTAGGGATGCTCAACTTATATAAAGGGCTCCACCTCATCTCTCCCACAAATGACTCTCAAGGGACCCCTCTTTCCATAGGATACACAGATCACAGGAGGAGTTCCTATTTCAATGAACGTGAAGGGCACTTTTTCTGGCACAGCACTCGAAGGGGTTCGCACAACTGGCCCCGACCTACCCTCAGCCCCCATATCTGTCCACTTCTCTGTATACACATAGAACTTCCTCTACACTGTGCCCGTTCATACCTGTCTTCCTTCTGACTGGAAGCCCTTCCCCCCCTCCTCTGTCTTGCATATTTCTAGGCCTCCTGAGGACCCAGCTCAAAGGTCACTTCTGCAAAGGTTTCCCGGAGCCCCTCTTGCCACTGCCTAGCCACATACAACCAGGCATTGTCACCTCCTGTGTTCTCTCATGTTTTGTACATGTCCCACAGCAGAGGACTTTGCACCCAGTGAGAAGGGGGTGTGTGGGGGCCCTGCTCACTCCCCACCAGACTGGGGACTTCCTGAGGAAAGGCCCATGTCACATTCACCACCATTTCCTGGTGAGTGGCTCAATGCTGGGCAGGCACGTAGAAGGGAGGAAGTGAATGAGCTAGAGAACAAGACTCAGGCCCTCTCATAGAATCCTCATGCTACAGCCTTACCACTACGAGATGCTTACCAGCCACCTCTGGAAAGAGACTGAAAACAGAAACAACAGAACCCACCTTTACAGTAATCTGCCTCTTGGCAGGCTGGTGAACAGTAAACAGTAAAGCATTTTGTGCAGCTTTAATAAACAAAAGCAAAACAGCACAAACCCTTGGGCCCTAGAATTCTTTAGGCTGGGCTCCTCTCCCCATCAGGAGGCTCCCCAGGCCAGATTGCCCAGGCCGGACTCCTCCAGCAGTGTCCAAGCCCAGAACATCCTTTCCCAAACCCTTTAACTTTAAAAGGGATGCACGTACGCCTCACCTTGGAAAGGAACCTGATTAACTGCACATAGAGGTGGTCATAATTACAGTCCTAATGAATAAGAATGCTAGGCTGCTCAGTGTCTGTGGAAGGGAATATTTCAAGGCATCTCCCCATGTAAGTCTCGCAAGGGTCTGTACAGAGACTTCCTGTTTGCTTCAGATGGCCTCTCAGGTCGTGATACTCAGCAGATG
The DNA here is from genome assembly GCF_008728515.1 of Papio anubis. NCBI lineage: Eukaryota > Metazoa > Chordata > Mammalia > Primates > Cercopithecidae > Papio > Papio anubis. Next base: position 86,776,574 of record NC_044989.1, read on the forward strand.
GGGAATAAGAGAGGAGACCTTAGGAAGCAGAGAGAAAGACTGGGATCCCCGCACCTGCGCTTATAACTGGTGACTCCCTACCCACGTCACAGAGCAAGGCCCAGGAGGCTCCAGGCTCAGCCCTCCTGCTGCCAGAACTCCATCCACATCCTACAACTGACAATAGCATGTATGTCAAGGGTATTGGTTCTGGTAACTCTAAAGGGCTGTACCCCTTCAGTAACATTTCATGAATAGCTACTTTGTACCAGGCACTATGCTGTCTCTTGGAGATACAGCGATGAACAAGCTTTGTTCTTACTTATGAAAACTTTTCAAATAACACATTCTGAGTTTTCTTCCCTCAAAACACTCATTTAGGTTGCTTTTCACTTGTACGTCAACTTAGAGTAGTAGTAGTTAATACCTGGAAAAAACAAAACAAAACAATAAAGACCTAGATACTTTACCACTCTCCTATTACTTTCTTTCTTTCTTTTTTTTTGAAAAGGAGTCTCGCTGTGTCATCCAGGCTGGAGTGCAGCAGTGCAGTCCCACTGCAACCGCCTCCTCCCGGGTTCAAGCGATTCTCCTGCCTCAGCTTACCAAGTAGATGGGATTATAAGTGGACGCCACTACGCCTGGCTAATTTTTGTATTTTCAGTAGATAAGGGGTTTTGCCACGTTGGCCAGGCTGGTCTCGAACTGCTGACCTCAGGTGATCCACCTGCCTCAGCCTCCCAAAGTGTTGGGATTACAGGCGTGAGCCACTGCACCCAGCTCACGCTCCTATTTCTAAATGAAATTAATAGGATTTCCTCTCCTTGGCAAGTAGTTGCATGCTATCCAGTGGCTGGTTCTGCTTGTCTGATGGAAGGTCATTCCACCCCAGGTATTGAGGAGATGTTGGTGCCCCAAGAGACGATGCTCCCAGGACCCCCAATCTCCAGGGCACAGCCTTTGGAAAACACACTCCAACCCACAGCCCCAGACACTGTGTACCTCCAGGGGCAATTCCGTCCTTCGAGGTGCTTTATACTTGTACATGAAATCCAGCAGGTCTTCCTCCTCCTCGTCAGAAAACGCCAATGGGTTTTGGACCTGGTGAGGCTCCCATGCCTTCACACCACCCTCATTCACATCTCCCTCAACCACTTAATGTCCATTTACAATCTACACAGAGGAGACAAAGTATAGCAAGGAGGCATCAGTGCAGGGAGCAGGGAAGGGCAAGGTTAGGCACACAGCACAGCAAGCCAGGCCTGTGAGGACAGCTGAGGCCCCTGGGTCTGAGGAAGCACTGATGTTTTGGGGGCCTCCTTGCAGGGGGTCTGGGATTGTGAAAATGAAGCTGTATGAATCTCCAGGCACTGTGCACAGAAACAACCACAGACTCAGAATCTACTGAAAAGCTACCAAGGCGGCACCACTTCCCTGGGTGAAGAAAGAAGCGGCCTTAACTGAGACACATCAATCCCTGCAGCTCAGTCCTGTGATCCCACACCAGGTGAATGCTTAGGGAAAGAATCTCCTCTAGAGAAGATGGCAGCAGTGATGTGGTGTGGGGTGGGGAAGCAGTTTCTATGTTATACATACAAGCCATGTTGACAGTGTATATTATACTTGCATATTCAACTCCAAGCATTCTGTAAGAGACAGGATGTAAAATGCCAGGAGGCCTTAAGGGATAACTTTAAATAAAGCTATATAGTTTTTTTTTTTTTTTTCCCCAAAGGCCCAGTCCTAGAGAAGCAGAGAAACCTAAGAAAGGAGAATCTGACAGAAGCCTCTGACAAAAAAAAAAAAAAAATAGCAAGATTCCTGTTTTAGTCTGCCTTGAGTACATCTGTAGGAAAAGCTTCAGAATTAATTCATCTCATTGAACCCACAGTATTTTTAAAATGTTAAATGCTAATACATACTCCATGTCATCTGGCTAGGCGGTTCTTAGCTGAGATGTAAAATATCTTCTGCCCCTACCCAGCTTATCTGATATCATACACGCACATCTTTCTATGCTTCATCTATTGTTTTTACCTAGAATCACAGAATGCAGAACTAAGGAGATCTCAAGCCATCTGGTCCAATCACCATGAGGCTTCCAAATAGAAACCAGAGCTCTTCCTGGGACACCCTGCTCCTAAGAACATATTCGGCCACCGAATGTGCTCTCTCTCCATCAACAGTGGACTTGCTAGACTATTCCACCACCAGGCGTGGAGTAAAACAGACAACTGAACCCTCATCTTGGGCAGCTTTACCAGCTATCACTGCTGTGCTCCCCAACAGCCAGCAGGAGGCAGCACAGCACCGAAAGCTGAATTTTAGGCTGGGGTGTGATTGGTTCAGGCTGGGCCTTAGTAAGTAAAGTCCTGAGATCATTGATGTTCCTTTGATTTTATTATTATTATTATTATTTATTTCTACTCTGCACTTCCCTCAGCTTATTTACTCTGGGTTTAGTTTGTCCTCTGCTCCCTTCCTCTGTCCTAATCAGCTGCATCCTGTTGAGCACAAAGACCAGTGACTCCAGGGAGCCCTCGCTGAATACTCTGACCCTCCCTGGCCTCCCCACTCTGAGACCCGACAGTGCTTGGAGGCTGTGCCACACAGCTTGTGTTGGGTGCCCTGGTCCTCATGTCAGTCTCACTGCCTTAGCCAACAGAAGGCATCCTGAGGTTGGGGGGCCATGGCTGATCCTCCCTCAGTCCCTCTAAGCACCTGACCCAAGGCTGGGCACACAGTGGCCACTCATCAACTAAACTAAGTAGAATCCTGAAGTCATCTCAGTAGAGCTCAGCTCTCGTCCCAAGTCAGAGCTTGATACTCCCATTAACCAAACCAGGAAATTCCTTCTGGACACAGATACCTCCTGCCTGGCAGGAGGGAAAGAAGACCAAAAGCCCTCAGACCAAGGCAAAAACTGCAGAAGCAGCCTGGCCAGCTCCACCCCAGCAGCAAACTCCATGACGTGGAAGTGGGGTAGGTGCCCGTTCGAGTCTATGCCTCTGCATATGCTGTAACCTCCACATCCACAAAGTCCAGGACTTTCCCTGTACTGATGGCTGTGGGTGTCAGAAGGTGGCCCAAAGTCACCGTGAGATCCTCAGGCATCTAACAACCCAGGCCAGTCATCCAGTCTGGATTCACTGAGGCTGAGCAATGAACTCACACATTACCAAAATCACCATCATCACTATAATCTCAGGCTTTGTGCATGTTCTCCACTGCAAGGATTGCAGGGTAGAAAAGAAATGATCCTCCAGCCCAGTAGGAGTGATGGTTCAAGGACAACCCAGATATCCAAGCAGGATTAGAAACAAGTGCTCAGCTCAGCAGAGGCTGGGAGCAAAAAAGGTCAGTGTGGGTAGTAAGGGAGCCAGAATTAGCCTCAGGAAGAAGCTACAGAGAGAACCTCCTAAAAAGAGAAGACCTCTCCTAGTCACTGTGTCCGCTGAGCATTTCTGCCAAGAGTGTTGTCTATAATATTTGCCTTCCTCTCAGAACCAGTGAGAATAAGCATTCTAAATAAGACAAGCTTCCACGCCTCTGGCTGGCTGTTGCACAGTGGACATGAATCTCTTAACTAATTGTATTTCCCTCTTTGCAGTGGTTTCAAGGAAGCCAGGTGTCTCGACAGTCTACACCTTGATGGCATGCATTTAAAATGTTCTTCTCCCCACTGATTCCATCTTACTTGCCCACTCCCTTTTCCCCATGCTTCAATTTTCTTACTTTGATTTGCTACTTTAGATATATTTCCACAAGTAGACCTAACTCCTTTTTCTATCAGGAAGGAATATACATGGAGAAATGAACCCCACAGAACACAGTCCCAAAAGAAAGGCACCAGGAGGAGCATGAGAGTGAGTAGCTGGGTAGAAAATCCCATGCTCTGCCTCCTCCGTGTTCTTGTCCCTGAAGATCTAAAGATTGGTGACCCAATAGGTCCTTACCCCTGGCAACCGGCCTGAAAGAGTAATGCTATCCATATCTTAGGACTCTAATTGGCTCCCAGAGACAACGTGTATGGAAGGAGGGTCTCCCACCCAAGTTCATGGCCATAACAACTTGCAAACCTCAGGTGATGGTGGCCACGGCCTTGAGCCTGCAGAGCTGCCACTATGATGCCCAAAGCTGGGTTGCTTCTAGGAAAGGGCAAGGTCTCTGCTGTCTTCCACAGCAGGGGAATGGGTGTGTGGCCTTGGCTGATGTTTCTGTATTAGCAAACGTGTTAGCAGGGTTACAGCAGCCAGGGCTGCAGGCTCCACCTCTTCTCTCTGTGGGGAAGGCAGGGAGGGAAAAACTGGCAGAGCCTCTCAGCCCTTTAAAGGCCTATGTAGCCTGCACTGGGCCTAGGGCCGCCCCACCCCTGCAGTGCAGTAGAACCTCCCCTAGGTTAGCAAAAACATCCCACACAGCACACATTAGCGGGAGCATTAATGGAAGGCAGCAAATGTCTGCAGAAGAGCACGCCTGTCTGGAACACTTACATCCACGTCCCCAACAGCACCGAGGAGAGAGAAAAGAACATTCTGTTAGAGAAGGGTCTTTGGCACTGAAACTCACACACGTGTGCACCATGCACACATGCCCATCCACACACACACACTCACATGCACACATGTAAACACACACATGCTCACTCACTTCCCATGCTCTAAACCTCAGGCAGCTCCTCCTGCTGTAATCAGGACACTGCCCAGAGGCCACACTCAAAATGCAATTCTCTCTCTCTCTCTCTCAGAGGACAAAAAGGATGACTGCTTTTAAAAATTATGTCCTACATGCTTGATTTTAAAAAGCGGGGAGGGGCACCTCTATGACTAACCACACAGGCAGTAATCCAGAGTTCAGCTCTATATTACATAGAGGTAGGCAGAGAAAAAAGGAGAGAGAGAGATAATAATAGACACAGAAAAAGAGAGACAAAGACATGCAGAAAACAATAGGGAATCAGTTGACAAATGGGGCAGGAACACAGCAAAGATGGGAAGAGAATGTTCTGGCATCTGAGATGTGCAGCTTAGAATAGAGGCTGCTGCCCTCTGGGGCCTCCAAGCTCTGTCACTGCCCTAAAAGGCACTTAGCAGCCTCTGAAAGGCCTCCTTTCCCCTACCCCCATCATAAATTAAGACCTTAATTTACAGCTCCTAGAAAATGTTCCTGTCTGCTGAGGGATCCTGGGGCTCTGCATGGCCCCAGAAGTAATTTGAATCTTCCCAGGCTTTGGCCTGAGTGAGCGCCCCCTGTGACATTTCAGTGGACCAGGAGGAAAGTGTCCCCGACACCTGTGAAATCCTCTTACCGCTTAAGAGTCAGCCTATAGCCCCAGGTGCAAGACAGACCTCCCCCAACACCATCTGCCACCACTGCACAACCCAGTAGACTGTCAGAGCTGGGAGGACCAAGGGACACCTAATGGAGGGGGAGACCGAGGCCTGCAGAGTGCAGGGGTTTTCCCAAGGCCTCAGAGGGAATGGTGTAGGCCAATCATCAAAGGGTTTCTTGCATGCAGACCTGAGAGCCAGGACACAGGTATTAAGAGGCCCTTGGAGAGACAAAGGCCAAAGAAAGGAAGGGCTGGGGCAACGGCTTCCAGGTCTTGAGGCCGCCACCAGGCCTCACCTGCTTCCCACTGTCCAGCAACCCCCATCCCAGCAGCTCCCAACTTGCTCAGGGATGAGGAACCAGAACTTGGACACTGAATCCTGGACACACTCTTATGCATGTGCAGCCTTCCAGAACTATTCAGTTCCTACAATCAACCACAGCTCTATTGAAATGCACTGGAAACGCTCTGTCTGATCATGAAACCACCAGGTGTCATGGCAGGAAAGGGCTTCTGAGAGCAGCACAGAGCAGTGCCAGGGGAAGAATGGAGGAGAGGACAGCCACTCTCCCCGACCAAGTGCCAGTCTCCCAGAATTAGAGGCTTTTGGAATTACTCACAGAATTTGCAGACTCAAAACTACAGTGTGAAAAGACAGAAATCCCTACAGTTGCCTGGAGCCACTGGCACCACAGGGTCATTTCCCATGAACTAGTGTGTCCACCAGGCCAGCGTCTAGTGCCCAGTGCTGGAAACAGCTGAACGCAGCCCCTTCATTTCCAACTTGGACTAGGAGGCCCCACAGAGACACAGGGTTAGAATCAGAGCTGGGCTAGGACACTTGTCTCCACCTGCAGCCCTGCTCAGACTCGTCTGTCAGCTCAGTTTGGCCTTACGGCCTCCAAAATCACCAGCTTTTTTTTTTTTTTTGATGGAGTTTCGCTCTTGTTGCCCAGGCTGGAGTGCAATGGTGCCATATCAGCTCACCGCAACCTCCGCCTCTAGGGTTCAAGCGATTGTCCTGCCTCAACCTCTCGAGTAGCTGAGATTATAGGCGTGCGCCACCTCGTCTTGCTAATTTTATATTTTTAGTAGAGACAGGGTTTCTCCATGTTGGTCAGGCTGGTCTCAAACTCCCAACCTCAGGTGATCCACCCGCCTCGGCCTCCCAAAGGGCTGGGATTACAGGCGTGAGCCACCGTGCCTGGCCTAATCCACAACTCTTCTATAAAAGACTTAAAAAGCTGAGCACTGAGAGCCTTAAAAATAAAGCAATGCAGGGAAAACAGGACACGTCACATAATGCAGTTTCCTGTCTTGCTCACTGCCGATGTGGGAGGGGCATGTCACGCCTTCGGGGCACCAGGGCTGGAGCAAAAGCTGTATTAGGCACCTTGCGTGCCTGCCTTCCTCCCCTGACAGTAGCCAGCAGGCTGCAGGCCAGGCATCGCCCCTGTTGCCTTCTGAGCCTAAGGCCGCTTCTCCGTGGGGAGCCAGGCAGCATGAAAGGGGTGCTGGATTAGTCCAGCACCCTCACTAGTCCCTAATGTATCTAGTTAAGGTTAGGCAACTGGAGAAGCAGGTCACAGCAACCACCAGGTGGCCATGGCTCCAACAAGCCATCACTCACACACTGGGAAGGCAGCAGCAGGAGTCCCTGTCCAGAACTGGGAGACCTCCACTCTCCCGGGGGTCTCCTGGCTGCTCCAGGCTATCACCACCACCACCATCACCATCACCACCATCATCACCATCACCACCATCATCACCATCACCACCATCATCACCATCATCATCATCCTTCCCAGGATTATTATGGCCCTTTCACAGCCATTTTCACAACAGCACAGTGATGCCAGGAAGCAGGATCTCATCTCCGTTTTAAGAGGAGGAACTGAAGCTCACAGCGGTTAGGTGATTCATGCAGTTGTACAGCTAGTAAGTGGCAAAGCAGCACCAGGGCTCCCTTGGCTGCCCTAGGACCAGAAACCCCTGGAACTTCAGGACTTCATCATTTCAGAGGACCTTAGTCCTCTGAAGTTCCTGTGTCCTTACCTGGAGCACAAAGAAGTATGACCCTGTTGTGGCCTTTTTTTTTTTTTTTTTTTTTTTGAGACGGGGTCTTGCTGTGTCACCCAGCTTGAGTGCAATGGCACGATCATGGCTCATTGCAACCTTGACTTCCCAGGCTCAAGCAATTCTCCTGCCTCAGCCTCTCGAGTAGTTGAGACTACAGTTGCACACCACCGTGCCTGGTCTTTTTTTTTTTTTTTTTAATTGTAGAGATTCATTCTTGCTATGTTGCCCAGGTTGGTCTCGAACTCCTGGGCTCAAGAAATCCTCCCACTTCTGCCTCCCAAGTTCTGGGATTACAGGCATGAGCTACCGCGCCCAGTGACCCTGTGGTGGTTTTAAGATATCTCCACACATTCTTTGATGCTCCTCCCTTCAAGAGGTAGAGATTAATTCTCCTCCCCTTGAATGTGGACTGGGCTTAATGACATGCTTCCGACAAATAGGATAAGGCAGAAGTGATGAGTGTGACTTCAAAACCTAGGACAGGAAAGGTACCCTGGCTTCCTGCCTGCCCTCTCTCTCTTGAATGGCTCACTCTAGGCCAGGCCACCTGCCATGTTGTAAGGACTCTTAAGCAGCCTCGGAGAGGCCCATGAGGTAAGGAGCCTCCAGTCAACAGCCATAAGAGTGCCATCTTGAAAGTGGACCCTCCAGTTTTGTCAAGCCCTCTGATGGCTCAGCCCGGGCTGACATCTTGACTGCAGCCTCTTGAGAGACCCTGAGCCAGAACCACCCAGGTAAGTTGCTCCCAGATTTCTAGCCCACAGAAACTGTAAGCTACTGTGTTTGCTGTTATAAAGGGTTACCTCCTGACCCCTCCCTATGACCATGCAGCCGAAAGGGAGCCCCAAGGTCAGGTGCCCACTCCTGGTTAGAAGCTCTTCCCAAGTGAGAGTCCAGCACGCTGCAGAGAGGCTGGCTGCTTACTCACCTTTCCAGGTCCTGCAGGTGGAGCAGCAGGTACACACTGTGGGAATGGGGTGGGGGCACCATCAGTGACATCCCCCACTGGACAGGAACCAGCCCCGGGCAAACAGGGAGGCCTCGGAGAGGTATGGGGACCCCAGTGTGTACAGTACAGGGATCCCAGGAATGTGGGTCTCTGTAGAGACACCAAAGTGGGGAAAGAGTCATCTCAGATTCAGTTTCCACTCAGGTGCAGAAGATACCCTCACCTGGCACACAAGTCAGTCCTTGCACCCTGCAGCCCTAGGCAAGGCAGGCGACAGTCAAAGTTCCCTCTGGGAAATAACTCCAAGCACCCCTGCCCAGAGCCTCCTCTCTTCGCTTTCCAGTTCAGAATGTCCTCCAGGAAACCTCCTCAGACTTACCTCTGAACCCCAAAGTGCTTCACATCTGGGCATTTGCAAAGGCCTAACTGGCTGCTGCCTGGTACACGCCATTGGTCTTGGTGCACATCTGGGCCTTGGCATAGAGTAGGTGCTCACTAAATACATGCTCACAGAGTGACTCCAAGTCCATGGAAGGGCAGGGTCATTCTTTCAACATTTCTTGTATACTTCCTGGTGTCCAGTGCTAGGCATTCAGCATATGGTATCTGACTACACACCTCCCAGCTCATTCTGCAGGGAGGGCCCTGTCAATCCCTGCCTGCCCTGACCCTTTAAGCAAAGAGGAAAACTCCAGGCAAGAGAGAGGGTCAGGCCAAGTACACTGCCCAGCCCCATTCTGGGTGCTGAAAGCAGCAGGAAAGAACTCTCCTTCCCCTTCTCCAACGCCTAGACCCTGTGTCCTCAGAGTACATGCAGAGGTCTCTGTGTGCCAGGCAGGTGGTGGGTATGTTGGGTAGGCATTTACAGAGGGAAGCACAGAACCCTTGTCTGCCTGCCAGGAGCTTGCAGCGCTGAGTGACCGTGCAGGGACAGTCTTTGTGCCCCTTCCTCTCTTCCTTGTTTGTGTGCATCTTCCTTCCTTTTCTCAAGATGCAAGAGGTCGCGTGGATGTCCCTTCTCGGCTCACAGCGAATGGTCCATCCTGGTTCATGGGACCCCCCTCACTTTTTTTTTTTTTTTAAATGAGACAGAGTTTCACTCTTGTTGACCAGGCTAGAGTGCAATGGCGTGATCTCAGCTCACCGCAACCTCTGCCTCCCAGGTTCAAGCGATTCTCCTGCCTCAGCCTCCTGAGCAGCTGGGATTACAGGTGCCCGCCTCCACGCCTGGCTAATTTTGTATTTTTAGTAGAGATGTGGTTTCTCTATGTTGGTCAGACTGGTCTCGAACTCTCAACCTCAGGTGATCCGCCTGCCTTGGCTTCCCAAAGTGCTGGGATTACAGGTGTGAGCCATTGCGCCTGGCAACCCTTTTTATGTGCCTTTACATGACTTTTATTCCCACACCGAACTCACATTCTCCTTCCTCCTCAAGGAGTGTCATTTCTAATATTTTAATGTGCAACTTTTTGTTTGAACATGTTCTTCATATAAACTCTGTATTGTTACTTTGCATGATAGGCATAGCTTTTTATTTTACATAAATTGTTAGATAAAATCTCATTCTGTTCTGCACTTTTCTTCAGTTGGCATCATGCTTTCAAGTTCCATTGTGTGCACATTTAATCTGTTGCTTCCAGAGGCTGCAGAGAATTCCACGAGGCACAGCTCCCACCTCTCTCCAGGTTGTCTTCAACTCCTGCCACCTGTCCAGGGTTTGCAAATTCTCTGGTTTCCTCTCCTCACAACTCTAAGACATAAGCTGAATAGGGATTATTGGGCGTTTTGTTTTACAAAGAAGAAAGCCTAAGGGAATCAGGTCTGTCCTCTGTGCCAAGGTCAAATCCTATGGTAGCTTCTGCCTGGGTTGTTCTGAGAGAAGTTCTGAGGCTGAATTGAAGCTCAGCAGGAACGAGCGTGCCTTGCTGTGCTGCCTTTGCTGTGTCTGCACAGGCCCGGCATCACCCAGCCAGGATGAAGTCTAGTGTCTTCCCCTCTTCTGGGGCCCTTTCTGCTACCTGATGTGGCCTGGCATCTGAGGTCCACACTGGGGGCTGAGTTGGGAAGGCTACACCAGCCCAGTATAAATGGGCTTCCTCTGCCAGACTTCCTCCAAGGCACGTTGACCTTACTTGAGGGTATGATAGCCCAAGAGCCTCTGATCCAGGCAATTCTGCCCCATATCCAGGCCCCAGGCCATCTTTCACCTGTCTTCCTTTTTTTTTTTTTGAGACGGAGTTTTGCTCTTGTTGCCCAGACTGGAGTGCAATGGCACAATCTCAGCTCACTGCAACCTCTGCATCCTGGGTTCAAGTAATTCTCCTGCCTCAGCTACTCCATGAATAGCTGGGATTACAGGCATGTGCCACCACGCCTGGCTAATTTTGTATTTTTAGTGGAGACGGGGTTTCTACATGTTGGTAAGGCTGGTCTTGAACTCCCGACCTCTAGTGATCCACCCGCCTCAGCCTCCCAAAGTGCTGGGATTACAGGCGTGAACCACTGCGCCTGGCTCCTGTCTTCCTTTTTGAGATGGCTTTTATTTTAGGCTCCAGAACAGCTGGAAAGAGCCCCACACTGTTCCTGGCCTGCCTGCTGGGTTGCACCTTTCCTTTTTGCCCCCTGTGGTCATAGGTGCTGAGGCCAAGTGGGCCAGCAGTGAGGAGGGCTGCGGCATGATGCAGCACAGCTGGTCCTCTCAGCCCAGGACAGCCGGAACACTCCCCACTGCCTCCCTGGGGAATGGCAGGGGACGTCATCCCCTCTGGTCATGGAGAGTGGCAGAGCCAGTGCCAAAGCAGTCATCTCAAACGTTTTTCTACCTGGTGCTGGGCTGGGAAGATGCTCCAAGCCCAGAAGACACTCCCATCTCCCTGCAGACCCTGACAGCTTCTTGCATTCCCAGTTCTGTGGCTGCCCGGAATAATTCACCAGGGGAGGTCTAGGCAGGAGGCCTGGATTCTGGGCTTGGGGGCCTCAGCCCACTGCACAACCTCTCTGAGCCTGCTTCCTCCACTGGGCTCACCTCTAAAATGGCAACACAGATTCTTAGAGGCAAAGGGACGCCAGGGCCACCTAGGCCCGCTTCCTAGCCAAATCAGGAATCCCTCCCTTGAACCTGACCATCCAGCTTTGGCTTGTGTACTTCCAATGTCAGGGATCTCACTACCTCCCAAGATGGCCCATTTTGCTCCTGGACACTCAGCATGACAATGTGCCTTCTCAGGCGAAACAAATTACAAAAATGAACAGTGATAACAGCTACTATGCACTGGTGCCAGGCATGACCATAAACACTTTTACATGGTTTGTTTCACTTGAAGCCTCACAGTACCCCTACAAAGGGGTGTCATTTCTTGTGTAGATAAGAAATCTGGGGTGCAGAGAGGGTAAACAGCTTGCCTGGGTCATGCAGCAAGCAAGTGGCTACCCCCTTGGAACTTCACCCCACTGGTTCTTGCTCTCTGCCCTCTGGGTTTCACTGAATTGAGGTCCCTTTTCCATCTAAGGGGCAGCTTTCATCTGAGGCTTGGTAGACAATGAGCTGATGCAGTGTGGAGATGAGACCTAACTCTGTTTTGTATCCCTATTTCTGGGGCAGTGTCCAGCAGATCAGAAGCTGTAGATGCTTGACAAAGCCTGGATGGTTGATGAGTGAGTGACCAAGGGCACTGGACCCGGAGTCAGGAGGCCACACTCTACTGCAGCCCAGCGTGGGTGACCCTGCACAGTCCCCTTCCCTGGACTTCTGTCTCTTCACCGGTAAAATCATTGGATTTAACTGAAAGATCCCTGAGGTCATTTCCTGCCTGGCCTTTTGGGATTCCATTCCTGCGGCAGGGCGGGGGGGTCCCTCAGGTGGGAACCCCTCCCTGAGGTGGCCATCACCCCCACAGCTGAGACTCCACCTCCCCAACCCTGTCCTGCTTCCAGCAGTGACAGGGTTAAAACATGTCCCAACAGAAAAGCCACAGTCTTAAGACCTGCGAAGGACCAAGGGGACACTGCTGAGAGGGAGGAAATGGACAGAGCCCCGAGCTGCACTTGGCTCTAAGCATGAGTTGCCATTCCCAGGCAGCCACAGGCCTCATGCCTTCCGGTCGATGGCTAAGACCCCCGAGCATCAGATGGGGTCTGTCAGGACATGGGGCTTATGGCCAAGGTGTCCCCTGCAGGCTGCACCTTATAGCACACGGTCAGTCACAGGTGGCCAGGCATCTCCATTTGTAGATTTAAGGGCCAGGCAGCCACCAGACATACGTCGTGGACATAGATTCCCATCCCTCTCACCACAGGGAGGCAGAAGAGGTGATCCAGAACCGTCCCGCATGCTCCCACCATCAGTCCTGAGCAGCTGCTGTGCTCAGCCCCTGAGAGCCGAGGCCCCTGGTATCCTCCCAAGGAGCAGCCTGGGAAACTGTGTGTCCCTAGCCTGTGCCCCTACCCTCCGTGAGCCTGAAACCAACGCTGGTGGATCTGATGCCAGGGGGTTCCCAAACGTGGCTGCATCTCAATGAAATCACACTTCTGGGTCTCACCCCAGACCTAGTGAAGCCTCTGTGGGTGGGCCCAGGACTTTGTATGTTTAACGTGGTCCCCAGGTCAGTCCCAATACCGGCAATCCCACGATGGGCGTGTGACACCAGAGTCAGACATTGGAGGCAGAGGTGTGGTTACTGTAAGGTCCCGGTCACCACAGGAACGAGAACTCAGAGCTAGCATGGCCCTTGGTATGCAGAGGCTGGGGATGGTGTGAGGTACATGAGAGGTCAGAGATGAGAAGGAGACAGCAGAATGAGAGAGAGGACAGGCAATATTCAGGCAGGGAAGAGGGCCCGTGAGAGCAGTAAGCCCGGGTGAGAAGACAACATTCAAGTGTCAACAGGTACGCCTCCCCGGAGTCTGAGAAGACGACACAGAAGGCTCCTGGGGCCCGGGTCCAGTTGTGCCTGCTGCCTCCAGGCTTTGCCTAGACACTATCCCCCAACTATCCCCAGTTCCCTAGACAATCATATGGAGGAAGGGGGACCCTCTGGTGCAGGTGACCTAGCCCTGTCCCTGACCAGAGTCACCAGGCCGGTTTCCTGGCCTAGCCTGAGGGGTGCTCCGCCCCTTGGCTGACCTGGCATGATCTGATGGACACCTCTGTTGGTGGCAGGTCCACGGGGCCAGGGCCAGGCTGCATGCCACACTGTGGACTGGGCCTCTCTTAAGGAAAGCGAGGCCCAAGGAGTGGGAAAGAGGGGAAGTAAAGTAACACCTACCTGAGCTGCTAGCACTCTCAGAAGCACTCCTGGACATCTTAGGCTGGCCGTGTTTGCCGCTGGCCCGCCCAGGCCCCGGTGGTGGGGGGCCCGAGGGAGCAGGGGCGCCGTCTCCCCTGATGGTGGTGAGGTCCTGCATGCTGAAGCTCCGCAGTCTCTCTGATAAGGCACCCTGTCCCTGGATACAACACAGGAAGGGCACACATCAGAGGTCCTGCTCCACAGGTCAGACTCGACAAAGGCCAAGAGGGAGCTCTGATGGTCAGCAAGGCGGAAATCAAGACCTGGATCAACTCTGAGGCACAGGTGCCCAGACACAGCTGCTGGAAACACAGAAAGGGTCAAATCCCAGAATTTTCCAGGGCCTCCTCTGGGGCTCAGCAATTGCTCCTTTGGCTCCAGGCTCCCTCCCTACCCTCAGACACTCCCATGATGATACGATAATGAGCCTGATCAGGAGCCTCAGACAGACCCAGGGCCAAGCGTGTGACTACTGCCTGCAGCTCCTACTCCCTCCAGGCCACCTGCTGCTTCTCTTCCTTTGCATAAATAAAAATCCACATGTATCTACATTTTTCTCAGTACATGAGAATCTGGTCAGGCAATCAAAACCTAATATTCATTGTGCTTAGTTCTTACTATTTTCAAAGGACACAAAATGCAGACAATATTTTTCTAAATGTTTGACAACAGAAACTTCTTTTATTTGTATAGCATATCACTGTCTGCAAGGCACATTTACTTCTGCTGGTGCATTTCAGCCTCATAAAATACCCAAAAGGTAATGAATCAGGAAGGAAAAAAATGATTTAAAAAACCCCTGCTGACTGTAACCATTTCATGTTCTGAGGGAGACAGAGAATTAGTCTCGGAGGGGAATTGTTCTTTTGTTTAGAAAGCAAGATCAATGCATTTTACTTAGGAAAGAGCAGCTCCTCACTGTCTGGATGAGAGAATGTGTCAGAGTGAAAATGATCACAGTGAAGGGATGGTGGCATTGCTTTAAGTGTGCCTCAGGGGCTGCAGAGAGAGGCTACAGAAACCTGAGAGTGGGAGGAGTCTGGGGAAATTTGGAGCAAGAAGTGACAGGCAAGTAACTACCAGGCAAATGAATGAACTCAGACATCTTCAGAAAGAAGAAAGCCTGGAGGGTATGCAGGCTTCCCTCGGGTGCATGGCACGACAGTGGCATGGGAGAGGTATTCTATGCCACTTGGATAATGAAGGAAAGAGTGCTCCCAGAGATCCGGGGGACTTGGGGACAATACTGCACAACAGACATAACAGAACCAACAAATCAGCACAAAATCAATTCAAGCCGCTGACAAGAGGGCTGTTGGTAGGAATGATGAAACAAGCAAGGGCCAAAACAGTTGAGTAAGAGGTTTTCAGGGGTGAGAGAAGGGTTTGGAAGATTTTTTCATTTTACTTAATATAAAAAATAATGAAAATGAACCAACAAAGCACAGCAATTCACTGAAGTGAAAGATCCAGATGGGATCAAGGAGCAAACGCAAAATGAGCTCATTAAAGGGGAGAGGGAAACAAAAGGGGCTTGCACGCAGGTTTAAAAGAAATGCCAGAAGAGACCAGGCCTGATGGCTCATGCCTGTAATCCCAGTACTTTGGGAGGCTGAGGCAGGAGGATTGCTTGAGTCCAGGAGTTCGAGACCAACCTGGGCAAAGTAGTGAGACCATGTATCTACAAAAAATTTAAAAAACTAGCTGGGCATGGTGGTATATGTCTATAGTTCCAGCTACTCGGGACACTGAGGTGGGAGGACTGCCTGAGCCCAAGAGGTATAGCCTACAGTGAGCCGGGATCATACCACTGCACTCTAGTCTGGGCAACAGAGTGAGGCCCTGTCTCAAAAAAATAAAAAGAAAGAAAGAAGTGTCAGACTAAAACCAAGATGCACTAAAATACGAACCAGATCTGTTCCCAACCTACCAAAGATATAAAAACCATGTCACCAGGAAACCAACAACAATAGCACAAAGAAAACTATTTAAATAATCAAATAAATACAATTAGAATTGTAAATCCAGGCCAAGAAGTATTTGGAGGCTATTACATGAAAAAAGACAGACATCACCCTGGTTGCCTCAGACACTGCTCTAGAGTGATGGTGGGCAAGGGTCCAAGGCCTCACGTCCTTGGCAGGAACAGCTGGGTGGTCTTTGCCAACATAGGCTGGACCAGCCAGACACCCATTATATAACCCCTTCAAATATAACAGCCAATGATCCATGATTATTTTACTCAGAAACATTCTAGGCGGCATCTAGAATTTAGAAGAAATTTGATGACTAAGGAACCAAGCTTGACTCTGAAATGAGTGAGAAAATATTCTGCCAATTATAAGTCAGTAACTCAGGTTAGTGTTCAAGCCAACTATTCACTGACTCACTCATTCATCCTCTCATTTCTTCATTTACTTCACTTGTTCAACAATTACCAAGAACTTTCTATGGGCAAGAACATGGTGCTAGGTGTTAACATGAAACACCAAAAGTACAGTTTGATTTCTGAGAAAGTGTAAAATGACAAATATACAGATACAACACAGAAGTGCCCTAACAGAAGCTACAGAAAGTGAAGATTGAGAACAGTAGTTCCTGAGTCAGGCCTGGATTCAAATTCCAGCCCTATCATTCAACAGCTGAGTGATCTTAACCTCTCACCACCTCAAGACCTTCATTTGCGGAAGAGCATCCAAATGGCCAGCTGCTGGTGTGGATTCAATGAGATTACATCCTTAAGATACCCATCACATAGCCCATTGCATATTTAGTCTTCAATAATGTCAACTATGATGATAATGATGTTGATGCTGCAGCTACTGCCTAAGACACAAAGGTTGCTATTGAAAGTTAGTGAAAGCTGCCTAAGACACAAAGGTTGCTATTGAAAGCTAGTGAAAGCTGCCTAAGACACAAAGGTTGCTATTGAAAGCAGAGGTGGAAAAGGTCACTTCCTGAGCTTCATTTATTTGGGACCCCAAGCCCAAATAAACGGCCAGGGACGAATTCCCTCAATAGTTTGCCAGTTCTCGCTCATTGTCGCTCGGCAACATATGTGAGAGAAAGCAACAGCAGGCATCGTACACCTTCATTTTAGCAAAGTGCTCCATTCCACTCCCAGAAGCCAGCCAGTCTAGCTCCAATATCACACTGGCAGTGGCAGAGGTTAGGAAAGAGAGGGAGATAATAATAGCTCAGTATCAACCTAGGCCTGTGTCAGAGGAAATTATAGTGGCATAGATACAAGACTCTTGAAAACAAATTAGTCCTTGCCCATCAAAACACTCTGAGATGGTTAAAATCAATATGACTGACTGGGTGCAGTGGCTCACGTCTGTAATCCCAGCACTTTGGGAGGCCAAGGTGGATGGATCACTTTAGGTCAGGAGTTTAAGACCAGCCTGACCAACATGGTGAAACCCTGTCTCTACTAAAAATACAAAATTAGCCAGGTGTGGTGGTGCACGCCTGTAATCCCAGCTACTCGGGAGGCTGAGGCAGGAGAATCTCTTGAACCCGGGAGGCGGAGTTCGCAGTGAGCCAAGATCGCGCCATTGCACTCCAGCCTGGGCAACAAGAGCAAAATCTTCATGTCAAAAAAAAAAAAAAAAAAAAAAAATCAATATGCCTCCCTCATTTGTCAACCTTTCAGCCCTTCTCAGTCTCTACACAAAATCTCATTCCTATTCACTTTCCACAAACCCCATTCCATACTGTCAGTTCAGCTGTGCTCTGTAGAATCTTTGTTATTCTAAACCATTGTCTTCTGGGAAGAACCACAAGTTGTTCATTGGTATTCTACAAAATTGGGTTCCCTACTTTGGGGAAATAAATTTGGATTCTCTAAATTTGGAAAGCGTTAATACCATATTCCACATAATTCCATGAGCCACATTATCATACTAAAAGCTCTGAGAAGGCCCATCTGGTGGCGCATGCCTGCAGTCCCAGCACTTTGGAGGATAAGGCGGGAGAATCGCTGGAGCCCAGGAGTTCAAGACCAGCCTGGGCAACATAGGTAGATTCCGTCTCTATTTTTAAAATTTAAAAAGACATCACTAAGTCACCAGAATAATAATGATAGCACCCACCTACTCCTAGACTTCTTGAAAATGATTTTTATCAATTTCAAGACATATTTTTTGTCTCTGAAATTGGGGTCGATCTTACAATTGCTGCTGCCCTGACATCACTGTCAATGCCTACACATAGATATACTTGGTTGTTATTCTCCCCGCATAACTGGACAACTGAAGCCCCTGAGTGTTTAACAAACCATTTAAGAACTGCTTGAGAAAGGAATATGAATCTCAGTTGTCTAACACATATCTCACTGACACTTTCTGGTATGATCAAGAAAGTGGCAGCATCAAAACTGGCATGAATGAAAATCCCAGAAACAAAAGTTCGACATCACCCAACACACTGGAAGGAACAGAGAATGATATGGCATGGTCATAAGTGGATACTGACACACTGAGTTGAAAAGTGATTCAGGAGACTCCGAAAGTGAAAAAGTGAGGTTAGAGAGATCTTAACCACTTATCGTGCTAATGTGTTCCTTTTTCTTTCTTTCTTTCTGTCTTTTTTTTTTTTTTTTAAGATGGAGTTTCGCTCTTGTCAGCCAGGCTGGAGTGCAATGGCACCATTTCGGCTCACTGCAACCTCTGCCTCCCAGGTTCAAACGATTCTCCTGTCTCAGCCTCCCGAGTAGCTGGGATTACAGGCACCCACCACCATGCCCAGCTAATTTTTGTAATTTTAGTAGAGATGGGGTTTCACCATGTTGGCCAGGCTGGTCTCGAACTCCTGACCTCAGGTGATCCACTCACCTCAGCCTCCCAAAGTGCTGGGATTACAGGCATGAGCCACCATGCCCAGCTGTGTTCCTTTTAGTGTATTTATAAAAGTGACAAAAAAAGATGTCTAAAAGTCTTTTTAATAAGATGAAATAAACATTCTGGCTGGGCACAGTGGCTCATGCCTGTAATTGCAGCACTTTGAAAGGCTGAGGCGAGTGGATCACCTGAGGTCGGGAGTTTGAGACCAACCTGACCAACACGGAGAAACTCCATCTCTACTAAAAATACAAAATTAGCCAGGCATGGTGGTGCATGCCTGTAATCCCAGCTACTAGGGAGGCTGAGGCAGGAGAATCGCTTGAACCCGGGAAGCGGAGGTTGTGGTGAGCCGAGATCATGCCATTGCACTCCAGCCTGGGCAACAAGAGCAAAACTCCATCTCAAAAATAGTAATAATAAAAAATAAATAAACAAATAAACATTCTAAGTGAAAAAACATTGTGTCCTAATTTAATTGGCAATATTCTCTTTCTTAGTGGAACATAAGATAATGATGTGTCTCAGAAACCACAGCATTTTAGATTCAATGAAACACGATTGCACTTCTCAGAGCAGCTTTCTCTACTCATCCCAGTTCCCTGTAATATGCTGTCACTGCAGCTTTTGAGCTGTACTTCTCTCTTGTATGCCACACAATGATATTTAAGTATTGCTGTTGTCTGTTTTATTCACTATTGCAGCCTTGGCACCTGCCACTCTACTTGATACACATTAGGGGTTAAGGAGTTGCATGAATGAACGTATGATCATTTATGGAGCTGCCTACCGCCTAGGTGAAGCGTGACAGTGGAAGATCCCCACCTCAGCCTGATGCGTCAGCCAGGGTCCCAGACCTGAAAGAGCCTCCTGCTGAACAAGCCTTGAGATGTGTCTGTGAGGAGTGTATAAGAAGTGTCAGAGGGCTGTGGGTGCACAGGGCAGAGGGCACACATCGGAGAAGCAAGGCGTACCAGAGGAGACTGCACTTGAACTTGGGTGGGTGGAGGACTTGGGTAGGTGAAGATGGAGACCAGGTAGAAAAAGGAGTATGTGTTAGTATTTATCACCACTGACAGTGGCCACTTCAATCCACCCCCAAGTGAGGTCTTTGCAGTTTTGTGTGCTAAGGAGATGGGGGTCCACTTATACCTTGTTCATGGCCAGGGATGTTTCCGAGTAGCAGAAATGCCTGCAGAAAGACTACGTGGTTTCTTTGTAAACAGCCATGCCAGTGGAAGGCAGGGGTAAGAGTAAGACTTACTCTTCACTGGACACTCTCTTTTGTCCTTTTAGAATTCTGCACCAAGAACATGCATTACCTTTAAAAAATCAGTACAATTTAATTTTCAGTAACACCCACAGCACTCACTCAAGGTCACCCTGAGGACCTCATTTTGTGAATATACAGTGTGCACGATGCAGACCAATGTCATCTAGACCAAAAAAAAAAAAAAAAAAAAAAAAAAGACATAGGAGTAATGAAAACAGCAATAACAGCAATACAGAACTAAGAAGGAGTTTACGGTATCTCCAGAAACTGAATGAGTTTTGAGCCCTTAATGAAGTCCTCTTTTCCAGAGGTACACACCAAGTCACAAGGGAAGGCTCCAGCAAAGCACAAAGTTTAGCCCATCTCACTTGACGCAATATCTAATGCCTGCTACTGAGGACAACAATAAAGACAAAGGGTTTTAGTGAGTCAGGAAATTGATAACAAAGCCACCAGCACAACCGCATTTCCCACCGGTAATTCAGAAGGAGTTAGTACTTCCTTCCAAACCCCATGGGGTGCCCGCCTCACTGATGGAGTGAGCCTCCACAGCCATACATGCACCATATCCAAGCCAAGCAGGCTCCCAATGACATGCTGCATGAGGACCAGGCCCTTGTTTGTGACATGAAACGGGATTAACAAACCAAACAGAGAAGGGTAACTTCTACTGCAATAGCATCCATCATCAAATTCAATCCATTCTCCAGGCATTAAACAAAGAAAAAAAAAAACCCAAGTAAGTTAATCACATGTTAGATGCTACCAAATTCACACCATAAGAGTCTCTGGAAAGACGATGAAGCGGGGCCCAGCTCCGTGTGCCCCACAGGGATTAACACACACGCACACGCAGGTGCTGAGGCAGCGGGGACACCTGCCTCTGATCCAGACCACGTGCTGGTGAGCAGAGCCGGCGGCCTGGCCTCGCTGCCCGACTGGATCAGTTTGGAGTTAGTCACACCTCTCAACAGGGTTACCTGCCCTTCTCTCAGGTCCAAAGAGAAGATAAAATGAAAGAGTCGAGCCACCTGATAAAGGGGAAAAGGAGAAAAAAGCCATGGGCACCAAGGCAACAAAACGGAGTTGAAGGGAGCCATGTCCTCACCTCTTTCCTCCCATTACTCCCTCGCTCGCTCACCCGTTTATTCACTCACTCGCAACAGACGCTACTGGAGTGTTCACAAAGCTCTGTGTGAAGCACTGCAGAGGAACAAAGATAAGGATGGTACGGTCCCTGCTCCCATGGAGCTCACAGTCTAGCTGGGGCGTCAAGACACAAAAGTGTATACAAGGGCACAAGTGACAAAGGTGACCAAACGTGGAAGAGTCCAGGGCAGGGACAGCACCTTCACCGTGGCTGAGCATGCGCAGAGGCCTCATCCTGTCATACAAGGGATGAAACCTGAGAGAGGAGTGAGGTGAGGGCTGCATCCTCTGAAGCAGGTGGGGGAAGGTGCGTGCTGGCGGGGAAGTGCTTTGGGCCAGGGCGTGAGAGTGGATGAAAACCCAAGGTACATCTGGGAAACGGTGGGTGAATTCACCGGGGGAGAAGAGGTTTTGGTGCTAGTGAGTAAAAGGAGACCAGCCTGGGAGAACTGGGCTTCAGCTGCCTACACTTGGATTTTGACAATAAACTGAGCACTCCACTGAAGGTTTCTGAGAGGTGAGCAGCGTGAAGGAGGCAGGATGTTAGAATGATGAGAACATCTTAGATATGCCATGTGGCACACACCAAGAACTTGCCCCCAGTACCTGTTCTCCCCTTTTCTCTCACTTTGCAGCAGGCACGTGGTTGTCTGGAATACAGACTGTATTTTCTAGTCTCCTCTCTGGGAAGTGCCCTTAAGGAGAGACAGCATGCAAGAACAAGCATTAAATGGTGAAGGAGGTGGGCTTGGTGCTTCTGGTTCGGAGCAGGCTGGATGGGAGGTGAGGAGCAGGAGCCCGGGAGGTGAGACAGGCCTGTGCTGACCAATGACTGTGCTCCGGTGAGTCAGGTCTCTATAGCCAGACCAAGCCCGGCCATCTGAGCCAGGCCCTTGCCCAGTGATGGGGAGTCAGGGCCACCAGGAGAGACCCTCTACACACAGCTGCTGCCCCTGGCCTTGCCCGTGGAAGTCTCAGCTGGAAGCTTTGCTTCGTCCATGCTTCCTCCTTCAGAGGCAAAGGCCCTGCTGGAAAGGGATAATGAGAAGGGAGGAAGGAGTAAGCGTGGGAAGGGGGAACCCACAGGACAAATCTGCCCAGCTGCCGGTGCAAAGTGAGCTCTAATTATACTGGTGAGCAAACATGCCCATGCTATGGCATGTGATCGAACTTTACAGAAACTGTGACTTATGGTGACACGTACTTGTGATCCTCATTCTTTCAGCCTGCATTAAGTGTTCCCCAGCCTTGCCGCAAGGCCAACAGAGAGCTGATCAATCATCAGAAGAGCAGTACCTGGGGTGTGAGAGACTCTAAAATCCTCAGTGAGGGACAATCACCTCTCAGGTACTCAGCCACCAGGACCTGGTAGTGTAATCCAAGCACAAAATGGCCAGGAAGTGTCAGTTTAGGGTGTGTGTGTTGGGATGGGGGGTGCTTGGAGTGATGCAAGGGCACTGGAGGAACTAGAGACCCTGGTGCTGATCACGGCTCAACAACGAACAGCTGCATGGCCTTGGGCAAGTCACTCAACCTCCTACTTGGTTTCCTCCCTGAAGTGAGTGTTCCAGCTGCTCCAGCAGCCCACATTTGACCTTCCTCCTCTCTTGGCGGGTGACAGGTGCTCATGTGTCATAAGCTGCCCCTCAGGGGCCCACACACCTCAGGGTGGAAGAGGAGGAAGAAGCACCCCTATGAAAAGTCAGGCCCATAACAGTGGGGAACCCTGAGTTCAAGGGAGTGTGACTTGCACAGGAAGACAGAGCACATGCGAGGTGGACCAGGATAAGGCAGGAAAGTCAGCCTCCTGTGCAGAAGAGCCTGCCTTGTAAATAACGTCCCAACGCCAGGGCCCGACGTCTTTTTTTTATTCTGTTCAACAGTGAAGAAAGAGAAGATCATAATCAGCCTGAGATCAAATTGAGCAAATAACATATGAGCTCATATGACATATGAGCAAATAACAGGCAACCTTTATTAAACATTTATTATGAGCTCTGCATCCTGTGAAGTCTTTACACTGCCTCATAACTCCTGTGGCAGGTACTATGATCATCCCTGTTTGCAGGTGAAGAAGCGAGGTTCACAGAGGTGCAGCAGTAAGTAGGGAGCTGAGACTTTTAAACCTGGCCTGCTTATCTCCAAAGCCCAACTTTGGATATCATCAATGCTAAGTACTGCTCTGTTGGTCATGGCAGCTAAAAATATGTACAACAGTCTTTCATTCCTTTAACATTTAACGAGCACCTATGGAGATGCAGGTAAGACACAAATATAAATGACGACAGTGGTGCAGAGGACCCAAGAGTGAGAGGCCAGTTCTACCTGGGATCAGAGGAGGCTTCATGGAGGAGATGGCATTAACCTGGAAGTGTGGGGAGGATTTCAAAGAGGTAGAAACAGAGGCAGATGAAGCACCAACATGAGCAGAAGCAAGAAAGAGAAAATTCTGGAAGTAGCACTCAGAGTTGCTATTTCCAGAACAGTACAGAAGGCAGTGCTGTGAATGCAGTATCACAAGAGCCAGAGAAGTAAGGAGAGACAAGACTGGAAGGCTAGGATCAGGGTCAGACTGCACAGGCCTTAAACAGTAGGGAGAGGAGCAGTCGACCATTTGGGTAGCTACTGCAACAGTCCAAGCTAGAAGGAAGGGTGTGGAGGAAGGCCCAAAAGCAGAGAAGGGATGTCCAATGGTTAGGACTTGAAGAGTAAGTGGGGGGAAAGTGGGGCAACAGAGATTTGGAGCTTGGGTGCCTGACAGGATGGTGATTTCATTATCATCAGAATGGTGGGACATGTGGAAGGGCAGATTTGGAGTTACAGAACTGTCGACTAAAGTACGAAAGAAACAAGGGAGATGTTCAGCAGAGAACCAGGAACACTTGGATTGAGCCCTGGGCAGAGAAGCCCATCTGGGAACCAGGTGCATCAGGTGACAGTTGAAGGTGAGGGACAGGATGAGATGGTGCTGGGAGAGAGAGGAGAGAAAGGTGGGGCCCAGAGAAATTCATCTAACACTGAGGAGTGAAGAAAGGAGGGAGGAGGCAAACACGAGAGGGGAATCAGAGAGAAGAACGAGGAAGTGCCATGTCACCACAGCCAAGAGACAGCCCTTCCTGCTCACGCATGATCCTCAGTTTCCTCAGACCTCTAGGTTCCACCGGGCCCTGTGAGGTCAGGCAGGCAGGCTTCCCTCTTTCCTCTTGGACCCTTGAGGCATCAGGCTGCACAGTCTCCACAGGTAGCCACAAAACAGAGCAGGTAAGTAATGTCGGACCACCAACTCCATGTGAATTCCTGGCCCTTCCTCCTCAGCTGAGTGTGATGTGGGTGTTTCATTCATTTGAATCTACTTAACTATTCATGGAGCAGTGTGAGGTGAGGTAACATTCCAGGTAGAAACACTAGGAGAACAGGAATCCAGCACACTGATAAAAAGTCTTGCTTGGTTCTGCTTTGACACTTTTTGAAAGTGAAACTTGGGTATGAGTTGACTAATATTTGGGAGACTGGATGGGTAGGGAATACTTCCAAACTTTTTCAGCAGTTTGTCCGTAACAGTTTAGATAATCTTGGTGTTTAAAAATGGTTGCCGTGGTGAATTCTAAATATTAATTTCATGTCACATAGTACTTGGCTAAAAAATGAAGAAAGAAGGCTAACTTGATGTGAGCTAGCACAGTGGCCAGGAAATGCTTCTCTGAGGGATGAAGAGACAAACACGGGCTTTCTGGAATCCTTACCCTCTTTGATTCAACATATGGTAGAGACTAAAGCCAGAGAGGTGAAACATATGGATCTGGGTAGGGGACAGCAGTCATCTCTTCTCCGTCCTTGGAAATATCTCCTAAGTATGAGCTGAGACAGGGAAGTTTTATAAAAAGAAAATCAATGCCTGCCCTCTGACTAATTGTAAACAGGTAATTTTTTTGCTAGAAAGCAAACAAAGGCAAGGCAACTGACTCCAGTCAGGTGAGAAACCCCAAATCACTGGGCTTATGAACTTCCTCAAATGAGCTTTTGATTCCAAAAATAAAGTTTCATGGCGATTTAAAGGCAGTATTTTATTCAAGCTAGACATTTAGATACAGCACTGATGGATAAAAGATAAGGATATGTGGGAGAGGGTTTTTTTTTTTTCTTTTCTATTGTGCTGAACTGTTTTGTGGAGCTTCTTTTTCTTTTTAAGGAAAAAGTGAGTGTGAATTTTCTTTTTTTAAGTGGAAAAACAAAGTAATTTAACTCTCAGTGGATTGTTCCTGGCTGTTCAGATGCTAAGGGTTATAACCAAGGCTTGGCTATCCCCTGTTGGCCGCTGACTATAATTGCGAGCCAAGTACCTGAGTTTTAGAGGGCACAAGTCAGGAAAGCAGAGGTCATGGTGTGAAAGCAGGGCCAGACCAGTGAAGAGGAAGAAGAAATAAGAGCTACAGCATGGGTGCTGCTATAGGCTGTTTCCAGTTCTCTATTTTCCTGGTGAACCTTATATACAGAGGCCTCAAGGAGCTGAGTAGGTAAGGAGGGGTGGGTGTCCTGTTGAAGCCAGAGCAACTATGGGCAAAGGGGTGAAAAAGAGGCAAAGGAGAACCCTGGAGGGTTAACAGAGGGCTTGGGGCAGTGCTGTCCAAAATAACTTTCTTCAATGATGGAAATGTGCTATCAGTCATACTGGCGAATGAGGACTTGAAATGGGGCTAGTACGGCCAGGTACGGTGACTCATGCCTGTTATCCCAGCACTTTGGGAGGCTGAGGCCGACAGATCACCTGAGGTCAGGGGCTCAAGACAAGCCTGGCCAACATGGAGAAACCCCGTCTCTACTAAAAAATACAAAAATTAGCCAGGCATGGGGGCAGGCACCTGTAATCCCAGCCACTCTGCAGGCTGAGGCAGGGAGAACTGCTTGAACCTGGGAGGCAGAGGGTGCAGTGAGCTGAGATCATGCCACTCCACTCCAGCCTGAGCAACAGAGTGAGACACCATCTCAAAAAACAAACAAACAAACAAAAAAAGGGGGGGGGGGGGGGGGCTAGTACGACTGAGGAATTCAATTTTAGGTATACTGTTGGGAAAAGGGCTTGTGGGGTGCCTGTATAAATTGGCCATAAAAATATGGGACAATAAGTTGTGGAAAGCCACAAGAGGCCTCTGAGGAGGAAAGCCTCCTAATTGCCATCATGTTCCCATGCTCAGAGACCTGCTCTCTTATCTGTAAACACTGTGTTCAAGGAAAAAGACACTCCTTTGAAATACTGGAATGTGGACAGATGTGCAGACTCCTAGTTAAGCCCGCTCCCACTAGCTACTCTCTGATAAGTTAAAGATATGCTGTTTGAGCACAAAGGAGATTCATTTAAACCGCTATTGCTATAGATTATGCCTATGATGTACTGTCTCCTTTTCACTGTTTCGCCCTGAATATCTGCTTCTTAGATCTAAGTGATTGTACTCAATAAATAGTGTGGAGATCAGAACTCTGGGCCTTTTGCAGCCTCCATTTTGCAACTGGCCCCCTGGCTCCCACCTTTATGAACTCTTAACCTGTCTCTTCTCATTCCTTTGTCGCCACCAGACTTCAGGTACCCTACGGGTGGTGTTGAGGTTGGTCCCCAACATATACTCAATGTTTTTTTTTTTAGACAGAGTCTGACTCTGTTGCCCAGGCTGGAGTGCGGTGGCGCGATCTCGGCTCACTGCAAGCTCCGCCTCCCTGGTTCACGCCATTCTCCTGCCTCAGCCTCCTGAGTAGCTGGGACTACAGGCGCCTGCCACCATGCCCTGCTAATTTTTTGTATTTTTAGTAGAGACGGGGTTTCACCATGTTAGCCAGGATGGTCTTGATCTCCTGACCTCGTGATCCACCTGCTTTGGCCTCCCAAAGTGCTGGGATTACAGGCATGAGCCATCGTGCCCAGCCGCTATACTCAATTTAATTAAATTTAAACAGCTACATGTGGCAAGCGGCTCCCATATTAGACAGGGCAGGTTTGGAGGAATCAAAAAGGTACATACTTCAAATCAATCAACAAGGTTTAATGAATAGCTATGAGTGCAAAGCACTAAACAACAAAGCATTGTTCGGTTTTTGTTTATTTTCTAAGCAAGAAGTGAAGGAAAAGAAGCCAGAGCCCCTCATCTCAAGAAGCTTACAATACCAGATTTGGGGATGGTGGAGGATGGAACCGTATACACACAAACACAACTCTGAAAACAAACTGCAAGAGAAGAATCCCTAATTTGCAGAATGCTGGTTTTACTTAGAGCAGCTTTCTTCAATAGGTGGACTATAGTAATAGTATTGGTACTACTGGAAATGTTCTGGAGACAAGATTTCCAGGGGGAACTAAAACATTATTTTTCGAGTTACGAGACAAGCAAAAAACTAATGTTGTTTTACCATGTCTGAGAATTCAGCAGGCAGAAAAAACCTGGTATGTGGTTCAAACTGCAAGGGAAGTAAGGTAGCCTGGAGACCCCATGGTTTTAAAACTTTTGTTCAGTGGTTCGTCTCACTATGGTTTCTTTTTCTTTTACTTTACTATTTTTTTTTTTTTTTGAGAGTTTCACTCTTGTTGCCCAGACTGGAGTGCAGAGGCGTGATCTTGGCTCACCACAACCTCTGCCTCCTGGGTTCAAGCGATTCTCCTGCTTCAGCCTCCCGAGTAGCTGGGATTACAGGTGCCCGCCACCATGCCCGGCTAATTTTGTATTTTTAGTAGAGATGGGGTTTCATCATGTTGCCCAGGCTAGTCTTGAACTCCTGGCTTCAAGTAATCTGCCTGCCTTGACCTCTCAAAGTGCTGGGATTATAGGAATGAGCCACTGTGCCTGGCCAGGACTTCTATTTATATAATAATGTGGTTTACAAATTTTTTTCACACTTCATGGTGATACAAAAAACACTCCTGCAAACATTAATTTTTTATTAGAGAAAGGACACAGGGCTCAACATTATTTTTGAAAGGATTAACTAAAAGTGTAGTCAAAAGATTTTTCATTCTTCAGTTTAAGCTCCATAGTTTACTCCTAGGAAGTCACTGAAGTATGGAAAAAAGAAGACGGAAGGAGGAATTACTCTTTCATCCCATCATTCTATCCCAGCCTCCATTTAATCTGTCAGAACTAATCTGTTTCCTAGCCTGTAATTCCAGCCCAGTGTGCGGAGTCTCTTCCAGGAATGATCCTAAGGAAGGGTCTTCTCAACATGCAACACTCTCTCTTGCATCCCTTTCACCAAATGCAGTAGATACTGAGAGTGAGAACTGATGTGTAAGTTGAGGGTGTTTCATGGGAGGAGCAGACAGACAGGTCCAAGAAATTTTAAATGAAGCCAGGAGTCACCTGATCATAAATCCTGGTTTCCTTGGGACAGGTCTAGTTTATTTATTTATTTATTTAATTTTATGTATGTATTTATTGAGACAAGGTCTTGCTCTGTCACCTAGGCTAGAGTGCAGTGGCATGATCATGGCTCACTGCAGTCTCTACCTCCTGGGCTCAAGCAATGATCCTCCTGCCTCTGCCTCCTAGGTAGCTGGGACTATAGGCATATGCCACCATGCCTGGCTAATTTTTAATTTTTTGTAGAGACAGGGTCTCACTATGTTACCCAGGCTGGTCTCTAACTCCCGAGCTCAAGCAGTCCTCCCACCTCGGCCTCCCAAAGTGCTGGGATTACAGGTGTGAGCCACCACGTCTGGCCAAACAGGCCTAGTTTAGACCTGTTGCTTCAGAGTAATTATTATAAGCATCCTTTACATTCTCAGATGTGTCCTGGTGTGAACAATATATAGTCACCCCAGCCATGGGTGACTTTGCAGGGTGCCTTTTTTTCAGGCAGTTGCTCTAATTATTCCCCTTGGGCAATCAACAAGGTTGATAAGGGCTCAGCCAGGTGCAAGGCACTGTGCTAGGCTCTTGGGAGCACTACCAAAGAGGTGGGATACCTGTAATTCCAGCACTTTGGGAGGCCAAGGCGGGTGGGTAACCTGAGGTCAGGAGTTTGAGACTAGCCTGGCCAACATGGTGAAACCCAGTTTCTACTAAAAATGCAAAAATTAGACAGGCATGGTGGCAGTTGCCTGTAATCCCAGCTACTTGGGAGGCTGAGGCAGGGAGAATTGCTTGAACCTGGGAGGCGGAGGTTGCAGTGAGTTGAGATTGCACCACTGCACTCCAGCCTAGGTGATAGAGTGAGACTACATCTCAAAAAAAGAAAAAAACAAAAAGTGGGAGAATTTGTAGTCCCATCATAGTATTTCTCAATTGGCAGTAAGTTTTGGAGAAATAAACACCAGCCTCCCCTCACCCCCGCCCCCGCCAGTTCCCACACACGCCACTGCTTTCCTCAAGGTTAAGGCTTCTAAGGAGGTGAATCTGCATTCCAGGAATGTTACAGAAGTTAACTGCTTTAACCCTAATCACCTGTGCCCCCTACGGTTCTGCATGGGGCCTCAGGCAGTGACTTGTACAGAGCTGGTTGTTTAAAAATCATCTGGGGAACTTGTTAAAAATAGAGATGCATGGGCCCACTGCCTGAGATTCTGATTCAGCACATCTGAGAATCTATTTAAAAAAAAACAAAAAGCAAAGCTCTCCAGGTGGCTTGGGCATGCAAGCCAGATTTGGACCCACTGGTGAGTCATCATCCTTTGACTAAGGCCTGAAGTGATCCACTGTTGCTATGGAAACCACTGATGTACACCTCAGCTAGATTGGATTTTTGGATTTTACTTCTTCTTTTATTTTTTTTTAAGTACACATCTGGTTCAAAAATAGAAGGCATTATTTTTAGAAGAGAGTATGTGTTTTCTCTCTCCAGATATTTATATTTAGAGAGAAAAAGCAAAGCCCCACAAGGCAGAAAATTTTCTCATCTGAAACCAAATTCAACAGAAAGCAGATGTCCCTCACTACATTAGTCCAGCTGGAAAGAACTAATGAGCAGTTATTTCCTGAGGCAACTTTCAGACTGTCTGGCACTTCTTTTAGGTTTTAGCTGCTATAAGGTGCCTGGCTGGAGAAGACTTGGGCTTACGGGCTTCCCGGGTGGTCAGGGGACAGGCAGTGACTGGCCAGGATGACAGGAAGACTCCAGAGGCTCCATCTTGAGGCAGACCCAGAAAAGGATGGCCTGCGGAAGTTATTGTCAGAATGAAATCTACACATACGCAGCTGTGCCGCCAGGTGACCCACACTGAACCACCATGACAGATATAGCACGTTCATACTCCATGAACGAACGGAGGAAAGAGCAGCAGCAGCCTATTTTCCTTAGGCTTCAGAGGCAGAACAGATGGGGTGGAGAGAGGCTGAGACAGGGTTTCTGTAGCTTTATGTTGCCAGGTGGGCCTGATGAATTCAGAATTTAGCAATTCTGAGTTCTCTTTTGTTTCAACTTAAAGATTAAAGCATAAAATGGTTGCATCTCAAATAGAAGGTTCTTGGAATTTATTGTTGTTCATAAATCCTGATTGATCTTGGGAAATCAAAGCAGAATTTCCCTTCCAAAAATACTCATTGGGATCCCTCATTTTGCCAGCAGCTATTATAGTAAAGGGGGCAGGGACCCCTGGACCCCCTAGACCCCCAACCCCGAGATCTGCCATATGGAGTGGCGGGATGCCTTGCTTACAATTCTGTTATAGATGGAGCTGGTCTTGTCTGAAAGGGGAGTCATTCATTTTTGGTTCCTCTTCCCTCTTGCCCAGGCTTTGTCTGCAGAATTCCTTGGCTTTCTGAAAGGTACTTTTCAAGCAACCACCCAGCCAGTGTGCTGAGTCTCTTCCAGAAATGATCCTAATGTGCTTCTCTTTGGTTCAGGGCAAGGAAAACCCAGCTCAGTCTTTTGAAACTGGCTCTCAGCACCCTCCATCCTGCCATCTGCACAAAGCTCATAAAGCACCAAGATCTGTACTAATCATCTTCTTGCAAACCTTTTACAGCCCCTTCGCCTCCTTTCCCAAAACCCTCACATCACCACAAGGGACTAACTTCCTTATGCTAATACAACTCACCTCCCAACCACTGTGTCTTTCCAAACATCAGCATAACTGCCTTGCCTCCACCACCAGCTGAATGTAGGTCCCTACTAAACATATGGTTTTTGGGGAAGGGCTTGTCACTGGGGAACACTAGGATGATCTGCTGATTTCACACGAGGGGAAATATCTGACCACTTTAACTCTTAGGGTCTACGTAAATAATGAGAAATTGACGACAACAACAGGAGGGTGATGTGAGAAGATACTAGCAAGAAACACAGTTTTGAAAAGGGCTGGAGAGAACAGAGGAAGAAGTAATGCTCACACCGCAACATCCCACAGACTGGTGTTTATTTTAAACCTCCTCTGCCTCAGTTGTTATGGCTTGGAACGTTACTGACCTCCATGTCTGGACCACTCAACTTATTCTGGGACCTGGGTTCCTTCCCCTGGATCTGCTGGGCCACATGAGTGTGAGTGAGTCCACCCACTTGTTCAGGTAGTCTCTCCACCTGTCCACTGCATTGAGGAGACTCTCCCAGTGCACCCTAGGAAACTGCAGAGGAGCACTCTCTCCCTCTCTCCCCTGCCCTCTTCTGTTTCTCCCAGGCCTAAGTGCCAAGTAAGTTAGAAATTCTACTATTTTATTGTTTCCAGTGGGGTTGGATAAGTTAGAAATTCTTAACCTGGGACCCACAGATGAGCTTCAGGGGCTCTGGGAACCTCTTGATATTGCAAGTGTGTGGGCATGTGTGTGGGGAGGGGGGTGAGAATTTTCTGGGGCAGGATTCAGCATTTTTTTTCCATCAGATTTTCAAAAGGACCCCCAAAAGATGAAAACCACTGATTGGTCCTTAGCCCTATTCTGTGTGGTTGCACAGGTGATAAGCAGGGCAAACTAGAGGGACTGAGACTCGTGTAGTTGTGGTACTTCCAGCACAGTACCTTGGAAGCAGCCATCACAGCCGCTGTGGCGGCCACGTTCAAGCCCCGCTTCCCGAAGTGCACAAGGGCATCGTAACTTCGGTCTTTTGCTTGGACCAGACAATCATCGATTTCCTGTCAAAGGAAAAACAGAGGCACACTGAGTTGGAAGGTTCAAATACCTCTCTGTTCTCTTTCCTTTCCTCTGAGCATTGGGCTTGGCAGCTTGCCCAATCCTTGTTCTTGCTGGGCCTGAAAAGCTGTAGGCACTTTGAGGGTGTGCGCGCAGAAGGGAGAGCAGAGATACAGGAGAGTAGAAAAGGGAACTCTGAAAACACTGCAACTTATGGATCCAGCAATGCCCTGAGATTGTTTCTAAGGCCCTCTAACCTTCCAGGGGGCTCTAGGAAGTTCTGGATGTGGACAGCCCTGCCTGCCATTCTACACACAGCCACTCACCAGACACTGAAATCACCCAGGGTGGAGAGAATGCCCAGAACTGAGCTTGTAGCCTCAGACCTGCCGCCAACTGACTGTCAGACCTTGGCAAGCACTTAGCCTCTCTCCACACAGTTTTAGTCTTCTGAAAAACAAGGAAAATGATAATACCCAATTCGCGGAGCATGGTGAGGATTAAATGAGGTAATTCCAGTAAAACATCTCACACAGTGGTTGGTTTCAATAAATGATAACCAAGTCATCCTCCTTGTCTTGACAGGGTTGAGCCCGTGCAGTTCTAAAATTCTGTTATTCTACAGTTATTTAATTCTACAATCAAATATCACCCCATTTGTATATCGATGGGAGGGATTACAAAGCTGCAATAAATGAGTATTACTGGATAAGGGAGATAGTTTTACCGATATTCAAATAAAATCAGAAATTAGAAGTCATCCAGTGTCATGCAACAAGGTAAAGGTGAGATGGAAAACAGGATTGAGGTCTTCTTCAGGGACCAAAGCCAAGTACAATATTGGTTTAGTTCAAGTTTGTATTAACTTTGGTTTATTCTTTTTGTTTGTTTGGGGGTGTTTTGTTGTTGTCACTGTTTTAAGAAAATGGCCGTTTGTTGGCCGGGCGTGGTGGCTCACACCTGTAACCCCAGCAGTTTGGAAGGCCAAGGTGGGCGTATCACCTGAGGTCAGGAGTTTGAGACCAGCCTGGCCAACACGGTGAAACCCCATCTCTACTAAAAATACAAAATGAGCTGGGCATGGTGGTGGGCGCCTATAGTCCCAGCTACCCGGGAGGCTTAGGCAGAAGAATTGCTGGAACCCAGGAGGCAGAGGTTGCAGTGGGCCAAGATTATGCCACTGCACTCCAGCCTGGGCAACAGAGCGAGACTCTGTCTCAAAAAAAAAAAAAAAAAAAAAAATTCAGAGTTCAGTAAGACAATGACATTTGGCCTCAGTCAAGTTCTGCGCATTAGTGTATTTCCATTGCTTTGAGGTGTACAAGTAGGTCAGCAACCTCCTGCTGGATTCCCTGCGGAAGGCTTCCCCAGGAAGTCACAGCAGCAGGCCCTCTAACTGTGACCCCCCTGGCCCCCACCACCACCCCTTTGGAAGTGATTCTTGGCAACTCTTAAGAGTCAGTCACCTTCACTTGAATGCAAGTTACACTGGCAGCTTCAGGGGAAGCCCAGCATTTGGGGAAAGGGAAGTAGGACGAGTAGACATTTGATAACCAGGTCAAGACAGGGATCCATTCCTCAAAATCCACCCTTCTGAGACAGGAAGTGCTGCTGTCCTAGTTCTTAAAAAGATTTTCAGAAACTTCTACAGTAGCCTGCTCATCCAACTGACATGTTTCTCAAAGCCTTCTGCTTTCTAGTCCAAAGAATTCAACTTTCAGAAACAACAGACATTAATCTAATCAAGCCACCTATGATGCTCCTATTTTAAGAAGCCTCACTACACAATCAGTTTAGTAAGTAATATAGTTAACCAATGATACAATGTTGGAATCGTTTGACTCAATCATCCTGCTCTTGGGAATTAATTCTAAGACAATCAAAGGAACCAACTAAACACCAGGAATAGTAGTGCTCACTGCAGAACTATCTATATCAGGAAAAAGTAGAGACAATCTAAATATCTAGCAGTAAGGGAACATCACCATGGGTATTATGAAGACCAAGTAGAAATGGATTTGTGTGCAAACACATTTAAGATCTCAGGATACAGGCCGGGCGCGGTGGCTCAAGCCTGTAATCCCAGCACTTTGGGAGACCGAGACGGGCGGATCACGAGGTCAGAAGATCGAGACCATCCTGGCTAACACGGTGAAACCCTGTCTCTACTAAAAAATACAAAAAACTAGCCGGGCGAGGTGGCGGGCGCCTGTAGTCCCAGCTACTCGGGAGGCTGAGGCAGGAGAATGGCGTAAACCCAGGAGGCGGAGCTTGCAGTGAGCTGAGATTCGGCCACTGCACTCCAGCCTGGGCAACAGAGCGAGACTCCGTCTCAAAAAAAAAAAAAAAAAAAAGATCTCAGGATACAAATATTTTATGTATTTTAAGTTTTAAAACTCATTTAAAAAATTCTACATAAAATTTTAATCTTTCTTTCTTTTTTTTTTAGAGATGAGGACTCTCTAGGTTGCCCAGGCTGGCTTTGAACTTCTGGGATCAAGTGATTCTCCCACTTTATACCCCTGAGTAGCTGGGATTACAGGCATGCACCACTGCACCTGGCTTCCAGGTAAGATTCAAAATAGACTATGTAAAAATCATATCTATAAAAGGTCAGGGGCTAAGCATGACAAAAGGAAGGAAATTCAGTTTGCGTGGTTAAATTGTGAGTGAATTTTTTTCTTTCTTTTGTTTCAATTTATGGAAATGTTTTCCAGTAAATAATGACAAATAACATCTTTTAGAGAACTTCACCACTATTTCTAAACACATCCCAGAAATACACTTAAAAAAAACAAGATCAGGAGGAATGACTTACTGGAGGCAAATGAGAGCCAAATGAGAAGTCTCCTGCAATAAGATCATCCCTTTTTATTTATCACTTATTTTCTCGCTTGCTAGAAAGAATGAAAGGCATGGCAGCACATATTACCTTTTCTTTTGAAGATAGAGTGGGATGTACAAACTTCCTGTAAAGGAGGCTGGAGCCTTTTGTGTAGGGAGACAGCAGCCAGGCTACAAATGCTATTTTTAGTTCATAATAGAATGGAAACCTGGAGAGACAGAGGAAAACACAAGTTATGTTAGGTTCTCAGCAACACTGCCCTTTTGAAGGAGACTTGGTGGGCGGCAAGGACGCCTCTCCTGCTTACATACCGTTGCAAGTTTCCCAGATTCCTGTCCTCCACCCATGACGGCAAGGGTACACACTTGCACACACACACAGTACAACCCCAATGCCTCTCTTTGAAAACCAGTTCGTGTTTTCTTTTGTTACCAAAGCAAACCAGGAACACAGGTTCTCTCCAGCAATCACCCCCATGACCCTGCCTGGCACAGGCTGGAGCTTCCTGCTCGGCTGTGCTCATTTAGATTGGAGCTGGGGCTCCGGCCACAGCCTACAGGCTCAGGGGATCTCTTCCGTGCTGTACACCCAGTCACTCACTCTTCACTCACATGCAAGAAGGCAAAAACACCAGAAGGAATTACAGCAGGGAAGAGCCGACAAAAAAATCTCTAGACTGAGAATGAATTCTTGGCCCAAATAGAGGCAGGGACAAGAGCCTAGCTCTTGATAGGAAGGAGAATGCTACTCACCCTACTCAAGTCAATGGCAGGCAAACAGATTTTGATCTTCTCAGTGTCATGAAATAGAAGAGTCCACAGTGCACATAACACATAATTTTGGAGTTTGCAGTCCTGCATACCCTCAAGCTTGTTCATTGATTTGTCCCCCCACAGGCACCCAGGCCCTGTACGTGCAAGCTTGTACTGAGCACCAGGTACAAGGAGGTACAGAGAGGCAACTGTGAGCAAAGACCTGATTCCTGCCCTCTTGGATCTTCCGGTCCAGTGGGAAACACAGACAAGATTCTGGCATCCTTGGAACTAAGGGTCCAGTCAGGGAAACATGCCCAGACTGTATTATTTTATAATTAAAAAAAAAACCTAAATGAAATGATTTATAAAATAATCACAAATAATATAGAACAGAAACCTGAGACAAGTGCCATAGTGCTAGCCCACATGGTGCCTTTGAATGTATTAGAAGAAAACTGGCCTCTTCGACTGGAAGTAGTTCTGTGGCCACATGAACCACAGAGCTTGGTCTGGATTTCAAACCCGTTCACCTGCTTGGTCAGATATCGTGCGCTGTGAACAACCTGAGCAACCATATTTGGCAGTCCAGAGGTGTAGTAACCATGTGTTTATGGTTTATTTTTTATTTTCTGAATCCTGATGTACTTTGGGGCCTTGCTGACTCTGGAGGAACCGCCCCTCCCAAGGTGAGCCAATTGCTAGAGATAGTAAAGAACTCACCTGCAACATACCTTTCATATGCAAACCAACCAATCCATGGGCCCAGGCTCCAGCCACAGCCTCTAATGGACTCTCACATTCCAGGCCACCATCCACCTGCCCCAATCACCCCAGGGCCAGGGCTGGACAACCAGAGACAGCCCATATACCCTAGAGCCCACTGAGATTATTCAAACCAGCCAAGCCCAAGCCTGCCCACCCTGCTTTGCCCTTTTCTTCCTTCAGCATGGAACTGATAAAGGCCCTCACCCTGGTTCCTTCCTCTTCTCCTGACGGACCCTGAGTGGCCCCCAATGTGGCTCTGCATGGTGTGCTGTGTCTCCTGTTTCTAGCAATCTGTGAGTAAAGAAACTTCTCCCTTCGCGATAATTATTTCCATGTCTGTGTCTTACCCACACTTGCTTAAAACAAATCCCAGGTATCCTTAAAACCTGATGCTATGAGATGAGACAGTCACCTGTCCTAGTCTTAAAGATCAGAAAGTCATTTCCAGGCATCCTCCCCAGATAAGCGATCAGAAAATCAAAAAGAGCAAGTCATTCGAGGACCCTTAACTCTCACACAGACACCCCATCCCCCAGTTAGCAGCCCCACCCACGCCTCCTTTCTTCACCAAGGTCTCCTGGCCCCCTGCCTTCTGCCTCTGGTGGGTGCTTCCTGAATATTCCCTCAGCAATTAGTGGGCACTTTCGTGGCAAGACTGTTTAATGTTTCACAGCCAGAAAAGAGAGAGACTGAAGAACAGAGGTGTGATTCTCCCACATTTGAACACTCTGGTGATTAATAATGGAGGAACTTTTGTTTTGAAAACAAGTATTCACCAGCACCAAAGGGAAAGGAAATGAATCCAACAAGCTCAGACACCAACACAAGACACACACATAATCTGTCGCACTGCAGCTCTTTTATTTATTACATATAATATGTCTTTTTAAAAAATAGGTCATGCATGCATATAGTTTAAAAAAAATTCTAAAAGTCCAAAAGCATATACAACAAAGAGTCTCCTTCCCCCACCTGACCCCTAGTCCCTTTTCTAAAAGCAAAAACATTATCAGTTACTTGCATATCCTTCCAGAGATAGACTAGGGCCAGGCATACATCATGCAGGTATATATGACTCCCTGAGTTGCCCTCAACAGACAGAAGCATTCTATACACCCATTACTACATCTTGCTTCTTCCAGCACATACACATAATCAACAGTATGCCTTGGGGACTATTTCATACCCATACAGGGAGAGCTACCTCACTCATCTTTTTTTTTTTTTTTTTTTTGAGACAGAGTTTCACTCTGATGCCTAGTTCAAGTGCAACGGCACGGTCTCAGCTCACTGCAACCTCCACCTTCTGGGTTCAACCAGTTCTCCTGTCTTGGCCTCCCAAGTAGCTGGGATTACAAGTGTGCATCACAATGCCCAGCTAATTTTTGTATTTTTAGTAGAGACGGGCTTTCACCATGTTGGTCAGGCTGATCTTGAACTCCTGACC
The DNA here is from genome assembly GCF_008728515.1 of Papio anubis. Taxonomy (NCBI): domain Eukaryota; kingdom Metazoa; phylum Chordata; class Mammalia; order Primates; family Cercopithecidae; genus Papio; species Papio anubis. The sequence continues at coordinate 86,814,312 of NC_044989.1, forward strand.
TCAGGTGATCCGCCCGCCTGGGATTACAAGCATGAGCCACTGTGCCCGGCCTATCTCACTCATCTTAATGGCTGTATATGAGTGTATGAGCACTGGCTCAGGCCCCCATGAATGGATATTTACTATGGTTATGATCTTTAGCTACTACAGCCGAGCTACAAGGGAACCTCTTTGTGAACAGTGCTGAGGGGAGTAACTGGCAGCGCTTCAGTGCTAGGGTTCCTGAGGCTCTCTGGCTCCTCCCTTTCCAGAGTCTTAGTTTTTCAGCTTTTCCTTTTATTCTGTGAGTTACTTCAGCATCTACCAACAGTGTCATTGTTTTATTTTCTTTTCCTTGAGTTTGTCAGAGGGGTCTCTGTTGCTTGCTAGAATGGATCCAGGGGTCCCAATAACCCATGGCCCATGGGCCAAATCCAGCCTGTCATCTGTTTTTATAAATAAAGTTTTATTGGAACACTGTTATGCACAATGATTTATTAATTGTCTATGGTTCATTTCATGCTCATAGCAGAGTTGAGCAGTTGCAATAAAGATCATATGGCCTGAAAGCTCAAAACATTTACTATCCGGCCCTTTACAAAAAAAAGTATGCTGACTCCGGATTTAAAGCCAGGCCCTCCCCACATAAAGCCTGAAAATCTCTGTCACTGAAGTGTGGGGGCATGGGTTGGAGGGGAAGAGTCCTGCTGCCTCTGGAATCACCACATACAAAACCAGGTCCTTGACAGGCATCACAAGATAATCTAGGCTGATCCACTCAGACCTTGTGCTTCCTAGAGGCCTTGGGGTCCCTTGGCTCTATCAACACAATCACCACCAAGTCTTCTTCCAGCCTACCTTGAGAGGCAGACAAAGGCCCTACTCATTTTGTAATGAGAACTCCTTGAAGAACCCTGACCTCTGGGATGTATTTGAAAAGGCCAGATGCACCCACCACATTTCCTCCATCTTTTCCAAGGCATATACATAGCACTGGGGAGCACAGGGCAGCTGTCATCTCCCGACTCTCCCCATATAACACCCAGACACTCTAGAGGGGCAGATGTATTCTAAGAGGGTTAGACATGGGATGAAACTGTCCAAAACACATGCAATAAATGTGTAGAGAGCATTTCTGGAAGAAAAGAAAACACAAGTAACTTTTAACGCTGTTACTGGCCAGGCATGATGGCTCACGCCTATAATCCCAGCTCTTTGGGAGGCTGAGGTGGGCAGATTACGAGGTCAGGAGATAGGGACCATCCTGGCTAACATGGTGAAAATACAAAAAATTAGCGAGGCATGGTGGCACATGCCTGTAGTCCCAGCTACTCGGGAGGCTGAGGCAGGAGAATCGCTTGAACCTGGGAGGCAGAGGTTGCAGTGAGCCAAGATTGCGCCACTGCACTCTGTCTCCAACAACAACAACAACAAAAACAAAAAACAAACAAACCAATGGTACTTCTAGGGAGGGAGACTGTGGGTCTGGGGGAGGAGAGGGGGAGGAGAGACACTTACTCTTCAGTGTGTTGTTTCTATTTCATTTTTCCTTATGTATGTATTATTTTATTTTATTTTTATTTTTTTGAGATAGAGTTTCGGTCTGTCGCCAGGCTGGAGTGCAGTAGTGCAATCTTGGCTCACTGCAACCTCTGCCTCCCGGGTTCAAGCGATTCTCCTGCCTTAGCCTCCTGAATAGCTGGGACAACAGGTGCTGAACCACCACACCTGGCTAATTTTTGTATTTTTTAGTAGAAACGGGGTTTCACCATGTTTGCCAGGCTGGTCTCTAACTTCTGGCCTCAAGTGATTTACTTGCCTTGGCCTCCCAAAGTGCTGAGATTACAGGTGTGAGCCACCATGCCCAGACTGTATTATTTTATAATTAAAAAAAAAAAAACTAAATGAAATCACCTCTACAACCTGTGAAACAAACCACCATCTTATCTATTCTGGGACCATAAATAATTGCTGTTTTCATCAAGATGGAAAGTTTTACAAAGTTAACCATGAAAAGGGACCTGCGCTAGGGGAGAAGTGGGAAGAAGGGAATGGGGGTGAGTGAAGAGTGAGGAAGAGAGGGTCCATACAAGGGGCTCCAATTCTGGAAAACAACAGAAGTTAAAGGTGCTTCTAGGAAGACAGAAGACATATTTTAGGACAGAAGCTCTCCCCTTAACCTTTTTTAATAGTAAAGAATGCTCAGAGCTGCGGAGATGGTGCCTATGTCCTTGGAAGTGAAGCAAAATTCCTACATTCCCTGATGGGCCCATCCTGTGCCTGTTCTCAGCGTGAGAGGAAGGAAGGAGACAGAGGACCCTCCCAGAAGAAGACTAGGATCTATGATACCTGGAGGTTGGGAGAAAAAGAGAAAGCAGGGTGAGGGCATGATCAGGCTGTGGGATAAAGCAGGCAGAAAAGTTCCCAAGGAGCCTCTTTCCTGCAGAAGCAGAGCTCAGGCCACCAGGAGAAGAGCAAAGGACCCTCACTTCCCACCCACAAACTGCCTGGACACCCCCAGCTAAGAGACCAAATGAGGGAACAGAAGAGGCCTCCACATGGGTCAGGAAGAGAGGGGGATGCTACCCATACCTGCTCCAAATATACCAGGTATCAAATGTCCTCCTATGGTCGGCAGAATTTTGGCCAAGTTCTTCTTCCTTGGTGTAACTCCCATGAATACGTTACTTTACATGGCAAATGGGACTTTGCAGATGTAATGAAGGTTACTGATCAGATGACTTTAAAATAGGGAGATTGTATGGGACTATTGGGGTAGGTCTAATCTAATCATACAAGCCCTTAAAACAAAAGCAAAGATCCTCCCTAACTGGTGGCAGAAGCAGACAGAGATTCAAAGCATGGGCAGGACTCAACATGCCATCACTGGCTTGAAGATGAAGGTGGTGGCATGTGTCAAGAAAACGGGGACCTCAGTCCTACAATCATAAGGAACTGAATTCTGCCAACAATCTGAATGGGCCTGGAAGGGGAATCTTCTCCAGAGACTTCAGATAAGAGACCAGGCTGGCCCACACCTTGATTCTGGTCTTGTGAGATTATAAGCAGAGGATGATTCCACCTGTACTTCTGAGTTATAGAAGTTGTGGAATCAAACATCTGTACTGTTTTAAGCTGTTAAATTTGTGGTAATTTGTTAAGGCAGCAATAGAAAACTAATATGACTCCCAAAAGCAAAATGAAATCAATTCCAGAACGAAACTCTGAAATTCCAGGGCCACAGGTAAGGGCATATTCCAGCTATCCAGGAGGAACACAGCCATCATCAGATAGGATTTCCACCCAGCAAAAAGCAGTGAGGCTGAAATGCTGATATCCCCAGGAATGAGCTTGTGAGACTAACATGGGAGGACAGAAGAGGACCCTAGCACCAGACAGAGACCTTGTTAAGGAGGAAAGGCTGGATGGCAGGACCTGCTATTTAATTGACTACACAGTCTTGACTGGGCTGGCCTCTACTCTCATCTTTGTGAATCAGACAGGAGTCTTCCTGATGTAGCTCTGTACAAAATGGCCTGACTTCCAGTGCCAACCTTAAGGCCTCAGGGAGACAAGGGATGGCTCAGCAGAGAGCTGTGTCTCCACTTAAGGAGACTCAGCTCCATCCAGAGTCTGCTGCATTATCTGTGTGTGGTGCAGGGCATGAAGGCACAAGCATATTGAATTAGGAAATCCAGACTCCTTCACTACAGTTTGAGGCCACAATGGCTGGGACATCTATTTCTCTCAGTGGAGGTGAAAGCTATGTTATGGGGAAAAGTACATACTAAGATAATTAAGGCCATTGACTCAAAACAGGATTCAGAGAGTGCTATTCAGGTCTGTTCCTTGGCCTAGGACATCCCAGAGGATAATTTCATACTGATCCTTTTTGGGTAAGAACCTGTTTTCTCCAAAGTGGAAATATCTTTATTACTTTCTCTGAGGACACTTGACCATGGTTAAAACATTCGTACAACACAGCAAATGCAAACCCAACCCCACGATCCCAAGTCGTAGAAATAACCCTCGTTAACTATATTTTCCACACTACTTTTAATACACATTCACATTCACATGTATACACACACAACTCTTTAAATACAAACAGAAATCGATATATTATTTACAGCTTCTTTTGCCTAAGAAGGCACAATACAGCAATACAAAGATCTAGCTTGTTTTTAATTGCTTCATTGCTGGAAATAGCTGCATTAATTATAAGAGAAAAAAATGGGTATCAACTTAAATGCCCATCAAAAGAGGATGACTTAAATAAATTATGCTCCATCTATGCCGTGAAATATTATGTGGCCATTAAAATAACAGGTAGATGTATTTATGCTCATATAAAAGTATTTCCAAAATAAATTTAATAAGCAAAGTGAGAACTCTTACGTATACTATAATATTGCTTTTTTAAAAAAAGAAGTGTGTGTCAAATGTGTGTATATACACACACACACACACATATTAGTTTGTTTTTTTTTTTTTCTGAGACAGAGTCTTGCTTTGTCACCCAGGCTGGAGTGCAATGATGTAATCCTGGCTCACTGCAACCTCTACCTTCTGGGTTCAAGTGATTCCCCCACCTCAGCCTCCCAAGTAGCTGAGACTACAGGCATGCGCCACCACGCCTGGCTAATTATTTTTTTGTATTTTTTTTTAGTAGAGATGGGGTTTCACCATGTTAGCCCGGCTGGTCTCAAAATCCTGACCTCAGGTGATCCACCTGCCTTGGCCTCCCAAAGTGCTGGAATTACAGGCATGAGCCACAATGCCCAGGCCATATATTAGTTTTTTAAGAGGATGCACAACTGTGAGTAGTGATTACGTTGACAATGAATTGAGTGAGAAGGAAACTCAGTTTTTCCTGTACATTTTTGTGTATTGTTTCTTTCGCTCCTTTTCTTTTTTAACATACGAATGCATCTTTACCAACTCCATTAATTGAGGACGTGTATCTGTCCTGTCCATGACTATATTCCCAGGGCTTAGAACAATAACTGCTCTTTATAAGGTCATTCAATAAATATTTACTTGAAGAACAACTTTGTAGACTAATCTATTGAAAATGCTCCAGTTAACATCCCTGCACTTGTGTCTCTGGCCTGAGGTGAGGTTTGAGGCTGGGTTCAGCCCTTTCCCACCTCCCCCTGACTGACACTAAGCAAAATCGTCCTTAGAAACGTCCCAACTCCTGGAGTACTTACCAACAAAGGAAGATGTCTGTGAATGTCTCTGCTGTGGTGAAAAGTGCAAATATAATCCAGTACATCATCCATTTGACCTGTTGAAACAGAAAGCAACACAGCTGGTAGAAAAGGTCTAGGAAAAACGCTGCCCAATACCAGGAAGAACAGGCCCTGGTGGCAGATACGGAGGCACATCCAGGTGACGCAGCCTGCATTTGTAGCCTTCTCCTTATCCTTCCTCAGCTTATGTCCAGTTCTGCTCCAGATCTTGAAACTGGAAGCAAATGGGCTGTTCCACAGCTGACTCAGGCTGAAGGTCAAATGGCCCACAAGTGAGCCAGGGAGACCTGCAGACCAAGAGTGACCCAGGATTCGGTCAGGTCATTTTTCAGAACTAACATCAGGGGAGAAAATGCTCTAGGCCTCCACACAAACACACCCTGGAATGAAGTGTAACTGGGCCAGACTCTCTGGGATGGTGTAGTAGTAATCTAAGAATCCTGATCTTCCTTTTTATCTCTCCCATGTGACCATCCTTTTTAATTTCTACTGCCTTTCTCCCCTAACTAAGGCCTCTTCCCCCTCTCTCTTAAACTACTCCTACTTCCCTTGTTTCATGACTTCCCCTCAGCAACCCATTCTAATACCAGGCCACCCCTGTACTATTCTCCCGAAAGTATAAACTCATCAGACTATCACCCCATTTAAAATATCCCAGCCTGCAGAATCAAGTCCAGATTCCTTAGTCTACTCCTCCTGGCTTCTGGCAAAAGTAGGGTAGCTTATATTGAACTAAGGCTCCTACTAATAATGATAATAAACACCAAACAAAGTATTTCAAAACAACTGTTTGAAGGCACTGGAGAGCAATATAAAAAGCAGACAGAGATTGCAAGGGATTCAAGCTTTGGAGTACGGGAAGCACACTGGGTTAGTACAAGTCAGTGTGGCTGAGGACACTGCACATCATGGGGCAGACAGAACTCGAGCACAAATCCACAGTCTTATTTGTCCAAAGAAATGGAGAGTGGAGTTTCAGACTGCCAGAGATACTGGAAATGGACAGAGAAAAATCTCAGAAATAGGGAAGCCATAAAGGGGCAGCCCCAAAAATCTACATATAAATTCCCTTCAAAAACCTGGCAGGTCCCTGAAATGCACAGAAGCAGGTAAGACTCCAAACAAAGAAGTCTGTATAATAATATAGATATAAATACGTATAGATATAAATGTAGATATAAACAGCTGGAAAGTTGAAAAGCTCAGAGTTGAGCAGAGATTCAGCTTCTGACCACTGTTGGGGAAACAAAGTTTGGAATTCAAGTCATGCAAAGTTAGAGGGGTTTGGTAAGCATTAGGAATTTCCAGTGAAACACCTGGAGGACCACATCTTAGCAGTAAAAATTACAGTAAAAAAAAAAAAAAAATGACTAAGAGCAAAATTGAAATACACCTGTCCAAACAAAACTTATCTAGCTGCCACAGGGTCAAGGTGATCTGCCTGAATTTAACTGCCTGCTAGAACAACACTCAACATTCTTCACAAGAAGGCAAAAATAAATCTACAACTCAAGTGTCTATCAATGGATGACTGAATAAAGAAATTGGGGTATATATATATATGCACAATGGAATACTACTCAACCATTTAAAAAAATCATGTCTTTTGCAGCAATATCGATGGAACTGGAGTCCATTACCATAAGTAGAATAACTCAGAAACAGAAAGTCAAATACTGCATGTTCTCACTTATAAATAGGAGCTAAATAATGTGTACACATGGACATAGAGAGTGGCTTAATAGACTTTGGAGACTTGAAAAGGTGGGTAAGTAGGAGGGGATGAGGGATGAGAAACTACCTAATGGGTACAATTTATGCCACTTGGGCGATGGTTACACTAAAAGCCCAGACTTCATCACTATGCAATATATCCACGTAACAAACCTGCACTTGTACCCCCTAAAGCTATAAATATAAAAAAATAAGAAAAATGTATAAAATATCTAGGGTTTCCATAATGAATCACACACAAGTTTCTGTATACAATAAAATACTATATATGTGAGGGAATAGGAAAATATAATCCATGGTTAGGAGAAAAATTGGTCAATAGAAACAGATCCACAGATGACTTCAATATTAAAATTAGCAGACGAGGGCTTTAAAAGGTATCAATATGTTTTGAGATAACTAGATATCCACATGTAAAAGAATAAAGTTGAACAACTTCACACCATATACAAAAATTAACTTCAAATGGATCAGAGACCTAAATGTAAGAGTTAAAATTACAAAACATTTACAAGAAAACATATAATTAAATTTTTCTGACCTTGGATCAGGCAATGCTTTCTTAGATATACCACCAAAAGCACACACACACACAAAAACAAACTAAAAGACCAGGCACAGTGGCTCACACCTGTAATCCCAGCACTTTGGGAGGCTGAGGCAGGTGAATCACAAGGTCAGGAGATCAAGACCATCCTGGCTAACACTGTGAAAACCCGTCTCCACTAAAAATACAAAAAATTAGCCAGGCATGGTGGCGGGTGCCTGTAGTCCCAGTTACTTGGGAGGCTGAGGCAGGAGAATGGCATGAACCCGGCGGGAGGAGGTTGCAGTGAGCTGAGATTGGGCCACTGCACTCCAGCCTGGGTGACAGAGCGAGACTCTGTCTCGGGAAAACAAAACAAAACAAAACAAAACAAAACAAAACAATCTATTGGGAGGCCAAGGTGAGAGAATTGCTTGATGCCAGGAATTTGAGATCAGCCAGGGCAACATAGTGAGACTCCATGATATGGTTTGGCTGTGTGGCTGTGTCCCCACTTAAATCTCATCTCAAATTGTAATCCAATTTTAATCCCCACATGTCAGAGGATGGACCTGGTGGGAGGTAATTGGATCATGGGGGCGGTTTCCCCCATGTGGTTCTCATGATGGTGAGTGAGTTCTCACAAGATCTAATTGTTTTAAAAGACGTAGTTTCCTCTGCTCTCTCTCTCTGTCCTGCCACCTTGTGAAGAATATGCCTGCTTCCCCTTCACCTTCCACCATGATTGTAAGTTCCCTGAGGCCTCCCTCTCCATGCAGAACTGTGAGTCAATTAAATCTCATTTCTAAATTACCCAGTCTCAGAGAAGTTCTTTATAGCAGTGTGAAAACAGACTAATACACACTATCTCCACTAAAAAACTCAAAAAGTAGCCAGGCATGGTGTCACACACCTCTAGTCCTAGCTAGCTATTTGGGAGGCTGAGGCAGGAGGATGGCTTGAGCCTAGGAGTTCAAGGCTGCAGTAAGCTATGATCAAGTCACTGCCCTTCAGCCAGGGCAACAGAGCAAGATCCAACCTCAAAAAGAAGACAAATTAGACTTCTTCAAAATTAAAAACTTTTTTGCTTCAAAGGGCACCACCAAGGAAGTAAAAAGACAATCCATAAAATGGTAGAAAATATTTGCACATCATTCATCTGATAAGGTACTTATATCTAAATATATAAAAAAACTCTTACAACTCAACAATAAAAGAGTACATAACCCAGTTAAAAATGTGCAAAGGGCCCACAGTCTATTTAAGAAACTGAATCAGTAATGAAAAAAATCCAACACCCATTTGTGACTTAAAAAAACCTTAGCAAAGTAAAAATAGAAGGGACGCTCCTCAACTTGATAAAGAACATATTAAAAAAAAAAAACCCTACAGCTAACATTAGACTTACTGGTGAGAAAATAGATGATTTCCTCCTAAGATCAGAAAAAGGGCAAAGATACTCTCTTCTATCACTCCTATATCAAAATGGAAGTGTCAGATAATGCAATAAGACAAGAAACAGAAAACATACATGGACTGGGAAGAAAGAGATAAAAGCATCTTTCCTCATAGATGGTGTAACTGTCTATGTAGAAAATTCCAAGGAACTCACCAAAAGATCCTCCTGGAATTAATAAATGATTATAGCAAGGTTACAGGATACAAGGTGAATACATGAAAGTCCATTGCTTTCCTACATAATAACTGGAACTTGAAATTAAAACACAAATACTACTTATGTTAGTACCACCTAAAAATGAATAACTTAGAAATGTATCTAACAGGTTATATAAAAAGTCTATATAAAGAAAACTATAAAAATGATAGAAATCAAAGATCTAAATAAAGTGAGAAATATTTCATGTTCACATATAGGAGAACTCAATATTGTCAAGATGTCAGTTCTTCCCAACTTGAGCTATAGATTCAATGCAACCCCAATCACAATCCCAGCAAGTTTTTTATGGATATCAACAAATTGATTCTAAAGTTTATATGGAAAGGTAAAAGACTAGAACAACTAATATAATACCAAAGAAGAGCAACATTGAAAGACTAAAACTAACAGACTTCAAGACCTAATGTAAAGCTAAAATAATCAAGACCATGTGGAATTGGTGAAAAAATAAACAAATAGATCAGTGGAACAGAACACAGATCCCAGAAATCGACCCATACAAGTATAGTCATTTGATCCTTGACAAAGGAGCAAAAGCAATTCAGTAGAGAAAAGATGGTCTTTTTAACAAATGATGTTGGGAAAACTGGACATTCACATGCAATAACAACAATGAAAAATGGATCTAGGTACTCACCTTACATCTTTCACAAAAATTAACTCAAAATGGATCATAGGTCTAAATGTAAAACACAAGACTAAAAAACTTCTAGAAGACAACATATAAGAAAATCTAAAGACCTTGGGCTTGGCACTGAGTTTTTGGATACAACATCAATGGTATGATCTATGAAAGAAAAAAATCGTTAAGTTGGACTTCATTAAAATTAAAAACTTTTTTCTTCATCCCTTCTCTCTATAAAGCCAATCCCTTCAGTTCAGCTTATTAGAACACTTGTTCTATTTTATAGAATGAAGTGTTGCCCAATTCTAGGCTCACAATAAAGCCAACTGAGGTATTTAAACTAAATTTGTTGTAATTTTATCTTTTGACACTGGACTCCACTGTGGAAAATATCCTACTAGTCCCCCAAATTGTCTAAGTTAAATTTGTTGTCACAGACCATTTCATCCACAAAATTAGCTAACTCCTAGATTATAACACTTTGTGGCATTCAGTGACAAATGTCCTAAATATTTTACCTTGGTTTGACAATATTACAATTTGTCTAGTGAGGTCTGAAGTCCCTGTGAGGTGAGGAATTCTAACAAAGCCAAAGTATCAATTTTACATTGCTCTTTTGATTCTTAGGCTACCAGCAAACCACCTACATACTGGATTGTAAGCCAAAAATAAAATTTTAAGCTCCCAACTGAACGAATGGACCCTTTCTCCCAGCAAAGGACATTTAAAAATAAACCTGAAATACTAGTGCAGGACATGATGGTAATAGGTGGTCAGGAAATAAATAATAATAAAATCAAAAACTTATGCTCTACACAGATAACATTTAGAGAACAAGGAGACTAGGAGAAAATATTTGTAAAATACATATCTGATAAATCACTTATATTTAAAATATACAAAAAATTCTTAAAACTCAACAATAAGAAAACAACTCAATTTTCTCCCACAGATTGGGAGAAAATATTTTGCAAGATACATATCTGATTCAGGACTTGTACTCACCGTATACAAAGAACTCTTAAAACTCAACAACAAGAAAACAAACAACCCAATTAAAAAATGGGCAAAACATTTGAACAGATACTTCACAAAGAAGATAAGCAAATTTACAGCAACTTATTAACAAAGCTTTTATTATGAAAACTAACTTTTGTTTTGTCACCACATAACAAGATACTTATCCTAGGAGGAAAAGGATGTGTTCAGTATTATTTTTCTTTTGTTTCTTGTTTGTTTGTTTGTTTTTTGAGATGGATTTTCACTCTTGTTGCCCAGGCTGGAGTGCAATGGTACAATCTCGGCTCACTGTAACCTCTGCCTCCCAGGCTCAAGTGATTCTCCTGCCTCAGCCTCCCAAGTAGCTGGGATTATAGGCATGTACCACCACGCCTGGCTAATTTTGTATTTTTAGTTGAGACAGGGTTTCTCCAGGTTGGTCAGGCTGATCTCGAACTCCTGACCTCAGGTGATCTGCCTGCCTTGGCCTCCCAAAGTGCTGGGATTGCAGATGTGACCCACCACACCTGGCCATATTTTTCTTTAAAAAGTATAACTATGTTAAATAATCTAAAAGAAAATGTGAATATAATGAGTGGAGAGATGGGGAATTTCAAGAGAAAGAAGGAAACTCTTAAAAAAGAAACAAATGATATCCTAGAATTCAAAGCACAATATCTGAAATGAAACAGTATGACAGAATTAACAGCAGATTGGATACAACAAAAGAAAAGATCTGTGTATTTGAATACAAATCCAGACGAAAGCCATGCAGACTAAAGCCTAGATTGGAAAACAACACTGAGAGGCTCAATATCTGTTGAACTGCATCAGGCAGTCTAACATACAGGTAATAGGAATTCCAGAAGGAAAGAAACATGAGAATGGAACCAAAAAAACACTTGAAGAATACTGGCTACAAAATTCTAAAATTTGATCAAAAATAACAAACCCTGATCAGGCATGATGGGAGCACTTTGGGAGACTGAGGTAGGTGGATTGCTTGAGGCCAGGAGTTCTAGACCAGCCTAGGCAACATGGTGAAATCCTGTCTCTACTGAAAATGTAAAAATTAGCTGGGCATGGTGGTGAGTGACTGTAGTCCCAGTACTTGGGAGGCTGAGGCACAAGAATTGCTTGAACCCAGGAGGCAAAGTTTACAGTGAGCCAAGATCATGCCATTACACTCCAGCCTGGGCAACAGAGCAAGATTCTGTCTCAAACAAACAAACAAACAAACCCAAAGAACCAGGAAACTCAGTGAATCCCAAGCAAGATAAATACAAAGAAAAAGAAAACCGTACCTAGGGCAGTCATAGTAAAACTGTTTAAAAAAAAAAAAAAAAGAAAGAAAAGAAGAGAAAAAAATAATCCTAACCATGTAGAAAATCTTAAAAGCAGAGAGGATGGAAAGAAACATTACACACAGGAGAATGGAAATAAGAATTATAGCTGACTTTTCATTGGAAACAATGAATATCAGAGAAAATGGAACAACATCTTTAAAGTGCTAAAAGGAAAAAAAAATGTCACCCAAGAATTCTATACCCAGCAAAAACATCTTTCAAAAATGAAAGCTGTTCTGGTGAATCCCTGTTGTCTTTGTGACTCTAAAACATGTTTCTCAATGGATTACTTACAGATCTTCTCTATCAGAAAAACAAGGTAGGTTTAGTCCATCAAATAACTACTGTCTGAGACAGCACTGCCAAGGCTGTCTGTAGCAGGACTGACTCCTTAGCAGGGGGCAAATGAGGTTTTGTCCAACTGTAAAGTCTATAGCCTGCTGGGGCTCAGGATCTGGGAATTCTCAACACCAGTATCCAGACACATTGTCAGGAGCCTCAATTCCTTCTCTATAGGCTTTTTATTTTTAGTAGTCAATTCATGCTTTGGGTCTTCAATTAGAGCAAAAAGACAATGATAACAATTTTAAAAATCCCTTTCCTTGGTCAGGCGTGGTAGGTCACACCTGTAATCCTAGCACTTTGGGAGGCTGAGGTGGGCAGATCACCTGAGGTCAGGAGTTTGAGACCAGCCTGATCAACATGGTGAAACCCCATCTTTACTAAAAATACAAAAAAAAAAAAAAAAAAAAATAGCCAGGCGTGGTGGTATGCACTTGTAATCCTAGCTACTCAGGAGGCTGAGGCAGGAGAACTGCTTGAATCTGGGAAGTAGAGGTTGCAGTGAATCAAGATGAACTCCAGCCTGGGCAACAAGAGTGAAACTCCATCTCAGAAAATTTTTTAAAAATCCCTTTCCTTGATGCAACCCTTAGCTACAAACATCTCCATTGAGTCATCTACACTTGCAGGATCTACTTTCTCATTCCTCACTTGCTCACTGCAGTGCATCCATTACATCAAAATTGTTCTCACTGGGGCCTCCACTTTGTGACATACTTCAAGGAAGGGTAAGAAACCTCTTTTCAGTTTTTACCTGATTTGCTTGACTTTTCAACTGTTAGTGAAACAATCACATACTGAAAAGCTCTCCCAACACCACAATTGTCCTGGTTTTCCACTTGCTTTTCTTGCCACTTCTTCTCTGTCTCTTCATTTCCTCCCCAGGACTCTGTTCTAGACATCTGCTTCTAACTCTAGACTAGACACTGTCCCTAGGGAAATTTGTACATTCCTCACCTAACACGGGTAACCAGTCCCCAAGTTTGGTCACTTCTACCCTCTTGTTTTTTTCTTGAACCTATCTTATTTTCTCCATTCCCCTCTGCCATTTCCTTACTTCAGACCACCACCACCTCCTGTTTAGAATAGAGTTACAACTTTATGCTGGCCTTTACACCTCTGTCCCCTTCACAATCCATCCTCCAAATTCCAGCCAAAATGATTTTCCTAAGGCCAGGCATGGTGGCTCTTGCCTGAACTGAGGCACTTTCAGAGGCTCAGGCAGGTGGATCACCTGAGCCCAGGAGTTTGAGACCAGCCTGGGCAACATGGTGAAACCCTGTTTCTATAAAAAACAGAAAAATTAGCTGGGCATGGTGATATACAACTGTAGTCACAGCTACTAGGGTGGGTGAGGCAGGAGGATCACCTGAGCTTGGGCAGGTCGAGGCTGCAGTGAGCTGTGATTATATCTCTGTACTCCAGCCTTGGCAACAGAGCAAGACCCTGTCTCAAAACGACAATAACAACAACAAAAACAACAACAACAACAAAAAAACCAAATTCTTAAGCCTAAAGTGGGTGACTCTCTTTCCTAGTTTAAAGCCTTCAATAGTTCCTTATGGTTGTTAAGATAAAGCCCAAATTCCTTACATTGGCTTATGAGGCCTAGCATAAACTGGCCCCTATTTTGTTTTGTTTTGTTTTGTGTTTTGTTTTTTGAGGGGAGACAGGGTCTCACTCTGTCATTCAGGCTGAAGTGCAGTGGTGCGAACACAGCTCACTGCAGTCTCGACCTGCTGGGCTCAAGTGATTCTCCCACCTCAGCCTCTTGAGTAGGTGCATGCCACCAAGGCTAGCTAGTTGTTTTGTATTTTTTGTAGAGACAGGGTCTCACCATTTTGCCCAGGCTGGTCTTGAACTCTTGAGCTCCAGCAATCCACCTGCCTCAGTCTCCCAAAGTGCCGGGATTACAGGTGTGATCCACCACACCCGCAAACTGGCCCCTAATTAGTTTCATCAAAAGCTTATCCACACCCCTACCCTCTCACATTTTCCACTCCAACCATAACGAATCTTTCAATTCTCAACAGAGCATCTTTTTTTTTGGCCTCTGATTTCAGCCCTCTGATCTCAGCAAAAACATGACCTCCTCTAGGACGTACCCAAAGTTTGGGTAAGTACCCTCTCCTTGTCTTTCTCTGTAGTACCACACACATTCCCTGTCATAACATTTATCACACTGCTTTGAAAGTACCTGTTTATTCCCCTGCTTTTCCCAATACACTGTAAGCTCCCAGAGGGTGGAGACCAGTTCTTCTTATACATCATTATATCTCTAGTACCCAGAACAGTTCCTGACATATAGTAGGTACTGAATGAGTATGTTTCAAACGACCAGATTAGAATACTGGCACTGTGAATGGGACAGAAAGAATGGTTTCAAAAGGCTAAGAAGGAATATACTTTGAGAAAGACTGTCTAGATGGCTTTTTGAGAAGAAAAGACAGAATTAGACAGTTTGTGAGGCAACAGATGCTCCCTGTGAGTGCCTACTGAGTAGATTACTCCATAAACATGGGAAAAAAGGTACCTGGTGAAGTCAGGGCATCAGTGACTGATAATTATGGGGCCACTTGCACCAACAAGAAAGTAAAGAAAGAGCCAGTTTAGGTAGAAGAGTTTGAGCTTTATGTGGCTCAGGACAGCCAAGAAGAATGACCAACAGACTCCTAGACCAAACTCAGGAAGGAGGTTGAGGCTATGGACAGAGATGCTGCAGCCATGTCTGAGAGGGGATTTAATGCATTCTCCTGAAGAAGTTCCCATGATGCACTCCTTTGAAATACTTTCATGCAGAAAGAAGGAGCTGAGAATGATTCATTGAGGCTAACAAGGTCAAAGGAACACTGATGACTCAGAGATGGAAACCATATCCATCTAAAATTACTAGGAAATGGTTTTCTCCATCATTCCTCATGGAAATCAAATGACAGTTATTTTCCCCAAGGTTTGAAACATAATTTTCCATGTTTGAAAGATTCTATGCAAACCTCCCTGCAAGATAGGGATGAGGAGCCTGGGTGAGCCTTCAGTCAGAATAGAGAGAGGGCGCTATGGCCAATTTGAAAGGTAATATTCAGGAGTAACTCTCCTGGGCAAATGGAACATTGACAGCATGACTGGGGAGTCTCTCTAAACTGGTCAGGAACAGGATATAGGAGTGAAGAGATGGGAAAGATGCTGTGACCCTCAGCCACAGCAAGAAGCTCCAGAGCTCAGGGTAGGAAGTGGCCTGGAGGCCTCCCACGAGCCACAGCAGCTGGTTGAAATTCCGTGGTCCATTCTACCCCACTGCCAGAGCTTCTGGCAGCCTGCCAAAGGCCTCCCTATGGGCTGCAGAGGAGGAGGCTTAGCCACTTCTTTAGCCTCACCTCACCTTTGGACTCTCCTCTAACCAGGCACACTCAATTTCTCAAGCCTTTCACACCCCTCACGCATCTGGGCCCTGCACTTCAGCCTCACAGGGAATTCCCTGTGCCAAATGACAGAAAGAAAAACGTCAAGCCTACCTTACAGATGACTCTGCACCATCTGATTGTATGAACTCACCGTGGATGGCTATATAGTCAGGGGTGACCCTGGGGGAGTGGGGAAGTGAAATTCCCTTGTGGGCAGGAATTTGAGCAGGGCACTTAGCCTGGAGGGAAAAATGTCCTGAGTTAATGTTCATGCACTGTCACCGGGTATATGAACTTCATTTTCTTGTTTTCTGTGTTCTTGATGCTTTGGCATCTGGGGCCTCACTGATTACAGAGGGACTGCCCTTCCAGGGCTAGCCTTGCCCCAGCACACCCTTCATATGCAAACTAACCAGTCCAGAGCCTATACTCTAAATTACTTCCTTTATGGTGTTCCCACAAGTTGAGCAATATTCCCCAACCATAACCACCCCAGAGCCAGGTCCCAGACAACCAGAGGCAGCACCACACCTTGGAGCCTGCTGAAATGATTCCACCTCGCCAATGTGAAATCTGTTTACCCTGTCTTGCCTTACCTTTCTCACAGAAACCACAACGAAGGCCACTGCCCACGTTTCCCACTCTCCATCAGCCTCCTGACTGGCCTGGTGCTTCCCCATGTGACCCTACATAGCATGTGGCCCTCCCACTTCTAGACTTCTTCCTTCATGACAGTCATTTCCACATCTTGGTGTCTTTCCATCCCTAAGTAAAACAAATCCCAGGCACATTTTCAAACACCAGCTAAGGCTCTGTCTAGAGGATGAGGTTCTTGGAAGAAGTGAGGCTGAGAGACTCCTGTTGAGGAGGTCTGGAAATGAGGTGAATGGGCCCAGAGAATAAATATATTGGTGGCCCAATGCTTATGCTCACCAATAGGTCCCATGGCAGAGGAGACTCCTAGTGACCGAGTGCATGAGATGGTCAGGTCTGTGGATGTCGGCCAGCCTCTTTCCTTAGGTTTGATAGTGCATGTTCAATGGGGTCATGTACCAAGCAGCCAAGTGGAAGTGAAGGAGGTAGCACACGGGCTCAGCAATGTGACATCCCTCTCAGCAAGGCTGACCTGGCCACAACCACTGCTCAGAGACCATGTTGCCAGCAGCAGTGATCAAGCATCTCCAGGGTGATACTATATCCCAAGGCATCAGCCAGCCTTCTGGAGGCAGGTTCACTGCACCATGTCCCTTCCCTCATGGAGTGGGCGGCATAGGGTCTTTTCTGGAATATTCATTTTTTTCTGCATGTGGACTTGCTTTTCCTACTGCTCTGCTTCTGGCAGCCACACAGCAAGCTGTGGACGCAGGGATTACCCTTTTCCTTTTGATGCATCCCACACAATACTGCTTCTTATCAAGGACCCTCCTTTATAGCAAAAGAAATAAGGCAATAGGCTGATGCTTTGGGGAGTCACTGATCTTACCATGCACCCAATGCCCTGCAGTGGCTGGCCTTATACGGTGCTACCTGGCACTGGAGGGTTCTGAAAGCAAACCAGGTGGGAGTCAGCATTTTATGAGATTGGTGTGCAGTCCTGGAGGGTGCAGTTTCTCCTCTGAACCAGTGACCAACATATGGTGGTGCTTCTTAGCCAGAATCTAAAGGTGCAGGAACCAAGGAAATGAGGGTTCCTTAATCTATGATTAAGCCTAATGCCAGCTCCTTGCAATGAAAGTGAGGTCCATGGACCAGCACTGTTGGCATCATCTGGGACCTTGTTAGAAATGAAGAATCTCAGACCCCACCCCAGACCTACTGGATATAATCTGCTTTTAAGGAGATCCCCTGTTCATTCATATGCATGTTAAAAGTTGAGAATCACTGCTCTAAACCATTCACAACATTTTTGCTTCTCATCCCCAAACCTCTGATCTCTGCTTCTTAATGATTTTAGTACTTAAGGGATAGATGCTTCCACCAGGGGATACAAAATGGTTTCAATGAAGTGGAAGCAGAGACTTGTATTGTCTCCTGGTGGCTTCACAATACTCACACCAGTAGGAAACAGATGATAAAGGGGCTTATGGGCTTTGAAGGGGTAACTGATCCTAATTATCAAGGGGAACCAGGACTGCTGCTACACAATGAGGCAGAAAGAAGAGCAGATGGAAGTCAAACAGCCTTGGGGGGCCCTCCTAGGGCTGTCTTGTTCAGGGGTAAAAGTCAATGGTTCGGCTGGCGTGGTGGCTCACACCTATAATCCCAGCACTTTGGGAGGCCAAGGCAGGTGGATTGCCTGAGGTCAGGAGTTCATGACCAGCCTGGCCAACATGGTGGAACCCCCATCTCTACAAAAATGCAAAAATTAGCCAGGCATGGTGGTGCACGCCTGTAATTCCTGCTACTCGGGAGGCTGAGGCAGGAGAATCACTTGAACCCGGGAGGCAGAGGTTGCAGTGAGCCGAGATTGTTCCACTGCACTCCAGCCTGGGTGACAGGGCGAGACTCTGTATCAAAAAAAAAAAAAAAAAAAAGTCAATGGATCATTACTACAGCCCTACAGAGGAAAAACTGCCAAGACCTCAGATTCCTCAGGAATGAAGATTTGGGCCCCATTACAGGATAAGGAATCAATCCCACTAAAGCTCTAGCTTTAGGCAACGGGAGCATGAATTGGATGGTGGAAGAGGAAAGCCTCAGGAAAACCTGAGAAAGACTTCAGAATGGGTGTCCTGTGGAATGCTAGGTGTTCAGCATGTCCTTCTGAATTATCTTGATTCTGCAGGTGTCCTGCTTTTCAATGTCTTTGAGCTATTTTACAACTTGGTAAGTTAAAACTGATGGCAATGCATATGGTTTCACCCATAGAGGTGCAAATAAATTTTGTCCAGCAGAGATACAACTGATCTCCCCATCCCACCTTCCAAGCAATCAGTTTAATATTTATTAACAAATCCATTTCGACCTTTCTGATTGCCTACATATGTCTGTTATTTGGGGTTTCCTTTGAACACCTTACTGGTTGCCTCATTAGTAAGTTAAGCAAAATCTTCAACATGTGTTCATTTTATATTCATACAAGAGTCATGATTCTACCCTCTAAAAACTTTTTTTTTAACAAAAGTCATAAATACAGCTATGAACTCATGACCAGTTGCATGAATACGGACTGTATCTTCTATCCATACTTTCCTCCTTTCTGTGTTAAGTATAGATTTTAATATTTTAAGTAATTATATTTTAATTCTTTCGCTCCCCACTAAAATAGTATGTGAGCTGCACTGGTGACAGTTCACTTAACAATTCAGTGTTTGGCATGCTGAATATTACAGTTGGGTCTTGTCAGAACCAGATGAGGAGAGGACTTTGCCCAGGGATACTGGGCCTGGAGCTGGACTCAGCAACTTACGGAATTTGGATTTGACAAGTGAGTGAGTTGTATAGAATTCTTGTTGGAAGCTTGTTTTTAAAGCCAAAATATGGGTAAAGGAATGGATGTGGATGTGGATGTAGTTTTGGGGCAGCCTAAGAGTCAGCTGTATTGGTTATTTTTTTTTTCTCCATGAGTACTCAGCATCCAAAGCCTTCTAAATTGGGAGACATCTCCCAACATGAGCATCTTTGTGGGAGGCAAGTCCTGCTATTTGGGCCCCTATCCAGGACTCTGCACTGTCAGGGGATGCTTCGAAAGTACAAGCATCCGGTGTCCAAGATGTGACTTCAGCAGAGGTTTCCTAATCAGACCCTTTCCTACAGCGTGAGCTGGGCCGTCAGCATCACCCAGCCTCCTTGGATCCTCCCCGGTTCCTGGGTATCTTTCTCTTGTTACCTAGTTAATTCTACAAATTCCCGTAATTCCCTTGTATTTAAGTTTTCATCCCAACACCTTGAATCCAGGTACAGTAAGTTTGGTTGGAAGACATAAGCAGCCATAAATGTCCTGAGCAATGTTTCTAAATTGGAGATCCTGTGGAAAATGCCCATTTTTATTTAGGAGAGCTCCCTCTGCTTCCTGACCAGCTCTGGTGGTCCCCCTGTGTGGCCCCATGTGGCATGCCATGCCTCCTACTTCTAGGGGAATGCGAGTCAAAACTTCCTTCATGATAACCATTTCTGTGCCTTCCACAGAAAGACAAACCCGAGTCTTCAATTCAAACAAGTTCCCAGGTGATGCGGATAATGCTGGCCACTGACCACACTTTGAGTGTTGAGATTACAGCACTGAAGATGTGTAGAGAAGCGGCTGGGAAGTAGGGAGAAGCAAGATCGAGAAGGGTGTTAAATGCTGTGTAATGAAATTTGTGCTTGATCTTGCAGGTGATAAGCAGCCATTAATTGACCCGGGAGGAGTGAAATAAATAGACTTCCATTTTTAAATGGCACTGGATGTCATGTGACAACAGAGTCGGAAAGGAGGGACAGGAGGCAGGAGAACCAGTTAGGAGGTGTGATAGGCACAACAGTGGCTCCCCAAAGATGTCCATGTCCTAATTCCCATATGGCAAATGGGACTTTGTAGCATTAAGGACTTTCAGATGGCAAGAGTATCCTGGATGACCCAGGTGGCCCCATGTAATCACATGAATCCTTAAAGTGGAGAACCTTTCCCAGTGAGCCTGAGGGAGATGTGGTTATGGAAGAACAGCCAGAGAGATGCAATGTTGCTGGCTCTGAAGGAGGAGGAGGAAGGGGCACAAGCCTAACAATGCAGGAATGGCCTCTAGGAACTGGAAAAGGCAAGGACACAACCTCTCCCCTGGAGTCACCAAACGGAGCACAGTCCTGCTTGATTTTAACCTAGTGGGACTTGTTGGACTTCTGACCTTCAGAAGTATAAAATAATACACAGGTGTTTTAAGCCACTAAGTTCACAGTAATTTGTAATGGTGACAATAAAAAAACTAATATAGGAGGCCATTGCAACCTTCTAGGGAAAAGGGTGAGAATCTCATTTCTGAGAGTGGCAGCAGAGAAGGAAGACAGACCTGGTTTGGAAGATTACTCAGGAGATAAGGATGAAGGGACATGGTCACCAACCGCGTGGGTGTGGGTGTGTGGGTGTGGGTGTGTTAAGGAAACTCGCAGGTTTCTCTCTTGAACAAAATAGGCCCATGAGTCAAAAGGACTGCAGGAAGGAAACACAGGAGCGTGAGTGCAGAGAAAGGCAGTTCCCTCCTGATACTACCCGGCTCCTTTCTTCAGATTCCTTTTTTACCAAGAAACCTTCTAATCGTAACTCTCGCACGTTCCCTACTGGGAAAAGCATGTGCTGAGCAGCCAACACAAACAGCTGCTCTACTCATCAATTATGGTTTTCACTCTAAATTAATGAATTGCCATTCTAGTCATAAACCAGGCTTCTGTGAGTTTAGTCAGAGCAAAACAATTTACCAGGGTTTGATCTCTCTCAGAAGAGCTGACAGAGTTGTTTTTGCCCCTGCAAAGTAAAGGATTAGACCTTATACCACAGTGATCCTGGTAAGGCCTCCTTCCCTGGCACAGTTGGCAGGCGGGAAAGGGTTGGGAGAGGGAGGGCTAGAAGAGGCTGCCTAATGCTTTGCCCTGTGCCAAGTCAATTGAATCAGGAGGTTCTGTGCTTGCAATTTAGCAGCTATTTATAGCGTGCTTTCTGAGATTCCCTCACATATACCACAGGCCCGGTCTCCAGAAGAAAAACTGCCCCCCTCTGGAACTCTCTGCTTACAAACAGCAAGGTGCAAGCCCAGGCAAGTTGTTCTGGGAAAGTGGGAGATTGCGGGGTGGGGGCTGAGTTCTGGTTGCAGTCGATTTGGAGATGGCTGGTTTCATCATAAAGACTTCTTGGGAAATCTGAGAAAGAAAATACTGACTTTCTAAGCCCACTTTGAATTGTTTCTTTACCTACGCCAAACCTGCCAAGAGACATCTGAGTAAAAGAGGCAAAGGCGGCCGGGCGCGGTGGCTCAAGCCTGTAATCCCAGCACTTTGGGAGGCCGAGACGGGCGGATCACGAGGTCAGGAGATCGAGACCATCCTGGCAAACACGGTGAAACCCCGTCTCTATTAAATACAAAAAACTAGCCGGGCAAGGTGGTGGGCGCCTGTAGTCCCAGCTACTTGGGAGGCTGAGGCCGGAGAATGGCGTGAACCCGGGAGGCGGAGCTTGCAGTGAGCTGAGATCCGGCCACTGCACTCCAGCCTGGGTGACAGAGCGAGACTCCGTCTCAAAAAAAAAAAAAAAAAAAAAAGAGGCAAAGGCATGACTATTACCCACCCCATTGTTCAGATGAGGACACTTAGGCTCTCGGAAGTCTAAGCTACTTACCCAGCACTGCATCATTCAAATGTCAGAGCCAGGACTTGACCGACCTCGGTGTTCTGATGCCAAAATCCACACCTTTTGCACTTTGAGTTTGTGTCCTATATGGGGAAGGACACCCTTCCCTCACCACCCACCCAGCAGGTCTTTCTTAGTCAGCAGTGGCCTAATGGTTCTCCTGCCTGAAGGTGCCAGACACATTTAGGGGTGGTGACTAGAGCACCCAGATCATCCAACAGTAACTGATATTATCCTCTGACCAGTAAGTCCTCCCAGATCCCCTTCCTGTGTGCTCACCTTCTGCAATGTGCTACAGAAAACAGATATAGGGGCCAGGCACTGTTGCTCACGCCTATAATCCCAGCATTTTGGGAGGCCGAGACGGGCAGATCACAAGGTCAGGAGTTCGAGACTAGCCTGGCCAACATGATGAAACCCTATCTCCACTAAAAACACAAAAATTATCTGGGCATGGTGGCACACACCTGTAATCCCAGCTACTCAGGAGGCTGAGGCTAGAGAATCTCTTGAACCCAGGAGGTGGAGGCTGCAGTGAGCCAAGATTGCGCCACTGCTCTCCAGCCTGAGTGACAGAGTGAGACTCCGGCTCAAAAAAAAAAGAAAAGAAAACAGATATAGGATGATGACAATCCCCTGCCCTCAAAAGGTTACAGAGCAACAGAGCCTGAATTGTGGAGATGGAATGAAAGAAATGGAATGGGACAGAGTTGCAGAACCAGGAACCAAACCCAGGTCTGCCAGACTCTAGAACCCGTGCTCCTGCCTGCAATGCTGGACTGTCTCTCCGTCATGGTGCTGTAAGGTCTACACAGTGTTTTCCAGACAAATAAATCAAGGCTGGGAGAGGTGAAGTCACTTGTGGCTTGTGGCAGAGCTGAGACACCTCCAATTCCAGACGCCACCACCTCTTGCCATACCTCCCTGCTTTTCTCACCTCCATGCTCTAGGTCTAGGCAGGGGAAGGTCTAGGCAAGGGAAGGTCTAGACAGAAAAGAGGACGCCTGAGACATCTCATGAGAACTGTGACGAAGGGACTCCTTTTCCCTACTCCCAGTGCCCACAGCAAGGAGGGCATCCCCTTCCCCCAACATTTCACACCCGACCTCACTCCAGCCAACCCCCTCCAAAATACACAGTGCTACTTACATATTCCTTAATGTCCTTTGATTTCACAGCCTTGTAGGAATAATACGCAGGGTAAAGGGTGCCAAATATAAGCCTGGAGGGAAGAGAGACAAAGAGAAATATGATTTTCTCATTTATCTTATTTAATGGAAAATGTCTGTCTTCAATGCCAAGAGCAGCTCTCTAAGCTACAGAAAGTGCTGCTGTGGGGCTTGATTTATTTTTATGAATGCCCTGAAGGTGTTCTGCTCGTGGCTGGGGCATCCTTGGGCACCTCTATCTTCTGTTACAGCCCACACCCACCTTCCTTCAATCTGTGGTTTGGCAACATGAAAGGGTGGTTGGGGGTCATGGCAGCCAAAAATGGGGATGGGAAGGCACGAAGACCCCTGAAATTAAAGGCTGCCTTTCCTCTCCTGCTGCTAACCCCCCTCTGAAGCTCTATTAAGCCTGCAAACACCTCAGGCTTTTTTTTCCATCAAAACCTTTCCCCTCAAATTTCACTCCCCTTGGACTTGATCTCAGCATCCTGCACCCAGAATAAGCTCTTCACATTTCATATTGTAAATTCAATCAGGCCAAGCCCTCCTCCCACCAATACATCCCCATCTTGTATTAGCCTGTTTCTCGTTGCTCTTAAGATGAAGAAGCAAAAATACCAGCCCCGTGACAGTGTTTGAGCAGCAGCTCTCACTGATCTATGCTCAGGGCTGTGTTGGGTCATTAAATGATCTCGTGCTCAGCCCTGCCTCTCAGGACCTGCATGGCAGAGTTCCACCTGCCCTCATTCTCTCCACCATGCACTATCCCCCGCCCAGAAAGCTTCTGCCTGTGCTGTTCTCTCTTTCTGGAGTCTTCCTTTCCCCGTCTTTCTCTGGTTAATGCCTGTTCATCCATCATATCCCAGCTCTAGTATGACTTCTTCTTCCCTGGCCTCCCTAACTAGCTCGAACCTCCTCACTACACTCATAGCACAATGTACCTATCATCAGGGTGTTCCTTTATTGTTGTTTGTGCGATGCTTTGATTGACAGCCTTCTTTCCACAGCACCGTAAGTGCCTTGAGGGCTGAGAATGGATCTGTTTTGCTCAACACTGTGTTCCCAGAACCTACCCCATAGTAATCCCTCAACAGATATTTGTAAATGAATGAATTGAGCTGGAGGTTTAATCTTTTCACCTGACAGATGAGGTCACCCGAGGGTGCCAACTCAGGGCCAAGCTGACTGGGTGCAGGAATGGGCCTGGCCCAGGCACTATATGAGCTGACATCTCCTGTGACAACCCCACAGATGGAGCTTTCAGAGTCCCTGCAATGAGCCAGCCTACTTACAGAAGACACCACACTGAAGAAACGCAAAGCTGTGGTTCACTGGGTATTGAGAGGCTGTACAGAGAACTCCTAGTCCGGAAGCAATTTACCAAGCAGGGGTCAGCTTTACCATGAGCACTGTTGCCAGGGAACGCCGTGATATTCCACAATCATCAGGTTTCCAGGGAAAACAAAGTTGACTGAACCAAGTCTGTTTCTGGCACCGAAAGGGAGAGGGCTGTTAACTCTTGACTCACACAGGCCTTGTGCGAAGTGCTTTAGAGCTTTATCCCACTTAGACTGCCTTGTCCAAGGGAACCCCTTTTACAGACAGGACTCCAATGCACGGAGCAGCCAGTCACTTACTTGTCTAAAGCCTCATGACCAGGGAAGCGTAAGGCAGGGCTGGAGCCCAGCCAGGCCAGCCTCCTCCAAGTCTGACTTCTTGTGACCACTGTGCATGACCTTGGGGAGCCGCCCACCCTCCAGGAAGGCTGAAATGACCTGTGTGAAGAGCAGGATGAGCCAGTGGGGGTACAAGAGAATAGTGGAAGAAAGGAGAAAAAGCAGGACTGGGGGTGAGGGGGAAACACTTAAGAGAGGGTAGTACCAAGGACAGCAGGCAGGCCAAGCAGGAGGTGGCTGGGGAAGCCTGCTGGGTTTGGTCATCGCTCCCTTGGTGAGGAAAGTCCCCACACTCCTCCACACTGCCTCCTTGCCTGCCCCCTCCTAAGCATTCTCAGGTATCCAGGAGCCTCACTTCCTCAGGGAGGCCTTTCCTGACCTGGTCACACCCTGAAGATTGGGCTCCTCTCCCTTTTTAGCTCCTGTACCTACCCCTTTCTTAGCTCTTGTCCACCGTATCCACTTGGTCAGCTCAAGGTGCATCTCTCCCACAAGACTGTGTGTTCCACAAAGCCAGAGATGGTATCCCTCATTCATAACACACCCCTGTCCCCCGCACAGCAGGAAGGGCTCAGTAAGAACGTGTTCCCTGTTTGAAGTATCAGAATGGGGAAACCAAAGCCAGCACCATTGAGGGAACGCTCGTGACCTTGTGTCTGAGGTCTCAGCAGCGAGGTGGATGCCAGACGGCACCAGGCTGATTCAGCAAAGTCTTGGGCACAACACCATGGACTGGGGGGAAATACATACACCGTTCCTCGGGCATAGGTGCCATGGTTATTACCCATGTCTGCCAGGATGGTTTCCAGCCCCTGCCCTGAGGTAGCATGTGAGCAGCAGAGGAGAGACAGGTGGAAAGTTACAGCACTACCCAGCAGCCGATTGATGGGATCCCCGTGAACCCCAGTGTGTCATGACACCCTCTGAGCGGTCATGGAGCAAGGAAGGCAAGACAGGAAGGCCTGTGCTAGGTCAGCTGGACTCTTCTGAAGTGAGCTGGTTGCCAGCATCCTTCGCCTGGCTCCTGTGTGACAGCACAAGGTCCCTACACACATGAGTTTGCTTTTCAGTTTCTAAAAGCTCAGTAACACTTAGCATCTCACTGCCCTGGGGAAGGGGAAATGGGATGAAAATGGCCAGTTCTTCTTAACCTATTTTAGAGGTAAGAAATAATGAAGGAAGCAGGCTCAAGCCAAAGGGGGTTAGTACTTCTGCCCCTTCAGACCAAGTACCCCCACACGGCCCTTCACCACTGGCCCCACCAGCCTTGCTTCCCACCCCTCCCTCAGCCTCGGGTTCGCAGAGCCAGCAGCTAGCAGCTGTCCCCTGATTAAACCACATTTGTTTCCAATCTGTGACTTCCTGGCTGCTCTTTTTTCTGTCTGAATGTAGCACAAGATCTTCCCCGATCCCACAACTGTTGTTTTTCCTGATAAAGCACCACTAATCCTTTAAGACCTGTCTCAGAAATGCCACTTCTTCTGTGAAGGCTTTGGTTACCGCCCCCACAGTTTTCTTGAAACTATTTAAGCCTGTGACAGGCCTTATGTAGTAGCAGCAATAATAAAACATTTAAAATAATATTATAATATTATATCATTGAGTGTTCACTAATGCCAGGCACTGTTCTACAAGCTGCACTCATTCTTTCAATTAATCCTCTCACATACATAGGGAAAACGAATTCTTACTACCCCATTTTACAGACTGGGACACTGAGGCTTAGCAACATTACTCACTCACCCAAGGAGACACAACAGCCAGGTACAGAGGTGGGATCTGAACCCAGGCAGCCTGACAACAGAACCTGCCTTCTCCCAGGGCGGCCTGTGCTGGCTGAGTCTGTCTCCCTAGTCAGATCACATAGTCCTGGGCAATCAGGAGGGTCCCTCATGCCTGGCAGAGCACCTCCCCCTTTAAGTGGGTGCTTGAAATGTCTGTTGAGTAACAAGCAATTTCAATCTCTCTCCAAGGAACTCAGCCCACTTGCTAGACTCACATAACTTTCTACAAAGTCAGAAAAAATGTGGTAAAATAAGAGGGTCTAAAGCTCCTTAATGCTCGAGCTGGGCCCAAGCAGAGGGAAGGTGGAAGGCTGGAGTGCCATCCTCCAGAGAGACCAGGCTCTGCACTAACACACTCCTCTCAGTTATCTCTGAATGGAGCTCGCAACTCACAGCTCTGCACCCACCCTCCCTCCCCACCACTGTCATTAACTGTTACCCTGAAGCCCCGACCCTGTGTAAAGGCTCCATGAATCTGCCTGCAGCATTTCCCTTATCTTTGTACTTCACTCCTCCTCTTGCTCCAAGTTAGGTGTCTTCATCCAGGTTGCCTCCCCACCCACCTCTTCCACAGCTGTGGCATCGAGAAGGGAGCATGAGTCTCATGTGAATACTACACTCTGATGCAGTGGCTCCCCACTGGGGTGATCTCGTTTCCCAGGGAAATCTGGGCAATGTCTGGAGACACTCTGGTTGTCTGAGAGGGTGCTACTGGCAGCCAGTGAGTAGAGGCAGGGATGCTGCTAAACATCCTATCATGCACAGGACAGGCCCCTCTCAACAAATAATCATCCAGTCCAAAATGTCCATTGTGCCACTGCTGAGAAACCCTAGTTTCTAGACTAGTGTGCTGTTTCCTGGTCCTTGGGCCATGGACTCTTCACCACTATTAAGGGTCATTTTTTGAACCCCAAGGATCATTTTTTGAACCCCAAGAGTTCAAAAATGTCCAGTGTCCCAAGAAAAACTGTAAATGCTCAGATAGTGGGGGATGGCCCCAAATGGTAAAGACCACATACCAAGTCCGTTGGCCAATGTCAGAGAAAATACAGCTCTGAAGTTGCTTATCAACTTCCTGGAGCTCTGGTCAGAAGAGAGAGATTGCTGACCTAGGGCACAGCTACAAGCTATGGCACTGCAGTTGCTGACCATAGCCAAGTCCTTTGCAAACCACGAAACAAACCAGTATTTTCCACAGTCTTCTCAGGCATCCTAGAGTGGCACCAACATGTCCCAATCCCAAATTGTGCTAAAAATTTCAAAATCAATGCTGGCAATATATTTTTCTAAGACTAATTTTTTTAAATGTAAGAGAAATAATAAGCCTATTTATACAGCTGTTTATAGCATTAAAAAACAAATCACACTGAAGAAGTTGTATGTCACCCAAGGGCTTGTGGAACACTCTGTTTCTTGACCTGAGCACTTGCTTCATAATTACAAATATATATAAAACTGTACACATCTTATTTCATAATTTTTTTTTAGACAAAGTCTCACTCTGTTGCCCAGGCTAGGGTGCAGTGGCACGATCTCTGCTCATTGCAACCTCTGCCTCCCAGGTTCAAGGGATTCTCCTGCTCAGCCTCCCGAGTAGCTGGGATTACAGGTGTGTGTCACCACACCTGGCTAATTTTTGTATTTTTAGTAGAGCTGCAGTTTCTCCACATTGCCCAGGCTGGTCTTGAACTCCTGGCCTCAAATGATTCACCTGCCTTAGCTTCTCAAAGTGCTGGAATTACAGATGTGAGCCACTGCACCCAGCCTTATTTCATAATTTTTAAAAATGATGTACAGTACCCAAGAAAATAAATTTGCACAGTCTTCCAATTCATGAAGGCACACAGTTTCATCTGAGCATTAAAATGTATTAAAATTTATACTGATTATGCTTTGTGCTTTTTGTTAATAAAAATATAATTTCAAATTATGTTCTCTGAAGATACTTTCTAAAAACATATAAATCCATTTTTATCACTTTTTATGAGAATTAATCTCCAAGGCTGTTTTTGCTGTCTACTCTAACAGAAGAATGTTCCTTGGTTCTTCAGCTCCTTTTGGCATTCCAATAAATACGCTGTAATTCTTAATCTGGAGAAAACGGTAACACAGAGCAGATATATTTGAAGTCCCCTATATGTATTTTCCTGATACAATCCTTTTCCTCCTCCCCAAAAGTCATCACTATCCTGAATTTGGTGTTTATCACTCTCACCATGTTTTTATTAACTACATGAGCCATGCATAAACAGAAAAAAAGTGTTTATACCTGTTTACATATTCTACAAATGGAATCACACTGTGATATGTTTTTTCATTCAAACTTATGTTTTTGAAATTCAATCCATGCCAACACTTGTCTTTCTAGATCATTTTTAAAAATTATTTATTTTATTTTATTTTATTTTATTTTTTGAAATGGAGTCTCGCTCCCATTGCGCAGGCTGGAGGGCAGTGGCGCAATCTCGGCTCACTGCAACCTCCACCTCACAGGTTCAAGTGATTCTCCTTCCTCAACCTCCTGAGTAGCTGGGATTAGAGGCGTGAGCCACCCTGCCCAGCTAATTTTTGTATTTTTAGTAGAGATGGAGTTTCACCATGTTGGTCCGACTGGTCTTGAACTCCTGACCTTAGGTGATCCACCCACCTCGGCCTCCCAAATGTTAGGATTACAGGCATGAGCGACAGCACCCGGTCTAAAATTATTTTTTTATTTGTATTGAGACAGGGTCTCACTATGTTGCCCAGGCTGGTCCTGAACTCCTAGGTTCACTGATTTCTCACCTCAACCTTCCAAGTAGCTGGGATTACAGGTATGTGCCACTTGCATCCAGTTTTTCTAGATTCTTTTAAACCACTGTGTATTACTTTACTATATGAACATATTGTAGTTTATTCTGTTGATGCATACTTAGGTTCCTTCCTATTTTTCCCCTTTACAAACAGGGTTGTGACGAACATTATTATACATGTCTCTTTGGGCACATTTGAGACCTTCTCTAGTGTATCTACGTAGTGTGGAACTGCTGGGCCAGAAGGTACAGCAGATAATGCAAAACCACTTGCCAGAATGACTATACCAATTTATACTCCTTCCTGCAAGTGTAAAAGATTTTAATACTCCCCATTCTTGCCAAACTTATATAGTCAGACTTAGATTTTTGTCAGTGTGATGGGTGTAAAATGGTATCCCATGTTTGCTTCGATTTGCGTTTCCTCAGTGGCAGGTGAAGTCAAACAACTTTTTATGCCTGTTGGCCATTTGGGCTGCTTAACTACCCTGTTTATATCCCTCCATTAGTTTATTTTGTTCTTAGTGATTTTTAGGAATTCTTCATGAATTTTGGGTATAAATCCTTTCTTGGACATATGCATTACACATGTTTTTCCTCAATATAAGTTCTCTTAACTTGGTTTGTGGTGATTTTCTTGCAGCTTTAAATTTTATATAGACAAATACATCAGTCTTTTCTAGCTTTTTTCTATCTTGTTGAAAAAATCCTGGTCACGTATACTTTTTTTTTACAAGAGTTTTAAACTTTTGCTTTTTCAATACTAGATTTTCATTCATTTGGAATTGATCTTCATGTATGGTGTGAGGAATTCAATTTTATTCTTTTCTATATGGATCCCAATTGTCCCATCCCACTGATTTGCAGTGCTACCTGTCATATATAAAGTTTCCAATATGCATAGGTATTATTTTCAGCTCTGTATTTGACCTACTGTCTAACCATGCACCTATACCACAATGTCTTTATAATAACCATAATATTAACAACCATGACTGTAGAATAAATCCTAATAGTCTTAAAATTTGTCTTGGCCATTATTTTTTTATTAGAAATTTCAATGTAGAATCTTGGCTATTCTTGACCCTTTGTTTTCTATGTAAATTTCACGATAGTTTGTCAAGTTCCACATAAAACCTTATTTAGATTTTGATTGGAATTTCACTGTTTTCATAAAATTAACTAGAAGAATCACCATCTTTATGGTTTCAAGTTTCCTCTTTGTGAACATGGTGGCTTCCATTTCCTCATGTCTTCTTTAGTGGTTTTTTTATTATATGTTGTAAGTTTCTCCATAAAGATCTTGTACATGTTTTGTCTTACTGCTAGGCACTTTAGGTTTTCGGGGTTTTTTTGGCGGCATTATGAATTTTTAAAATTAGATTTTCTATTGGTTATTAATGGTGTATAAGAATGCTACTGACTTTCCAGGCTGCTCTCAGAACCACTAACCTTGCTGCAGTCAAAAGCATTTGGAGTCTCAAATGCATTACAGTGAGTGAAACTAGCAAACTCAAAAGGCGACATGCGTTATGACTCCATTTATATGCTCTTTCTTTCTTTTCTTGTTTTTTGAGACAGAGTCTCACTCTGTCACCCAGGCTGGAGTGCAGTGGCGCAATCTCAGCTCACTGCAATCTCCACCTCCTGGGTTCAAGCTATTTTCCTGCCTCAGCCTCCTGAGTAGCTGGGATTACAGGCATGCACCACCACACCCAGCTAATTTTTGTACTTTCAGTATAGACAGGGATTCACTATGTTGGCCAGGATGGTATATGCTCTTCTGAAAAAGGGAAGTTTATAGGGACAAACACCAGATAAGTGGTTGCCTGGGTTAGATGGGGAGGTGGGGGTTGACTCCAAGAATGTGAAGGAATTTTGGGGAGGGATGGAGCTGTTGCATACCTGACTGTGGTGCTGTTTACACAACTGTGTATGTTTGCCCAAACTCAGAATGAAAACTCACACTAAGAAGAGTGAATTTTACCAATTTCACCTCTATACACCTGACCTTTAAAAAAACCAAAGCATTCAGAGGAATTCACACTCATAAGGCAGGTATGTCGTGGGTCTCCAAAAATGGATCAAGTTGACCTGAGCATCAGCCTCCAAGCTCTGAAACAACCAGTACCTTCCTGATGTCAGAAGGTCCATGTGTGGCAAAACAAGCCTTCCCAAAACCATAATCCATCTCCACGACCCACTGATCCTCTAGCCCTGAAAGGACCGTCTCAGATACGCTGTGGTCCTGGGATCTAAGTGCTTGAGAAACTCTGACCTTTACCACACTGCCCCAGGGAACATTCTTACTCACGATGGTTCTTTTTTTTTTTTTTTTTTGAGACGGAGTCTCGCTGTGTAGCCCAGGCTAGAGTGCTGTGGCTACACGCCATTCTCCTGCCTCAGCTTCCAGAGTAGCTGGGACTACAGGCGCCCGCCACCTCGCCCGGCTAGTTTTTTTTGTATTTTTTAGTGGAGACGGGGTTTCAGCGTGTTAGCCAGGATTGTCTCGATCTCCTGACCTCGTGATCCACCCGTCTTGGCCTCCCAAAGTGCTGGGATTACAAGCTTGAGCCACCGCGCCCAGCCACGATGGTTCTCTAGAAGCTTAATCTGGGAAAAGAGATCCTCCGTCTGAGCACACAGCTCAGGTTCCCATAGCACAGCAAACCACCTGGGCTTTGGTTGCCCTGGGTCCCAGCCCCTGGGCTTCTGCTTACTCCCAGTGACTTTCTAACAGGCTGGAGGGAGAAAATAGGAAAACAGCAGAACTGACCCACTATGTATTTTGGCTCCCTAGAGACTATATTATTGTGACTTATAAGCCATTTATTTTTGAGTGTTCACTTTTAACCTTCATGTGAGACAGGTATCATCATCTTCCTCATAATAATGAGAAAACTGAGGTTTAGTGAAAATAAATAATTGAGTCTCACAATTAGTCAGGGGAGGAGGCCAAAGTCAAACCCATGTCTAACCCCACTGCCCACCTCCTCACTGCTATGATGCACTGCCTTCCTGACTCTGCAGTACCTGGCTGAGAGTCTGCAGCTGGTCTCTGAATGAATGAATGAGGAGTAGAATAGTGGGAGGAAGGCTGCTGCCTGCTTCCTTGCCTAATGGAATTCCACTCTGGCCCTGAATTATAGATTTACTGACAACAGGTGACAGTATAATTACAGGGTTTCAAGCACATAAACTATTCACATAAATGAGGTTCTCTCCCGACCTGAGCTGATCTTGGGAAAACGGAAACAAGACATGTCCTTCTTTTTCACCTTTGCATGGGATTCTGCCAGCCTCTCTGTAGTCTTTCCTTTCCCAGTTGGCTTCAGACCCTGCTCCTCTCTGCAGATCTGAGAGAGTGAACGTATACACAACTCTTCCTTGGGTAACCCACCTCACAAACATCTCATTTGCTTATTTCCTCATCTGGTCTGCACTGTACCCCTCTGAGATAATGGGATTACTTTCCCAGTTTAGAAATTTAAAAAACTGAGCCTCAGAATAGTTGAGGGATATTCCAAAGCCCTTCTCCTATCCAACAAGAGGCAAACCCAGGCCTCCTGTATCCAAGTCCATGGCCATTCCCCAATCCACACTGCCTCTCTTAGCATGAAGAGGAGGTTTCATTGCTTATTTAAAGCTGTCTATAATGTGTGCTGCAAAAATCCCATTTTAAGTTGGATTTTTATGCTCCCAAACCCAACTTAGGAAAGCACAAAACAGAAAAGTCTGATGCAAGCAGGAACAAACATTCTGTAAATTTCCAATTGATACTGTTCCACTCTACAATCCAATCCACACAAATCCCTCAACCACAAATGTCTGCTTGAATCTGTTGTTTTTGTTTGTTTTTAAGTCTTAATTGTAGAGATTCCTATTCTTAAGAAACCCAGCTTTAGTGTGTGTGGTAGAAAGGGGCTGGGCTTTGACTTCAGACCTGAGTTTGAATCCAGCTCCGTCCCTGACTAGCCGTGGAGTGGGAAGCATGCTTCTTAACTACTCTGAACCAGTTTCCTTGAGTATAGAGACCAAGAACACTACTTTCTACAGCCACTAAGCAGATTAAACGAGGAGATTGTAGGTACAAATTTAACATACCAGAGACACTCTGGATGAATGACAAATATCAGTTCCCCTCCCTTCTACAGAAACAGTAACTGCAAATGTCAATTCTTTTAACCACAAAATACTTTTCATTCAATCATTAAATATGTGCTGATCACCTACTGTGTGCCCTGGGCCATCTGATAGGAAAGGCAGGCAGCAAGCAGATAATTATACAAATAACTAATTACTGTCATCACAATAATTGTGATGAGTCCTACTGAGTCTGTTTTGAAGAAGAGAGAAGATTCATTTACAATGACTGTCCTGTGGTTGCCTATATCCCAGCTTATGCTCCCCTCCCCAGACCTCAGAGCCAGAGGATTACGACCTGAAGGGTTATGGTTTTCTCCTCCTGGTGGGCTTCATCTAAAGCCCCCTACATGGTATATATTTAGGCTGAGAAAAGGACTGCTGGGCCTTCCTGTGTGCACCATGAAAAAGGGGTAGGGGGAAAGAGTGAGGAGCTCTTTGAGATTGACTGGCAGGTGGTCAGTGTGTATCTGTGGGGTTTTCCGGGACTTGTCTGCTCAGCTGGTGCCCTCCTAGCTCTCACACAGCAGGTACTGATGTCCTCTGCCAGGTCCCAGGCAACTTTGAGTGCATGTGTCTGTCTGGCAGAGGGTATCGAAAGCCCTGGGGAAGACCATGGGAACAGGACAAACCTTTACTAATGCCCACTAGGCACTGTACAAGACACTGATCCCCACAGAAGTCAGGTGAGGTGACTACTATCATCCCCTCTTACACAGGAGGGACCTGGGACGTTAAGAGGTTAAATTCATTCATTCATTCATTCATTCATTCATTCATTTGTTTGTTCGTGCCACAGACATTTATTCAGTCCCCACTCTGTGTCAGATTCTGAGGCCAACACAAGGTCACAGAGCTGCTAACTGAATGAGCTGGATTCGAGCGCTCTACCTGGCTTAAAACTCTTTGCTCTTTCTAATCCAACTTGATACCTCAAGGGCAGAGGTTTTATCTTCAGGGAAGTCACAACATGGCTGGGGTGCCAGGTATATCAGAACAAGAAAGGTGGCAGGCAAAGCTGTGTGTGCTAAGTATGGAAGGAAAGACAAATGATGATGGGCAAAACTACAAAGATGGAAAACATGAGCTGCCAGAGTCTGGCAGTGGGGGAGAAAAAGGTGATGACTACAAAGGGGCATGGGGGAAGTTTTGGAGGCGATGAAACTGTTCTATATTTACACTGTGGTCATGATTACATGACTGTATGCACTTGTCAAAGCTCACAGAACTATACTGTAAAAAGGGTGAATTTCACTGTGTGTAAATTATCAGGAATTTATATAGGAAATTTAATCAGGAAAATCAGGATTTGAATTCAAATTATACAGGAAAGTTCAGGTTTTTCCAGCCCTCTCACTCAGCTGTACTGAGGCTGCATCACTTCTGTTTATAATCCCATACCATGTGAACAAACACTGCCAAATGAGGCTGGTCTTCTATGTTTAGTTACTGATTTCCTCGTCTGTTAAGATCAGCCAAGTTAACCGAGTAGAATGTAGCTAATTCTTAAAGTGGTTATGTCTCAAAAAGATATTTGCACACCCATGTTCATAGCAGCATTACTCACAATAGCCAAAAGATGGAAGCAACCCAAGTGACCATCAACAGATTAATAAACACTGAATATTATTCATCCTTTCAAAGGAAGAAAATGCTGACACTTGCTAAAAGATGGATAAACTATGAGTATATTATGTAAGTTATACAGGCCAATCACAAAAAGGCAAATACTGAGTGATTACATTTATAAGTGGACTGCTCTAGAGAACTCCTTAACTAGATAAGTCAAAATCATAAAAACAGAAAGTAGAATGGTGGTTGCCACAGGCTGGGGGGATATAGGGAGTTGATAATAGATGTGGAGTTATAATTTTCAGTTTTGCAAGATGAAAAGCTTCTGGAGATTGGTTGTACAACAATGTGCAATAAATATACACTAGTGAACTGTGCACTTAAAAATGGTTAAGATGGTAAATTTTATGTTATGTGCTTTTATCACAATTAAAATAAAATAAATTTATAACATTTATGAACCAAAAAATTCTCTGCATGAGTATTTGTTCAAAACCATCCATACTTAAAAATTTTATAAAAACAGAATTTACTTAGTACAGGCCATTAGTTCATTTAATCCATAAAAGATTAATTCTAACAAAGTTATAAGAAAACAGAATATATAATCTTTCAAGTTATATCTATTCTGTTTCATGCGGCAGTGTTATTTTGTAAAAATTACTAAAATTTTCAAACATCTCTATTCAATCCATTGTAATGACATTTAAGATGAATGAAAATTAACAAGTAATGCAAGTAAATATATTTTTTACTGGTTCTTGTTGTAGAGGAAAAAAACATTGCTGTATATTATGTTCTATTAATAAGCTACACTATTAAAATGTTTCTGAGATTGATATTTTAGATAGATAGATAAATTTCTGATTTGTTCCAGAAAGGATCTGAGATGGCTTGATTATAAATAATTGTGTGGCACATAAGAAATTACCATGATTCCAGGCCACTGGGTTTATCTGGCAGCAGAAAGGCTCAGAACTGCTAACAAAAGCACGGTTGTCACCTCATTAGAAGAGAAGGGCGGGGCTATGTTCCACCTGCCCAGGGAAGAAAAGGATTGTGCGAAACACAAGATGTTTGGCTCAGGTCCAGCATGCCACCCTGATTAGAACACAAACCTATTTAAAAAAAAAAAAAAAAAAAAAAAAAAAAAAAAAAAAAGCAAGCTGGAAAACAGCTCAGCTTTACTTCAATGAGCAAAATTTAAATTCTGAGAGAATTTTCAACACGTGTTTTAATTATGAGTGAGTCAGGACAGTCAGGGAACAAATGCAGTTCACAGCTGCTAAAGTGCGCTTCTGGCTGGAAGTTCTGGACCCCGCTCCTGAGTCGGCCAAGCTGAGGAAGAAGGAAGCAGAGAGACTGGGTCGGGAACCCACTGTATGTACCGCTTGCACACCATGTATAATACAGACCCTCTGTGAGAAAGGTGAGGTCCTTCTTTGGATAACAATTTTTTATGTTTGATGCTTTGAAGGGCAATCCTCGGTAATGCTCTAAAAAGTATGGTGGAATACTGCATAATAGTTAAAAAGTTAAAATATAGCAAACAGCTGCTTTGTTTTTTGGGTTTTGTTTGTTATGAGACAGGCTGGAGTGCTTTGGCGCGATCTCCGCTCACTGCAAGCTCCGCCTCTGCAAGCTCCGCCTCCCGGATTCAAGCAATTCTTCGGCTCATGGGACTACAAGCGCCCGCCACTACGCCTAGCTAATTTTTCTTTTTGTATTTTTAGTAGAGATGGGGTTTCACCGTGTTAGCCAGGTTGGTCTCGATCTCCTGACCTCGAGATTCGCCCGCCTGGGCCTCCCAAAGTGCCGGGATTACAGGCGTGAGCCACCGCGCCCGGCCCACAGCTGCTTTCTTTAGAAAATAAAGATTTCTCTCAATTACCACAGAATGAGAATTCCTCTTTAACAACCGTTCCACTTGCTTTTGCACATCTGAAGAGAATAGCTAAAACTAGGTCACTAAGGAGAAAAACATTCCAATACAAAAACAGAAAGACTTAGTTCTGAGCATGGAGATGTAATAAATTTTATTTGCTTCAGAATGAAAACAATATACATTCTTTCCATTGTGAACCTCAAATGGCCACAATCATAGGTGACCATAGGGGACAGTCCAAGTGAAGAATGTCCTATTATCCAGGAATCAAGACTAAAAAGGAAAGCTTCACACTTTGGGGAAAAAAAAGTTACCAGTATAGTAACTTTTACCAGTATAGTTACTCCTCAGTAATTAGCACCGGTGACGATATAACACATGCTCTGTACACAGCTTTTAGCAGTTTATATCCATTTGTGCATACAAAAACTCTATGAAGTAGACATGATTATAATTTCTATTTCACAGACTGGA
Source organism: Papio anubis (assembly GCF_008728515.1). Taxonomy (NCBI): domain Eukaryota; kingdom Metazoa; phylum Chordata; class Mammalia; order Primates; family Cercopithecidae; genus Papio; species Papio anubis. The sequence goes on from NC_044989.1 coordinate 86,852,008, forward strand.
AATGTGGATCAGAGAAGTTAAGTAGTTGGACTAAGGTCACACACCGAGTTTATAGCAGAGCTAGAACTAGAATGTGAGATTTCAAAGCTTAAGTACTAAACCATGGATGCCTCAACTTTTTTGATTGCACAAAATCAGTAAAATATTTTGATCACATGTATTTGTATTACCACAAGTCCTTGGCTTTACCGAGGAAATCTTTTTAAGTCATCATGAGGATTGGTTTAAAATTGGATTGTCTAAGGCTGGGTATAGTGGCTCATGCATGTAATCCCAGCACTTTGGGAGGCCAAGGCGGGCGGATCACCTGAGGTCAGGAGTTTGAGACCAGCCTGGCCAATGTGGCGAAACCCTGTCTTTACTAAAAATACAAAAATTAGCCAGGTGTGGTGGCAGATGCCTGTAATCCCAGCTACACAGGAGGCTGAGGCAGGAGAATCACTTGAACCAGGGAGGCGGAGGTTGCAGTGAGCCGAGATCGTGCCACTGCACTCCAGCCTGTGCAACAAGAGTGAAACTCTGTCTCAAAAAAGAAAAAGAACAGGAAAAATATTAAATTGTCTAATACATAAGTTCACTTAACAAGGCTCATGTGAATTGTAACACAACTCGGGTTCTGCTGAAAACAATCAAACAGCGAGGGACCGTGTTGCTCCCTCCGTGTCATGGATCTACCCCTTCCCTCAGCATCTCCCACCAGAGCATGTGCCACGTCATGCGCATCAGGCGTGCAGACCCAGTGCCCCTTGCTGAGGGCCTACTCCAGGCAGGCACTGTGCTACCAACCACCCACATGGTCTCCTTCCATATTCAACATCCAGAGGCTTCCCCTGCCCAGAGATCTGGCCAGCGCAAGTGATGGGGGTGTGGCCTCTGTTCTGCCTGGCTGTGAAGCCACTCCAAGCTGCACCATGGAAGGAGGGACCACCCAGGATTGCTTGGAGCTTGGGGACCTTGATGCTGCTCTGTGCTATACCACTTACTAGATATGGGTTCATGGACAGGAGCCCAGAAGCCTCACTTGCTTTATCTCCTCTGCAAAATGTGGTGTCAAATGGGATAATATGTGTTATGATACTTGAAAATGGAAATGCTTCACAGACTTGCAAAAACATTTTTCCTACAGGGGAAGCTCTGACCAGAGGACCATGGACTAGTGTCCCACCACTGGAAGGGCTGACATAGCTAGCATGGGAGTCATCTAACCAGTCCTGGGATGGAGTTGGTACAAGCCCTGGTACCTAGAAGATGCAGGGATGCCACCTAGCTGGAGACCAAGAACAGCCACTACCTGCAAGACAGATTCTTCCTGGGGGCTGGAGGGAGGAAGGGGACACTTACTTTTCCAAGGTGGATGTTTTCTGAAGCCATGGGGAGGAGCGTCACTGTCTCGCTGGAATCATAATAGCAACCTGCCTCCTCATTCACTGGTTCTGGGTGTGAGGGAAATGCCTCTTCCCAGAAGATTCTGGGGGATCTCAGAGGATGCCTAAGGTCCAGCCTGGGTCCCTCTCAAAATAAAAAGAGAAAACAACTGACAAGTTCACACTGTTCCCTTTCCCTAGATGTGTTTGAGCCAAGAAGGCCTTACTATAAATGGTATAGTTTGGCAAATACTTCAGCACCATATAGGGACCCCTCCCCTACCTCCTACCCCAACTGGTCCATTAAGAAATGCCTGGGCTGAGGCATCGCCAGAGACACCCTGGGTGAAGTGGATAACTATAGTAACTAACTAGCAGTCTCCAACATTTTAGTGTAGAGTAGTTTAACAGCTCCGTGGCCGCTGGCAGCAGGTAGGGAAGGGCATGCTGGGCTGTTTCCCTGGGTTGATGGATTGATTGGTTTGGGGAATGGTGGAATTCAAGGAATGGGAGAGGTTTGGAGAACAGGGTGCTGGCTAAAGATGCCTGGCCAGGACCCAGGATGATAGCACCAGGTCTCTGGGCATAGAAGGGGAGATGTGGCACAGGGATGGGCTCCCAACTAGGGGTCAGGAATCCTGGTTCCAGGTTCAGCTCTCATCCCAACAGGCTGGGCAATCTTAGGCCATCACACCCCCTCCCTAGATCTCAGTCTCTTCGTTCTTTCATTCAGAAAACACTCACCTAGTGCCTACCAGTATGATGGGTGTGTAACACTGTTCTATTGCTGGTGAGGCAGGAGTGAACACATGAAGGGAGCACCGTGTTGAGTTCTGGGGTGCCCTCCCCTTCTGCAGCTCACGCATTGTTTATCCCCATGCCTGCAGTCTGACCCAGGTCCAGCCCTGGCCTCTGCTGGGCTGTTTCCACCGTGTGGACACTCTGAGCATGAACTGGGCCCTCTACACTCCACCCTGCATCCGGAGATAGTGTAAGGATGTTAGTAAACACTCAAAACAACGGTGGGCAAAGCAAAGCTGCTACGAGGCCAGCAGAACAGTCGTGGACAGTCACCCTTGCCATAGTACATTCCTGGAAATTGCAGCAGGAAGGAGAATGGTCAAAAGGGGATCACTTTTTGCTGTATCCCTTTGTCACCAGCAGATGGGAATCCTGGGTCAGCAAGGCAGAATGCTGACCAAGCTTTCCTCTGGATGGTGGAAAACAAAGAGTGGATAGGCTGGGGAGAAAAACAGGAAAACGGGTGTGTTTTCATCTTTGTAGCTGTGCAGATGAGCAATCAATGAAGCAAAGCTGGGGTGTTAAGAACTGACTCTATTCTTGATAGAGCTCAAAAGATACCATTGTTCCCTACTGCCCAGAGAAAAATGTCCAAGCTGTTTATGTTGATATCAAGGGCCAATGCCATCTAGCTGCAGCTGTTCCACCAGCTTCTTGGGCACTCTGCTAATTCCTGTCTACTCATTTCTGCCACTGTGCTGAGTCATCATTCTCTTGGCCTGCAGTGCTCTGCCCCCAACTCTGTCTGCCAAAATCCTATGCATTCTTCTAATGCATTGGACTAGAGGCCTCAGCACTACTGACATATGGGCCAGACAATTCTTTGTTGTGAGGGGCTGTCCTCAGCATTATCCCTGGGCTCTAACTCTTAGATGATCCCACTCCAAGTGTGACAACCAAAAACATCTCCAGACACCACCGAATGTCCTCTCCGAACAAAACAGCCCCTGCTTGAGAACCACTGTTCTATACCTAGATCCAGGGCTATTCTTTTAACAAAACCTTTTGCTGATCTCTTTAGAAGGAGGGTTATATGTGCCTTCTACACAATTGGTAATGTTCTTTTAGCACTTAACTAGCCTTCTTCCAGCTTGCATTATGTGGTTGTATCATACCTTCCTCACTAGGCTACAAGTTCCTTAAGAGCGAAGACAATACTGTGTTCATCTTATACAAGCCACAACACCATCTAGAGTAGCAATTAATATTGGCTACTATTTATTGGCTACTAATAAACTAGGGTTTAAGTTCTTACTGTTAACATAAGCACAACTCATCTAAATTTTAAAATACGTAAAAAAAAAAAAAAAAAAAAAACCAAAAATCAAAATCATCCACAATCCAACACCCAGCAGCAGCAGTAGTTAAAATACTGGTAGACTGAATATGGCCCTCTAACACAAGTATACCAGTAAAATACCCTCCAGTCTTCCTTCTGTGAGTGGAGAATCCAAGGAAAATATCTGCAGCAGAGGCAGCAGCCCAGGGCCAGACTGACATGGCCAGGGGGGACCATGAGAGCCATCTTGTCCACCCCAGCAGATGCTTGGATCTGCTTTAGAATGCTGTTCTGGACTGACTGAACCTGTGCACATATAGGAACTTGCTATCATCCCATGCAGGCTGGTCCATCTTGGGCCACCCTAAGGAGCTCTTTGTTTTACTGACTTAAAATTTGTTACCCGGGATTTCACTCCTTGGTCCAGTCCAAATTCTATCTCTTTGGCCAAATGGGTCCACTCTCTCTATTTCCCATCGACAGGTCCTGCCCTCCTTTCTCTGTGCTGAGAACTGCACCTCTCATCCACTAGGATGGGCCCCAGAAACCAGGTTCATACCGCACAACCCTTCCTGACCTTCAACAGTCAGGTTCTGTCTCCCAGGAATTGGCATTGGTACTGAGAAACTTGAGTAATTTCTGCTAGATACTTGAACTAAAGGATTATAAACTCAAGAGTGGAGACTGCAACTGTGCAGGGCCGTGCTTGGCCATATACCCATGAAAAGTAAAAGTCTAGGGAGAGAGAGAGTCAGAGAGAGTGCCAGACACACAGAGAGTCGAGCAGATGTGGCCAAAGAAGCAGACAAGTGAGACCAGGGCCCAGGGGAGGCTTCCCAACTGCCTTCCAGGTCCCAGGGCCACATGAGTCAACTGCAACTTCCTGCCTCTTTACAATAAAGAGTTGTCTTTTGGCTCATGCTAAGCCCAGTTGGTTTTATCTGTCTTGGTTCATGTAACCAAAACCAAAAAAGCTTAAAGAGGAGTTGACTCAGATACAGCCCTTGAAACATTTAACAATGGATGCCCCAAAACTTGGGTCCCCTTAGCCTTCTCTCCATCTTGAACTCACATCCACTGGGGCTGACCGAGTCCCCTCTCTGACGGAAGATCATGCATCTCTACGTACCAAGCCCTTCATGCCTCTGGGTACCACTGACAAATCCAGGTTGTGCTGGCACCATAAGGTGAGGATCCAATTCAGAAGCTGTCAGAGCCAAGAATCCAATTAAGCTGTATCCACATGTGAAAAAGGTGACCACCAAACGTGTATGTTTGTGTAAAAAGTCACATCACACCAACTAAATACAAGCACCCACGGTGAAGACGTGAGACCAGAGAAGCTGGGAGCTGTCCAACTCCTTCATCTGCATTCTCTTTGAAGCTCCTTGGAGCTGGCTCTAAGTGCTTCTCAGAGCAGATCACAGCACCAGCAGAAACCACAGCAGGCTTTTCTATGGGCATACATCCCCCACCTCCCTAGGAGCAGATAATGGCAAGCTGTTTGCAAGGTCTTCCTTCCAGTTCCTGACAGGGTCAAGGGCAGAACAACTCCCTGCATACTGGGCAGGGCATGGGCTTTGGAGTCAGACATAGATTCTCATCCCATTTCTACCACGTATTAGCTTTATGACTTTGATTAAGGTATTGAACTTCTCTAAGATTCAATCCCCTCATCTACAAAAATAAGTAACAACAATTCCTATTTTGAGGATTAAATGAAACAAGAGTTTTCAAGAGACCAGCGTGACAATACCAGAAATACCAGTTTCCTATCTCTCATCATATTTATATTGAACTCTTCCATTCATTTTCAAAATTTACTAAATGACAATGTAATGTCAATTTTAAAATATCATTTATGAGAGAGCATCCTCACTATATATGATCAGTTGGAAAATAACAACTTGATTAGGGCTCACTTTATTTTTCAGTGTCCTCTAAGTTGCATCAATTCCATAAATGTCAAAGTCAGCAAAAATAAGCAAGAGTATACTTAACACTTCAACAGATGCACCTGTCCAAGAGGCTGCAAGTTCCCAGGCAGGTCCAGTTCCCTGTAGGCAGATGACTAACCTCTTAAAACCCACATTTGCTGCTGAGATTAACTGGCCAGGAGGCCCCATGCAGATGAATGCCCAGTCATGACCTCCCCCCACCATGACAGCAACAAATGCTTCATCCACACTCCTTTTTCCTTTAATTCCCCAGAGGCTTTATAAAGCCAGCCCAGCTTCCTGAAGCTTGACTTCCTCATTAATGGACGTGCAGCTAATGGAGTGCTGCCTACAGCTTGTGCCCAAAGGTCACCACCCTCTAGGGCTGCAATGGGACAGGTCTTTCTCTACACCCTGGCTCCTATCCCAAGGAAAGCTGCCGTTTCCTCCAAATGGAAACAACAGCCAACGAGGCCATTGGTGCTTCAGTTTTTTTGCTTCCACCTCTTTATTCACAAACCCATCCATCAAAAACTGAGGATGAGAGTAGAGACTGGCACAGTCTGGGGAGACAATTTGGCATTATTTCTCAAACCTTAACAGTGTTGCTATCCTCTGACCCAGTAATTGCACTCCTGGGAATCTATCCAAAAGAAATCATCAGATGCAAACAAAGATTAATACATAAATATGTTTCATGGTGTTCTTACATCCAAAGCTGAAAATGATATAAGCATCCAACAGTAAAGAAATAATTGGCTATAAAACACTAAAAGGTCACTAAAATCTTATCTTAGGACTCTTGTGGGCAATAAGAAAATATTAATACATTAATGATAAGTGGAAAAGCAAGATACGCAGTAACTTCAATCATAAACTTTTTATATTCAAAAAGTCTTAAGGACCCCTCCAAAATGTATCTCTGGGTAATGGAATTATGAGTGATTTTTCTTTTCTTCTTTATCCTTTGCTTTTCTTCCCCATCCTATTGACCACAGTAGCATTTGACCCTTCATCCATGACAGATCCTTTGCACTGTCATGATACAAAGATGAGTCGGACAGTCCTGCATCTCACTGAGTGCAAGTGTAGCTGGAGTCCACTCAAGCAGATCATCACACTCATAATGAATGCTCTGAAGGCTGAAGCTGAATTGCTTTTTAAAAAATATTTTTATTTTTTAGAAATGGGTCTTGCTCCATCACCCAGACTGCAGTGCAGTGGCACCTTCTTAGCTCACTGTAGCCTCAAACTCCTAGGCTCAGGTGATCCTCTGACCTCAGCCTCCTGAGTAGCTAGGACTACAGGAGTACACCACGATGCCTGGCTAATTTTTTTTTTTTGGACAGAGTCTCACTCTGTTTCCCAGGCTGGAGTGCAGTGGCACGATCTCGGCTCACTGCAACCTCCACCTCCGGGGTTCAAGTGATTCTCATGCCTCAGCCTCCCAAGCAGCTGAGACTACAGGCCTGCATCACCAGCCTGGCTAATTTTTTTTGTATTTTTAGTAGAGACAGGGTTTCACCATGTTGGCCAAGCTGGTCTCAAACTCCTGGCTTCAAGGGATTCTCCCAGTTCAGCCTCCCAAAGTGTTGGGATTACATACATAAGCCACCACGCCTGGCTGCCTGGCTAATTAAAAAAAAAAATGCATAGAGATGGGGTCTTGCTATGTTTCCCAGGCTGGTCTCAAACTCCTGGGCTCAAGTGATCCTCCTGCCTTGGCCTCCCAAAGTGCTAGGGTTACAGGTGTGAGCCCCATATCAGGCCTAAGACTGGACTCCCAATCAGCAACTTCTATAGGCAGGAGATGCTCCAGCAGATCTTGAAAGGTGAGCAGGGATTTGGAAGATTCTGGAAGAAGGTGGGGTAGGGGAGGCATTTCAGGAGGGGAGAACAGCATGAATAAACCCCAGAAACATGAGAGAGCATGGTGGGTTTGCGGCTACAAATGGCTCAGTGCAGTTGGGTCAGGCAGAAGATAGGCTGAGGGGAGCAATCGCCCCAGAGCACATCTGACAGCATCCATCCAAAGGGTGAGAGGAGGAGGAAAAACTGAAGAGGAAGGTGGCTAGGCCGGTGACTGAAAATGTGAAGTCAACCTACTAGCACCATGCTCGACACTTGGTATATATGTAGTAAATAGGAATGATTAAATGAATGAATGTACGAGTGGTGAAGGTACAGAACAGAGGTTAGAATAGCAGTTTACAACCCAGGCTGTGAAGGGAACCAGAGAGTTGAAGTTCCCCACTAAGGAAGGTGGGTAAAGAGTCATTCGCACATGTGCTTTTATGGTCTCCCAGGACTCATCAATATTCCAGCAAAATAAAGGAACAATTTCTGTAAAACCATTAGCAACCAAGCCTTCGATTTCACAGTGAAGAAAGATGAATGTATCCAAATTTATGATGGCACTAACTAGATAAAAGACGAGCCTACTCTGGATAAGAGGAAAGACTACGGATGCCACCACAATTCCCTTCCTTCAGGTTCAGATGCCCAAACTCTGTTGTTTTATTTGCAATTGCAAAATCTCAGGGCTGGGGGAGGACTTTAAAGCTTATCTGCCTGCCCTCTAAAAGAAAAAAAGCAATGCTTCAATCCTCTGCACCCACAAGCTCCTCCCAACAGTAAGGGTTTCTAATTTTCATTTAGCACACACAAACCCACATTCCCCTCCAGAAGCTGATACCATTGCTGGAGTGCTTGTTAAGAAGTTAAGTTAAGCAAACAAAAACCATCTCCCTGCTCCAGCTTACATCATCAAGGATGAAAACAATGCCCCTGAAACACACCCTGTTTGGCACAGCTATGCTGCCCAATCCCTCGTTATAAAGACCACCCACCTTCACCCCCACCGCTGGGCACCCACCACAGGACTCTGTCTCCTGCTAGAGGTGATGTGACCAAAGTTGGGCCCAAAATCCTCTCAGATTTTTTTCCCCAGCAATTTAGAATCAGGGCTGAGATATCTGCAGGTTACTTACAACGAAGACTGTAAACTTAAGCAGCTGTGAGGTGGCCACATCTGGCCAAATGCTCACCAGAAGAGAGACGGATGTCTCCAGAGAGAAGATCAAAACAGACAGAAGCACAGACACTTCATGGTAAGACAGACAGGCAGACAGGCTCTATGGGCAAAGTCAAGTCTTCATTATTATTTTTTTTAAGCTCACCATTGGTACCTAGAACAGGTACCTTGTTAGGGGTTAAACAGATATACAGATAGTGGTTAAATAAATTAAAAGGGGGAAAGGAGAGACAGACAGACACAGAATTTGTGTGGGTTCTGGGCTCTCATGAGGCCGGGTTGGTCCCTCTAGTCTTAACCGTCCAGGAGCTGGGCCAGTATCCTTCCCATAAATGTCCTCGCTTCCTCAAGCTGGTATGAAGAAGGCTTCTGTTACTTGCATTCAAAGGGATCTCCCTGAGACATCCCCAAGCTTGGCCCCGGTCCTCTGCTTTTCTGTGTACCCGTTTCCTCCCTCAGGGCAAGCCCCTGCACTCCAGTCTGCACCAGCTGAGCAGGCCCAGCATCCACATCAGCCCAGCTGCTCTCCTGTCTCTAACAGCCTGTGGGAGATTTCCTCTTGGATCACATATCCTTGCCTTAAGCCAATTTCCCTATTCCAGGAGCTCTCAAACTTGAGAGGCATGAGAATCACCAGGTGGGTGTGTTAAAACACAGATTGCTGGGCCCACCCCCAAAATGTCTGATTCAGCAGGTTTGAGGTGGGGCCTGAATGTCTGCACTTCTACCAAGTACCCCGGGTCACCTATTGAAGACCCCTGCCCTCTGCCACTCAGATTTGCCTCCTCCTTCTCTCCATTGGCACCTGCAGCCAGCAGGCTGCAGGCTTTGGAGATTTCCTCTGAAGGAACTTTTCTCCTCAGCCCTTCCCTTAGTCCTCTCACAACTCCAGCCCTCCTCATTGCATGCCTGGAGGACTCGAGAAACTTCTAACCAGCTTTCCTTTCCTTTCGGCTCACCTTGCGCCTCACTGCCAGATTCCTCTGCCTGAGGTACAGTTCTCCTCCGGCCACTCGCCTGCTCATAACCTTTGGCTGTTATGAAAAAGGCTGCTAAGAATATTGGAGTAAAGTCCTGTGTGGACATATGTTTTCATTTTGCTATGAAAGAGGATAAGTATATGCCTAACCTAATTTTAAAATTGCCAAACTGTTTTTTTAAGTGGCTGTAGCATTTCATTCCCTCCCTCCCCATAACCTTTGAATGACTCCATATGGACTATTAAATTTTTTCCAGATTCTGGGGCTTGACTTTCCAACATCTTGCAATCCAGCCCATACCTGCTGATCCAGCCAAAAGCAACATACCACATAAATTCTAACCCAGTCTGCAGTATGTTCATGCTGTGTCCTCATTCTCTCTTAACCCTTCTGAAATCCCAAATCTGGTCTCTCTTCTTTGAGACCTTCTCCACCACCCTAGCCTAAAAACATAAAGGTTCCTCTTTCCAAAACACAGAATACACAAAAATATTTGAGTCAAGATCATCTAGCTTCCCATCCCACCCTTTGCTTGAAGAAGTATGATCATAATAAAATACTCCCAGTGTGCTCAAGTTGCTACCTAGTCTTTACTCATCCATCAGAAAAAACACAAAGACAATGGAAGGATTTTATGTAAAACTATCTACAGTACTGCAATAAGCAACATTTTTCCAGAGGCTGGGGACAAGCAGTTACTGTAGCCTTATCAAATGAAAGAACAAAATGCATTTCCCTGTCTTCTGATGAGTGTTATCTGATCTACAAATTGGTGTTTGGTAGTAGTTCTCCTAACAGATCTCAAAGAACACTAATAGAACACATGTATTTACTCTTACACATTACTTATTCAGAGGCCAGGGCAGAGATTCTTATAGGCCTCACACTGCTGGTCCCCATGGTAGGGGGAATAAATCAGTACTCTGTGTGAAAAGCAACACGATGGCATGTACCAAAAGTCCTTTGGTAGTTTCTTGTTGGGAGCCAAAAGAAAAAAAAAAAAAAAAGGCTTTTGAAAAGCCACACCTGGCCGGGCACAGTGGCTCACGCCTGGAATCCCAGCACTTTGGGAGGCTGAGGCGGGCGGATCACCTGAGATCAGGAGTTCGAGACCAGCCTGGTCAACACGGTGAAACCCCATCTTTACTAAAATACAAAAATTAGCCGGGCATGGTGGTGACTGCCTGTAGTCCCAGCTACTCGGGAGCTGAGGCAGGAGAATTGCTTGAAACCGGGAGGCAGAGGTTGCAGTGAGCCAAGATCACGCCATTGTACTCCAGCCTGGGCAACACAGCAAGACTGGGTCAAAAAAAAAAGCCACAACTGTTTATCCATGATTTTACTTTATGGAATCTAGCATAAGGAAAAGACCCCAAAAAACAAAGGGGTAGACCGTACCATTATCTATAGTTACACACACAAAAATCAGAAACAACCTAAATGTCTAACAAATAGAGGCATGGCTCTTACATTTCCTGTATTTATTTATTGTCCATTCGTGCCCAAAAGGACTTATGATACACTTCAGTAAATTGTGTTCAACTTACTAGAATGGATACGGCCATTAAGAATGATATTTAGGGCTGGGTGCAGTGGCTCATGCCTGTAATCCCAATACTTTGGGAGGCCAAGACAGGAGGATCACTTGAACTCAGAAGTTTGAGACCAGCCTGGGCAACAGAATGAGACCCTGTCTCTATAAAAAATGGAAAAATCAGCTGGGCGTGGTGGCACATGTCTGTAGTCCCAGTTTCGCAGGAGGTCGAGGCTGCTCTGAGTCATGATGGCACCACTGCACTCCAGGTCTGGGCGACAGAGCAAGACTCCGTCTCAAAAAAAAGAAAAGAAAAGAAAAGAAAAAAACGACATTTACAAAATGTTTGAAACAGAAGACTTTCTATTATGTTACCAAGAGAAGTGAAATGCAAAATTCTGAATATATATAATTACAATGATATATTTTTACAGATTAAGTTCACAAATAGAAAACTAGAAGAAAGATTCTCTACAATGTTATTGGCAGTTATGGTAGAATGATGGAAAGAGTGACATTTCCTTTCTATATAAATATTTTCCAATTAATTGGCTCATTTAAAAAATATATCTTAAAATAAATATAGAAGCTAAACAGGGGTTGTCAGGCATTCCTTATCATATAGCTCAGAGAAAATCACCTGTCCTTGAGATATAAATATGGGTTGGATCACTAGAACAAAAGGAAGACAAATGCAAAGAATGCACGAAGGCATGGGAAGATCCTGGCCATCATCCAGTGCACACTGCTAAGAATCTCTTAGAGGCAAGATCCAAAGACAATAATGCAAGTGGTAAAGGCTGAGCTACTCCATCTGACAGCATTACAGAAAAAAGGGGGCCAGGATATTTGATGTGTGAATAGCACCTTTAATATGACAGAACACAGACCATGTTTTAAAAGGTTGATGCCCAGACTAGGAAACATGGTGAAACCCCATCTCTACTAAAAATACAAAAAAATTAGCCAGGCATGATAGTACATTCCTATAATCCCAGCAGTCTCAGCTATTCAGGAGACTGAGATGGGAGGATCTCTTGAGCATGGGAGGCGGAGGTTGCAGTGAGCTGAGGTCGCACCACTGCACTCCAGCCTGGGCAACAGAGGGAGTGGTAGAGGATTAACAACTAGGATTTCTCCTTGTGGTTTCAGAACCGCCCTAGGTCTGCTTCCCTAAGGAGTTTGCCATGACAACCGGAAGGGCACGCACAGTAGGGAACTGGTCTGAAGAGCTGGAGTGCGGCTTGAGCGCTGTCACTCACCAGTGGACCCTGGGCAGTCACTCAGCCTCTCTGCTCTTCTGTTCCTCACTTGTAAAGTGGGAAGCATCTTGGTAGAGGTTCTTTTGGTTATAAGTAATAGAAATGGACTCAAACTAGCAAAAGCAGTAAAGAGAATGTGTGGGGAGGACATGGGTACAGGGAGGGGTTAGCATACAAACCCCAAGGCGGTTGGGCCTCGTAACAGTCTAGAACTAGGGACTGGAGAGTCCTGGAAGGCCAGGCCATGTGTCTGCCACCTCAGCATTCTCCAGTGTCTCTATCACTCCTCCTTCTCCGCTGACCCACCTCCCACACTGTCATGAATTTGTTTAATATAGGTGCTGCCTTGGCATCCACCTTTAGGCCTGACATGAGTTATCTGAAACACAGTAGCACCCTATCACCTTTGGCCTGGTTAAAAATTCCCCTCGCTGTGGGGGAATTACATTTCTCTCTCTCCAGCCCGCTCCTGCTACTTCCTAAGTGAGCTCCCTGCCACTTCCAGACTTCCCCTCGGCCTCCCGTCAGTACCCCTAACCTCTCTGGACCTGTAAGTAATAAATGTCTTCTCTTTCACGCATTTTGGTTTCACCTCCTCACTGTATTTCACCTGACTGGCAGACCCAAACCTAACTTCCCCCTGGTCAAGGCTATCTTGGCTTACAGCCACTCTCAGGAGACACCTGAAGACCAATTTTGAAAGAAATCACAACACACGTGCTCTTCATGTGAACTGCTCTTCGATCCACACAACCAAACACGGCCTCCACACCTCCTGACTCTCTCTTTACAGCTCCTGCCGCTTGAATTCGTCAGCTCAGGTTGCCATAACAAAACACTACAGACTGGATGGCTTAGACAACAGAAATCCATTTTCCCACAGCACTGGAAGCTGGAAGTCTGCGACTGGGTGTCAGCATGGTCAGATTCTGGTGAGGGCTCTTTTCCTAACTTTCAGACGGCCAGCTTCTGGCTGTGTTCTCACATGGTGGGAAAAGAGAGGCAGGAGAACTCTCTAGTGTCTCTTCCTCTAAGGACACTAATCCCGTCATAAAAGCCCTACCCTCGTGACCCCATCTAAACTTAACTATCTCCCAAAGGCCGCATCTCCAAATACCATCACATTGGGAATCAGAACTTTAAAATATGAATTTGGGGGGCGATTGGCTGCCTCAGAATCTCACGTCTGTGTGTCCAGGAGGGGGAAAATATAATTGGCTCAGCTTGGGTCAAGTGTCCATGTGTGATCCAATCAGCCATAGCCAAGCGGAGAGGGCAGATCATGCAGCACAAACAAGGCTGCCGGGGGGCCTACCACAATCGCCAAGCCTGTCTGTACCTTGCCACCAGAATGAAAAGCCACAGGGAATCAGGTCAAGAAGTAGTTACTTCCCATTTTTTCCACGAAACTAAGCACTGGATAAGGGTCATGTCTGTCTTATTCCGCATCACCTCCCCATGGTCCATCACAGAACTGGGCACACGGAAAATGCTCAATGGCTCTGTTGTCCTTTTACAGACAAATGAGGCTGGACTTGCTCAGAGCATAATGATGTTTCCGTCAACGATGGATGGCACATACGACAGTGGTCCCATAATTATAATACTGTATTTTTACTGTATACTCTCTATGTTTAGACACACAAATACCACTGTGTTACAACTGCCTACAGTATCCAGTACAGTAGCATGCTGTGCAGGTTTGCAGCCTGGGAGCAATAGGCCATACCATGTAGCCTAGATGGGTAGCAGGCAGTACCACCTAGGTTTGTGTAAGTACACTCTATGATGTTCACACAATGACAAAATCATCTAGTGACACAGTTCTCAGAACATACCCCTATTACTAAGCAATGCATAACTGTATATAGACATATCATCACCTTCTAGGGGCCAGAGCACAGTTCCACCCTAAAGATCAAGATTCCCCTTCAAGTCAACCTTCAACCTTTCTTCTTTCTAATCTTTCCCAGATGAGGAAAATTATCCTCCATCATTACTTCTCTCTCCTCCCCTCTCTCTCTCTCTCTGTCTCTCTCTCTTTCTCTCTCTCTCTGTGTGTGTGTGTGTGCGCGCGTGCGCGCGCGCAGTAATAACAATGTACAAAGTGTATAGAGGAGAAAAGGAAGCAAAAGACAGGCTGTATGCCTTCAAAGGACTGTGATACAAACTTAAGAGGCAAGACATAAACACTGGTGAAGTTAAAAAAACAAATCTATGAGTTAAGAAATACAAAAACACACGATACCTCTGGACAGCTATGTAGGACATTGTCCAATAATTGGTGCTAGCAGTGTGTGCTTTGAGGTGGCAGAACAAAGAATCTATTTTAGTCTAGAAGAGTCTGGGGAAGAAAAAGTAGACAGATACAGCTAAGGGAGGGAGGAGAGATGGCACTCTGGAGGGGGTAGTGATGATCATGCCAATTCATGGAAATCAGGAATAGTCATAGGAACAGAACTTCCCCTAGGACTACATTATGGGGTGACTGAACACCAATGCAAACTTCTAGATGGAATTATTAAAATAATTGTGAGCACTAGAAAGGAAAGAGACAAATACCAGGAGCCTGCACCAGTCCTACCAGGTTCTGCCTGCACGGTGTCAAGCTGCCCTTATTTCCTCCTGCAATAGGGAGGCCAGCAGGGGCCCATGGGGTTTTAAAGGTAGTGGACACTACATTCGTTTCCTAGGGTGGCAGTACCACAAATTTGGTAGCTTAAAACAATAGAAATTGATTCTCTCATCATTCTGCAGTCTAGAAGTCTAAAATCAAGGAATCATCAGGGTCATGCTCCCTCTGGAGGCTCTAGGGGAGGATTTTCCTTGACTTTTCCTAGGTTCTCACAGCTGCTGCCAATCCCTGGAGTTCCCTGACCTGGACAGGCATCACTCCAATCTGGCTCAGTTGTTACACGGTGTTCTGCATGTCTCAATCTGTGTCCAGATTTTCTTTTTATAAGGATACCAGTCACTGGATTGGGACTAACTCTAATCCAGTATGAACTCATCCCAACTTGATTACATTTGCAAAGACTCTATTTCCACACATTCTGAGGTTCCAGGTGGACATGAATTTTGAGGAGACATTCAACCCAATGTAGACACTGAGTATCGTCACCCCTGTTTGATGCTACCTGCCATGTAAGATCCTGTTCTACCATCTGCACTGGCAGTGACTTGATGCACAGCTATCACAGAAGTCACCAAAGGAGGAGTCCCTGCGCTGGGACAAGATGGGACTAGATGACTTCCAAAATTCCTTCTGATTTGCACATGTGTGTTCAAGGCCTGCCGATTGCTCCCATTCTACTGATGTGCCAATTCAGCCCTCTCTTTTCATGCTCACTGCCAAGACTCGGGTTCAGCCCTTGTAGCTTCCAATTTGACACAGACACACTGCTTTCACATCACTCCCCCTGACAAACCCTCACCAGCTCACACCTGCCTGAAAGCAAAGTTCTGTATCTTGACCTCAACATCTTCCTTTACCACCTGAACTCCTAAGATGACACTAATTTTCAAGCCAGTCTGGTCCTTCAACTGGCACAATCTCACCTTCACACCTAACCTCATACTGGCTGCAGAAGAGAATCCAAACTGTGTTTGGAAGACCATTTACTCCCCTTCCATGCACCCTCCCTGGACCAGCCCGTCCAGCCCACAGCACTTCTGCATTTCAACGATTCTTCCTGCTTGCAGAAGCACCGGACCCTAATCTGTCATTGCCCTGCACTGTAAATGATCCACTCATGGAGATGGGGCTGCAGCAACACTTAGGCAAAGACAACACAAGAGCTGTAAAATCAGACAGATTTGAATTAGATTCCTGACTCTAATACATAATGTTTAAGAACTGAACAACAGGAGTTTGAGGCTGCAGTGAGTGATGATCACGCCACTGCACTCCAGCCTGGGTGACAAAGTGAGACCCTGTCTCCAAAAAAAAAAAAAAAAAAAAAAAAAAGAAAGAAAAGAAAAGAAAAAAGAGCTGGGCAAATTCCTTACCCATTCTAAACCTCTGATCGCTCATCTGTAAAATGGAAATAATACTACCTACCCCACAGGGCTACTGTCAGTGTTAAGTGAAATAATGTATGCAAACTTTCAATGCAACATCTGACATAAAGCATACTTGTAAATTATGTGTCAATAAACATACTTATTTTTATTATGGTAAATGGATCTAACTTTTGCCTTTAGATCTGGGGATCAAGGCACAGATCCTGTGTCCCTCTGGCACCTAGCAGCACACTGTCAATGACTACTCAGAGTGACAGGCATCAGTTCAGATGAGAACCCCAGAGAGCATTTAGCTACCATCCTTCTTCTTCCTCTTCTTCATTTTTTTTTTCTTTTTTAGTGTGAACAGCAAATTTTGCTTAAAATTCTGGGACACAGAGCAAGTTTATATCACAGAAAAGCAAATGGATTAAAAGAATATCAGAGATTATTTTATTTTCTTTTATTTTGAGACAGAGTCTTGCTCTGTCACACAGGCTGGAGTGCAGTGGCACAATCATGGCTCACTGCAGCCTTGACCACCTGGGCTCAAGCGATCCTCCCACCTCAGGCTCCCTACACCCTGAGTAGCTGGGACTACAGGCATGTACCACCATGCCTGGCTGGTTTTTTGTTGTTGTTGTTGTTTGTTTTTTTGGTGTGTAGAGACAAGGTCTTGCTATGTTACCCAGGCTAGAGATCCTTTTAAAATGCCTTTCTGCTAGGTTGTTGGGCCATCACGTCTCCTTTGTCTCCTCCTCTCCTAGCTTCTCTGGATTCCATCTGTTTCTTATGCTGAGAAGTTTGCTACCTACCTAGCCCTCAACCTCTTTGTTTTATGAATGGGAAGGCTGGGACCCAGACAGGGCAAGTGACTCACCCAATGTCACAGAGCTATTAAGTGGCAGAGCCACGATTGATCGGGCCGTGACTATTTTCCTACATGATATATTGAAATCAGTTTGAACCTTGTTTTCTCATTGGCAAAACAGGGATACTAATGCCCACCTCCCCGTTTGCTCTGAAAATACAGAATCAAGGGCCAGGCCAGTGGTGGAAAAGACCAGGTGTGAGATGAGACATGGTAACCACCACAGCCTGCAGTAACTGGGCCCGGTGGGGCTAGGCAGATCAGGGAGCACAGGCCCTGGTGGCAGCCACCCCTTAGCTTGGCTGATGCTGCCCTGATGGAATCATCCTGTAGTGCCACATCTTCTGATTCTTCAAGAGAAGCCCAAAATTTGGATTTTGGTGTCATATGTCTCTATTTAAGTAGATTCAAATTTAAAACACCACAGGCTAAACAAGCAATATGCAGGCTGATTTCAGCCAGGAGTCACCACATTTGTGACCTTGCATCCAACAACAGATGTGAAGCCGTTTGCAAACTGCCAAGTAGCAGACGAAAGGGAAGGAAAGGCTGACCTACAGTGACTGGAATGATCTATCTACCCAGGAAGCTTCTGCAAATTCTCCCGGGAGCAGTGCTCCCACCTGAGTGATTTCACCCAGCCCCACAGCTCCTTGCCTACTGCCAGGAAGGCCACAACCACAGCTGATCTCATCCTGCTGTTAGCCTAGTGGCAGCAGCTTGGATGCCTGGCTGTCAGCTGAGAAATTTGCCCATGCCTTATAGGGAAACCACCTCCCCACCCAGAGTCTCATTAAACTGGATGAGTTGCCTCCAGGAACACGCTGAATCTCAGTCTCACCCTGGAAGACACTGCAGGGCTCAGGCTGACCTCAGAATTTGGATCCCAGCCTCTCCTGAGGTAAGGCAGGCCCAGGTGAGGTGAGCAGGCTGGCTGGGGCGAGCCAACCAGGACAGGAGGCCAGCGATAGGGCTAGACTCTTACAAAAGAAGATGGACAAGAGCCTCTCCAACCACTCCTTAAAGGTATTTTCTTAGGTCTGGGCAGGTAGAAGCCTCAGGAACTAGGCAGCCAATCCTGCACTCCTCACCCCCTCTTCTTCCCCAGTGTGCTTCTGGAGAGGCAGTTTTTTGGGGTTTTTTTGGGCGGGGACAGGGTCTTGCTCTGCTGCCCAGGCTGGAGTGCAGTGGCGCAATCTTGGCTCAGAGGCTGAGATGGGAGGATTCACTGAGCCCAGCAAGCAGATGCTCAATCAATCTTCCCACCTCAGCCTGCTGAGTAGCTGGGACTACAGGCATGTGCCACCATACTCAGCTAATTTTTCTATTTTTTTCTAGAGATGAGGTCTCACTATGTTGCCTAGCCCGGTCTCAAACTCCTGAGCTCAAGCTATCCACCCACCTCTGTCTCCCAAAGTGCTAGGATTATAGGCATGAGCCACTGTGTCCGGCCTGGAGGCAGTTCTTAAGGCTCTGGCCTCTTTTCTCCTTGGTCTCCTGTCCTCACAAGCTCTTCACCATAAAAATCAAAGACCCTGCAGGG
Organism: Papio anubis; assembly: GCF_008728515.1. Classification (NCBI taxonomy): domain Eukaryota; kingdom Metazoa; phylum Chordata; class Mammalia; order Primates; family Cercopithecidae; genus Papio; species Papio anubis. The sequence continues at coordinate 86,870,615 of NC_044989.1, forward strand.
CCCTTGAGACCCTGGAGGGTCTAAGAGGGTGTATTTGCTCAGAGTAGCCGGGACTCTTAGAGATGTAGAAGATGGGATGGTGTGAACAATCAGGGAAGCTTCCTACCAGGAGGGTAAGCCCCTCCCTGCTCCAAGGACCCTGGGAAGAACAGTCCTGTGGCCAAGGTCACTCAGCTCAGCAAGGGCTGAGTGACACCCCCAAGTCAAATCCAGTCTAGGGCCAGACAGTGTTGCTGGCACTATGGTGTCATCATGCTTGTCTGGTACCAACCACTGACTTGCTGGGTAACCTGCACAGCCTGTCTAGCCCCAGGTTACAATTTTGTCATCTGGGGAAGAGACAAGTAATGTCCACCTATATGACTGCTGCATTAATTAAATTATGAAGCCTTACATGAGAAATACTGTGAGGCAAAACTCCAGCTGTTTTCCCTCAGTGGTGACCCACATCTAGCTCACAGTGCCAGCTCACTCAAGACCAGATGATAGAGTGCACCTGCTGAATGAATAATAAATAAAGAACGGCACGGCACAAGAACTGCTGCATAGGTGGTACTCAGTAAAGTGTTTTATACCCTCATGGATACCAAAGCTCCTTGGTGGATGTTGGTGGTTTTGGATAGCCCATAGTTCCGGCTGACTTTAGCATTGGTAAAAGGACCCAGATGCTCTCTGGGTCACCATCCCAGTGCCATGTGCTTGGACAACTGATCTTATCCCCAGATCCAGGGTGGGTCCTGGTTGGTTTCAGTCAAACACATCCCATGCCCCTGCCATAGGGAGTGGTTCAGTGACAAGTATGTGACCAAAATGAGGAGAGCTAAAGGCTCGCTAGGGGCTTCAGGCAAAAAGCTTCCTTGTCTCCCATAGGAGATGCTCTCTCTCTGGGAGAGATAAGTTTTTTCTGCTGGACACAAATGAGGGCTTCAAGGCCCCTAGAAGCTGCTAGCAGCCAGGGGAGCCAGACTTAATATGAAACAGGCACCAAGCAAAGAGTACAGACAAGACACCAGAAAACCTGATGCTCTGGTGACAATCTTGAGCTGCCGGATCAAGCCTCACTTGAAATCAGCACCATTCTAGACTTGTAAGATGTGTGAGCCAGCCTCAGTTTTATTACTTTTTCTAAAACCAAAAGAATTTTAACTGATGTACCTGCAAACCCAAAAAATAATCAAAAGGGCCGGGTGCGGTGGCTTAAGCCTGTAATCCTAGCACTTTGGGAGGCTGAGGCAGGCGGATCAACTGAGGTCAGGAGTTCAAGACCAGCCTAGCCAACATGGTGAAACCCCATCTCTACTAAAAATACAAAAAAAAAAAATTAGCTGGGTGTGGTGGCGGGTGCCTGTAATCCCAGCTACTTGGGAGGCTGAGGTAGGAGAATCACTTGAACCCAGAGGCGGAGGTTGCAGTGAACCAAGATTGCATCATTGCACTCCAGCCCGCGCAACAAGAACGAAACTCTGTCTCAAAAAAAAAAAAAAAAAAAAAAACAAATCAAAAGGGCCAGGCGTGGTGGCTCATGTCTGTAATTCCAGCACTTTGGGAGGCCGATGCAGGCAGATCACCTGAGGTCAGGAGTTCGAGACCAGCCTGGCCAACATGGTGAAACCCTGTCTCTACTAAAAACATAAAAATTAGCTGGGCGTGGTGGTGCTTGCTTGTAATCCCAGCTACTCAGGAGGCTGAGGCAGGAGAATCATTTGAACCCAGGAGGTGGAGGTTGCAGTGGGCCAAGATTGTGCCATTGCACTCCAGCCTGGGCGACAAGAGTGAAACTCCACCTCAAAAAAAAAAAAAAAAAAAAAAAAAATCAAAAGGAGACCATGGTTTCCAGCAATATCAGACAAAATACCCTGACTTACCGTCCTACTGAAAACAATGAAAAATTCTGGATTCAAGGGAATTGTAAATCTTTTACCAAGTGGTCGAGTTTGGCATCACCAAATGTGAGACCGTCTGACACCCTGACCTCCTGATAGGAGGCGGTCGAGGATGCACCTCCTCATCAACGTGGTGGAGTTGCCACAATTGTCAGACCTGGGTCTAATCATTAGGACGAGTCTGACACATGCAGAACACTCTCCACACAGCCAACCTGGACTCTTCAATAAATCGGGGCAACTGTTCCAGGTTTGTCAAAAGACATAACAGCCAAATTCAATGTGTGAACTCTAATTGCATCCAAATAGAAACAGGAAAAAAGAAAACAAAACAAAACAAATCAACAAAGGATTTTTTACAAATTCGGGTTAATCTGAGTATGGGCCTCATGTTGGATAAAGGTGTGGAATTAGAGTTGAATTTCTTAGGGTGGTAATGGTTTTTGACGGTACAGAACAGTGAGTTATTCTTGAAGTATAATCTACAGACTCCTAGGGGATTCTCAAGACCCTTTCAGGGGATCCCTAAAACCCCTTCAGAGAGTCCATGAGGTCAAAACAATTTCAACAATATTACCAAGACATTTGCCTTTTCACTATGGTGCAAATCCAATGAAAGGTAAAACTGCTGCTAGTACGTTGCATGAATCAGGGCAATAGCACCATACTCCACCTGTCATCACTGTGTTCTTCACCACAATACAACAGGGAAAAAAATCCTGTTCCATTTAAGAATGTCATAGATGATACAGTCAAAATCATCATTTTCATTAAATCCAGACCCTTGAGTACAGATGTTCTTATCATTCTGATGAAATAAGAAGCACTCATACAGTGTTTCTGCTGCATACTAAAATATGATGATTGTCTAGAGGAAAAGCACTTGTGTCATTGAGTTGTGTGCTGAATTATCCCCTTTTTTCATGGAACACCACTGTTATTTGAATGACTGATGAACTACAGTTATTCAGACCTGGGTATCTTGCAATCCTTTTCTAGAAAAATGATTGATATCATCAGAAAAAACAAATAGTATTTGTTGCCAATTATAAGATTCGAGATTTTCATGCAAAAATTAGAATTTTGGACATTTTTATCCACTACCATTAACTTAACAGTATCCCAATATTTGAAGGCATTTCTGATGAAATCAACAGTGATATTAACGCATATGGATTTTGGATCTAATATAACAAAATGTGCCAACATTTGAAGATCTGCATCTATTTGGTGAACCAACAGTTTCCAAATGACCAATGCATAATGCTAAAAAATCATACAGAAAAGATCCAAACTATAAGATAGACCAACCCCCACTAATAAGGTTTCAGATTCCACATTGAAATTAACCTTGATACAAAAAAGACTTATAAAAATGTATAGTACTCTCTTCTTGACTTTTTTTTTTTTTTGCCTTTTTTCTGGAAAAAGTTGCTTTCTGTTTTTGTTTTTTTTCTGAGACGGAGTCTTGCTCTGTCGCCCAGGCTGGAGCGCAGTGGCGTGATCTCGGCTCACTGCAACCTCCGCCTCCTGGGTTCAGCAATTTTCTGCCTTAGCCTCCCAAGTAGCTGGGATTACAGGTGCCCACCACCACGCCTGGCTAATTTTTGTGTTTTTAGTAGAGACAGGGTTTCACCATGTTGGCCAGGCTGGTCTCAATCTCCTGACTTCAGGTGATCCAATTGCCTTGGCATTCCAAAGTGCTGGGATTACAGGCGTGAGCCACTGCACCCGGCCAAGAACTACAAGTTTGAGAACCACTGGTATAGAAGAGTAATCTTGTCCTTGAGTGACACACTTTAGTATTTGGGGTGAGGTAGCATGATGTCTGCAGCCTCCTTTCAGATGGTTAGACAAGAGGGAAACGTTTGTATTTATATAAAAAAAGATGGAGTGGATGTGCCAAGATAAGAATAATGCAAGTATTTATCATACTGTTCTTTCAACTTTTATACGGGTTTCCAAACAAAACAAAAAGTGTAATCAATATGAATAATATTTGTAAACATATTGATATTCGATATCAGTGTAAAATGCTTAAGAGGCCAAAAGCAAAGTCAAAGTGGAACCCTAGAAAGGTAAATTAAGGGCACTTGCTAACTGAAGCATTGAATTTCAAATTACAGGGCTTGACAGAGTGTCAAGTACAGGAGACATAGTCTAGGGCAACGCTTCTTAAACTTCAGCCTGCATAAGATAGCCTGGAGAGTAGATTAACACACAGATTCCTGGGCCCTAACCTCAGGTATTCTCATTCAGTAGGTCTGGAGGAGGCGAGGCTGAGAGTTTATAGTTCTATTAAACTCCTAGGTGAGGTAATGGTATGGTCCCCAGACCACATTTTGAGTAACACTGACCCAGGGCATCCTTCTATAAAGCTTGGACCATGGTATGGATTAAATTGTTGCTCAAAAAGATATGTTGAAGTCCTAACCCCCAATACCTGTGAATGTGATCTTACTTAAAAATAGGGTCTTGGCCAGGCACAGTGGCTCACGCCTGTACTCCCAGCACTTTGGGAGGCCGAGATGGACAGATCACTTGAGGCCAGGAATTCGAGACCAGCCTGGCCAACATGGCAAAACCCCATCTCTACTAAAAGTACAAAAATTAGCTGGGCATGGTGGTGGCACCTGTGGTTCCAGCTACTTGGAAGGCTGAGGTATGAGAATCACTTGAACCCAGGAGGCAATGGTTGCAGTGAGCCAAGATCGTCCACTGCACTCCAGCCTGGGCAACAAAGTGAGACTCTGCCAAAGAAGAAAAGAAAAGAAAAAGAAAAGGGTCTTTTCAGATATAACCAAGCTAAGGTGAGATCATTAGGTTAGGGTAGCCCCTACTCCAATATGACTAGTGCCCTTATAAAAGAGGAAAAGAGACAGACACAGGGAGAACACCATGTGACAACCGAGGCAGAGATTAAAGTGATGCATTTACAAGCCAAAAAAGGGCGCGGCTTGCTGACAACCTCCAGAAGCTAAGAGAAAGGCAGGGAACAGATTCTTCTCTACAGCCTTCAGAGAGAGCATGGTACACCCCGATTTAAGACTTCCAGTCTGCAGAACTGTGAGAGAATAAATTTTTGTCAGTTTAAGCCACGCAGTTGTGTGCCAGCAGCACTAGGAAACTAATTCAGACCCCAAAGCACTGCGTCATCAGTAAAAGGGCGAAGAGAGAGAAGCCTGCTGCAATCGCTAAAGGTTAAAGTAAAAACACCCATTCTCTAGTCATGGCAGCAGGTGAGGAGGAAACCGTATTTCCCCTGAAAACTTGTAACCATTAACCTCACCCTCACATAAGTTTGCAGCCCAAATTTACACTACCCACGTGGTCAAAATTTTAAAATCTCAAGAAATTACTTTTCAGTAGTCCAATATTGGTAGTCTCCCTAGACACCTAACCGAAGCAAATGCAAATCTTCTCTGGAAGAATTCACCTTTGACCCAGGCCTAAAGAACTCCTACAGATAAAATCCCAAGGAATACAAGCTTACAGTGAAAAAAAAAAAAGAAAAAATTACAAAACACATAACGCACCTTGATTGGGAGCCACCAGAAAAAACAGATCTAAATTGCCCCTGAAAAATAGTTTAGATGCTAGAATTATCAGACTCTGAACATAACATAAATATGTTTAATATGTTTAAAGGAATAAAAAGGAATTCAAAAGATGTAGAAGGAACAGACATCATAAAATATGGCCAGTTTTGAAACAGAACTCAATAGAATTTCTAGAATCTAATAATTAAAAAATTGTAAATCAACGAATATGTTTAGCAGCTGATTAGACATGGCTAAAGAGTCAGATGTGCACACAATTATTCATAATGCAGCAATGACAGAAAAAGAAATCAGAAATAAGAAATGAAGAGACTTTTTTTTTTAGATGGTTTCACTCTTGTTGCCTGGGCTGGAGTGCAGTGGCATGATCTCGGCTCACTGCAACCATTGCCTCCTGGGTTCAAGCGATTCTCCTGCCTCGGCCTCCTGAGTAGCTGGGATTACAGGTGCCTGCCGCCAAGTCTGGCTAATTTTTGTATTTTGTAGAGACAGGGTTTTGCCATGTTGACCAGGCTGGTCTCAAACTCCTGACCTCAGGTGATCTGCCCACCTCGGCCTCCCAAAGTGCTGGGATTACAGGTGTGAGCCAGTGTACCAGGCCAAAGTGAAGAGACTTGAAAGACAGAGTAGGAACATCTAACACATGTCTAATGAGAGTGCTAGAAGAAGAGGGGAGAAGGAATAGGGTGCAGAAGCAATATTGTTAACTGTAAATAAATTTGAAAAATTACAGAAATGAATTAAGTCCTAAAATAATATTGATCCAAAAAGATCGAATAAACCTGTAACCATTAAATACATTGAATCAGTAGTTTAAAATCTTCCTGTTGAAAAAGCCCCTGGCTCTGAGGATTTTATGGGCAAATTCTACTAACCTTTTAAGAAAGACATCCAATATTACACACACTATCTCAGAGTGCAGAAAAAGATGAGACACCCCCAACTTAGCTTATGAGGCTAGCACAATCTTGATACCAAAACCATACAAAAATGACAGAGCCAAAACCACTCACAAACATAGCTTTAAAAAAATCCTAAATATTAGCGAATCTCCTCCAGGATCATTTTAACTAGAAAAAAGCACAAACAACTTTATGACCAAATTGGGTTTATCCAGGAAGGCAAGTTTGGTTTAATGGTAAAATTAATTAATGCAATTTACCACTTAGACTAAAGACCAAAAAGAAAACATCATCTCAATGAAAGCATTAGATAAAATATAATATCATTAATTGGCCGGGCGCAGTGGCTCACGCCTATAATCCCAGCACTTTGGGAGGCCAAGGCAGGAGGATCATGAGGTCAGGAGATCGAGACCATCCTGGCTAACACGGTGAAACCCCGTCCCTACTAAAAATACAAAAAAATTAGCCGGACGTGGTGGCAGGCGCCTGTAGTCCCAGCTACTTGGGAGACTGAGGCAGGAGAATGGTATGAAGCCAGGAGGCGGTGGAGCTTGCAGTGAGCGGAGATCACACCGCTGCACTCCAGCCTGAGTGACAGAGCGAGACTCCATCTCAAAAAACAAATAAATAAATAATTCATTATTAAAACTCTGAGCAAACTATCACTTGAGAGTAACAAAGTATATTTCTGAAAACCCTACAGCAAGCATGATACTTTATAGGAAAATGTTGAAGCATTTCTTTTTAAGTCGGGAACAAGATGAGTATCTGCCTCACGAATTTTAGTCATCATGCACTGGGAATCCAAACCAGGGCAGAATGGGGAAATAAAAAAGAATAATGACCAGAAAGGCATAATGTTGCACTATCCTCAAATGACATGACTAGTTATCTGGAAAACCAAAAAGAATCTATAGGTAAGCAAGGTTGTATTCTTCCAACAGTTGGAAGATGAAATTTTATTAAGATAATAAATACAATGGCATCAACAAATATCAAATACCTGGGAATAAATCTAACAAATGATGTGTATGACATTTATAGCAAAATTACAAAATTTTATTGAAAGTCATTAAAGAAGACCCAAATAAATAAAGGCAGACACCATATTTATGGAGTGCAACAAACATATTAAGAACATCTGCTGGGTGTGATGGCTCACGCCTGTAATCCCAGTACTTTGGGGAGGTTGAGGCAGGCAGATCATGAGGTCAGGAGATCAAGACCATCCTGGCTAACATGGTGAAACCCCGTCTCTGCTAAAAATACAAAATAATTAGCTGGGCATGGTGGCAGGTGCCTGTAGTCCCAGCTACTTGGGAGGCTGAGGCAGGAGAATGGCGTGAACCCGGGAGGCAGAGGTTGCTGTGAACCAAGACCGTGCCATTGCACTCCAGCCTGGGCGACAGAGCGAGACTCTGTGTCAAAAAAAAAAAAAAAAAAAAAAAAAAGAACATCAATATTAGCCAGGCATGGTGGCTCATGTCAGTAACCCCAGCACTTTGGGAGGCCGAGGTAGGAGGACTGCTTGAGGTCAGGAGTTGGAGACCAGCCTGGGCAACAGAGACAGAACCTGTCTCTAAAAATAAAAAAAAAATGTTTTTTTGACAGAGTCTTGCTCTGTCACCCAGGCTGGAATGCAGTGGCACCATCACAGCTCACTGCAGCCTTGACTTCCTGAGTTTAAGCAGTCCTTCCACCTCAGCCTCCTGAGTAGCTGGGACCACAGCTACTCTTGACCTCCTGGGTGCAAGAGATTCTCCTGCCCTGGCTCAGCCTCCCAAGTAACTGGGACCACAGGTGTGCGCCACCACACCTGGCTAATTTTTGTATTTATTTTGGTAGAGACAGGTTTTCAGCACGTTGTCCAGGCTGGTCTCGAACTTCTGGACTCAAGGAATCCACCTGCCTCAGCCTCCCAAAGTGCTAGGATTACAAGCATGAGCCACTGCACCTGGCCCCCAATTTTTTTTAAATTATCTGGGCATGGTGGTGAACACCTATAGTCATAACTACTCGAGAGGCTGAGACCAGAAGGATCCCTTAAGCTCAGGAATCTGAGGCTGCAGTGCACTCACCACTGCACTCACCACTGCACTTCAGCCTGCGCAACAGAGTGAGATGCTGTCTTAAAAAAATAAAAGGCCTCACACCTGGGAGACCAGGTGGAGGTGGGAGAATTGCTTAAGCTCAGGAGTTCAAGACTAGCATGGACAACATAGTGAGAACATAGTGAGACAATGTCTCTACAAAAAATTCAAAAATTAGCCGGGCACAGTGGCACACACCTGTGGTCCCAGCTACTTGGGAAGCTGAGCCAAGGCAGGAGAATCTCTTGCACCCAGGAGGTCAAGACTGCAGTGTGCCATGATTGTGCCACTGCACTCCAGCCTTGGCAACAGAACCAGACTCTGTCTCCAAAAATTAAAAATAAGTGAAGAAAATCAATATTCTATTGTTTCATACATTCAACGCTAGTCCAATCAAAATCACAACAGATTTGTGTGCTGGTGTATGTGCAATAACACATAACGCTAAGCTAATTCTAAATATGTATTATGGGAGAGGAAAGCACTAAGGCAGGGCCCCCAACCCCTGGGCTGCAGACAGGGATGGAGACTGGAGACCGGTCTGTGGTCTGTTAGGAACCTGGCCGCACAGCAGAAGGTGAGCAGCAGCATTACCACCTGAGCTCCACCTCCTGTCAGATCAGCAGCGGCATTAGATTCTCATAGGAGCACGAATCCTATTGTGAACTGTGCATGCGAGAGACCTAGGTTGCACACCTCCTTAATGAGAATCTAACTAATGCCTGATGATCTGACGTGGAACAGTTTCATCCTAAAACTGCCCCCCAATGCCCATCCATGGAAAAATTGTCTTCTATGAAACCAGTCCCTGGTGCCAAAAAGGTTGGGTACTACTGCACTAAGGCACTCTTGAAGGAGAACAAGGTGGGGAGCTTGCCATGCCAGAGATCAAGATTTTTCATAAAGTTCTGGTAACTAACACAGCGTGGCACTACGGCAGGCAGACGAACTATTCAATGGTACAGAATGAAGAGTCCAGAAACAGGCCTGCACATTATAGAAACTCACTTTATGACAGGGCTGGGCATTGCAGGTCTGAAGAGAAAGCATGAACTTTTGAATATATAGAGCCAGGATAACTGGCTTTTCATGTGGGGAAAAAAAAAGAAAAAAAGAAAAAAAATTAGACTGCTGCTTCACATCATATATAAAAATCAACTCAAGATAGATTAAGAAATTAAATGTGAACAGAAAAACTAGAAAACTGCTACGAGCAATATGGAAGAATAATTTCACAATTTTATTTTCCTAGGACACAAAAAGCACAAACTATAAGTGAAAAAAATGATGTCTATTGCATTAATATTAAGAACTTCTGGTTATCAACACAGACTATAAAAGAGATGATAAAATAAATCACACACTGGGAGAAGACATTTGTAACACATAAATGACAGAAGTTTAGCACCCAGAAGAGTTAAAGAACTCCCACTAATCAATAAGATAAGGACAAGAGAAAAACTGGCAAGACTTGAGCAGGCACTTCACAGAAGAGAGAACATGAATGGCCAATAAACATATGAAAAGATGCTCAGTGTTCAGGAAAATGCAAATTAAATCCATAAAGAGATTCCATTTGGTACCCATCAGACTGGCAAAAATTCTAAAGTGTGAGAATATCAAGTGATGGTAAAGACGTGGTGCAAATGGAATAGCATCCGCTGCTGAAAGAAAACAGTTTTGGAGAACAGTTTATGAAGAACAAATGGTGGAGCACTTGCCAAGCCTGACATCAAGAATTTTTGTCAAGCTACGGTAATTACGACAGTGTGGTGTCGGTGCAGGGTCGGTCAAAGTGATCAACGGTACAGGATAAAAAGCCCCAGGATAGGCCCCTTTTTCTATGGAAACTTAATTTAGGTTATTTGGTCAAGTAGAAGATGCAATTCTCTTCTGCCTCAGCCAGACTAACCCTAACAAAACCTGTGCAAAGGTACACCAGGAAACACACAAGAATGCTCACTGCAGCGCTCTTTTGGAGAGACTGCAAAAGAAAAATCTAGAACAACCGAAACATTCATCAAGAGTTCACTTGATAGGTTACATTATGGTATATTCATACAATGAAGGTAGTGTTCTAGTTCTTAAACTGGCGATGAGTAAATGAGTGTTCACTGTACTATTATCCATTATCCCCTAACCACCTTTTCTTTATAAATAGTCTTTTCTATTGACTCATTTATTACTTTTTGCAAATCGAGGAGAGCCCAGAAACCGAGACAAAATAAGATGTTAGAAGCCAGGTGCAGTGGCTCACACCTATAATCCCAGCAACCTGGGAGGCTGAGGTAAGAGGATTGCTGGAAGACAGGAATTCAAGGCTGAAGTGAGCTATGATGTCACCACTGTACTCCAATCTGGGCAACAGGATGAGATCCTGTCTTCTAAAAAAAATTAAAACGGCCGGGCGCAGTGGCTCACGCCTGTAATCCCAGCACTTTGGGAGGCCAAGGTGGGAGGATCACGAGGTCAGGAGATCGAGACCATCCTGGCTAACATAGTGAAACCCCGTCTCCACTAAAAAGAAAAAATAAAAAAAATTAGCCAGGCATGGTGGCGGGCACCTGTAGTCCCAGCTACTTGGGAGGCTGAGGCAGGAGAATGACGTGAACCCAGGAGGCAGAGCTTGTAGTGAGCCGAGATCGTGCCACTGCACTCCAGCCTGGGCGACTGAGCAAGACTGTGTCTCAAAAAAAAAAAAAAAAAAAGAGAAAAAAATATATAACAAGTAAATAAATAAATAAAAATGAAGATAAAGACATTAGAACATCAAAGTGTTCCCTTGTGTGTTTCCCCCTTTTTAGGTTTTTCTTAGATGAACTCCCCTCAGTCTGGAGGCTGTAAGAACTGTGATCTTGGGTGTGGTCAGCTGAGTAATGGCCTGCAGATATCCAGGTCCTAATTCCTAAAACCTGTGACTGTTACCTTATAAGGCAAAAGGGACTTTGCAGGTAGAATTAAATTAAGGCTTTTGAGATGGGGAGATTATCCTTGATTATTCAAGTGGGTCCTATTTGATTTGTGATTAAATGTGATTAAATGTAATCACAAGTGTCCTAAGAGGAAGATGTAAGGGCAGAACAGAAGACAGTGTGATCACAGAAGCAGAGACTAGAGCAATGTAGCCATGAGGAATGCTGGCAGCCACCAGAAGCTGGAAGCAGCAAGGAATGGAGTGTCCCCTGGGACTTCCACAAGGAATCAGCCTTGCCAACATCTTGATTTTAGCCCCAAAAGAGTCATTTCAGACTTCTGACTTCCAGAACTGCAAGAGAACAACCTTTGTTGTTTTAAACCACTAAATTCATGGTTAACTGTTACAGCAGCAATCGTAGACTAATACAGTGGGAAAGGATGTTTGACTTCACTCACCTCTTTGTCTCAGATTGTTTTCCACTTAGCACATGTCCTCTGCCTTCTCTTCTCTCCAACATTGGATGCCACAGTGTCCCCCCGGTAGGAAGACGAAGCAGTGGTTTAATTCCTTCATATGTAAGATGTACCACTTCCCCTGCTGAAAGGGTTTATCCCTACAATTTCCAACCAAAGCCAGACAAGTCATTCACACACACACCCACAAAATATCCACCCAATGGAAACAGCACTGGGCAGGCAGAGGGACACTTGAACTCAAGTCCCAGTTTCCCAGTGACTGGCTATGTGACCTCATAAACTTCTCAAAGATAGAATCAGAATTTATACATCTTTATATCCCTGGTGCCTGGCGTGCATCAAATGGTCAAAAAAAATGAGCAGTACATCAATGAATAAATTGACCAAGCTATAAATCAATCAATCAATCAATCTTGAGCAAGGATAGAAGCCCTAATCACTGAAAAAGGAAATATTTTTAATAGCTCTTCTCTCTCTCTTCCTCAACCAGTATAAGGAAAAGATGAAAATCATAAAGTTTTGGTCAGGCATGGTGGCTCACGCCTGTAATCCCAGCACCTTGGGAGGCCAAGGTGGGCAGATCACCTGAGGTCAGGAGTTCAAGACCAGCCTGACCAAAATGGTGAAACCCCATCTCTATTAAAAATACAAAATTAGCCAGGCATGGTGGTGCATGCCTTTAATCCCAGCTACTCAGGAGGCTGAGGCAGGAGAATCGCTTGAACCTGGGAGGCAGAAGTAACAGTGAGCCAAGATCATGCCATTACAATCCAGCCTGGGCAACAAGAGCAAAACTCCATCTCAAAAAAAAAAAAAATCATAAAGTTTTAGGGTTGGACAGTTTTAGGGTTGAAAGCCAGGAGCTCCCTGCTGCACAAGGCAGCCCAGTGCTGTCAGTGCCAACTACTGGAAACCTTTTCCTTCCAAAAAGCCAAAAATTTGTCTTCTAGCCACCCACTAGTTCTAGTCCAATTCTCTAACCATATAAAACAAGCTTGCTCTCTTTCCCACATTAAAACATTTTCAGAACATGGACACCTGGCCTTAAGTCTTGGCCTAGCCAATTAGGCTAGTGATTTTAACAGATCACCTATCTCTGTGGGTCCCCATCTTCCTTGTCTGTCGAACAAGGGCATGACATCACCAAGACTCCTTCTAGCTCTAAGACGCAGTGTGAAAAACACCACCTTCTTGGTATTCAATCCTTCACCGTTTTAACCTATTCATTGGATTTTTAATGTCAACACTTTATTTTTTACTTCCAGAAGTGCTTCTTTTCCACATGGGCCTATTTCTCTCCCCCAGGTTGTGCTATTTTCTTTTATTTTCAGTTCTTTGCTTTATTTCTTTTTTTTTATTTAAAAAAACTTATTCTAGGTCTCTAACTGGTAGCTCTATTATAGAAATAATATATATTATTAATATATGTATGTGCAAAGGTTGCTGGATGGGACAAGTTTGCCACCTTCTAAGAATAGTGAGGAGGCTAGAGCCGAGTGAGAGAGGGGAGGCCACTGCCAGGTAAGGTCAGAGATAGGCAGGAGCCAGACTTTGTTGAGTGTTGTTGACAATGGCAAGGAGTTTGAGTTGTACTCCTAGTGAGATGGAGCAGTTTTTAAACAGCATGGGAAAGATGGCCTATCTTACTGGGTTTTTTTGTTTGTTTGTTTTTTTGGAGACGGAGTCTCCCTCTGTCACCCAGGCTAGAGTGCAGTGGCACAATCTCAGCTCACCACAAGCTCTGCCTTCCAGGTTCACGCCATTCTCCTGCCTCAGCCTCCCAAGTAGCTGGGACTATAGGCGCCCGCCACCTCACCCAGCTAATTTTTTGTATTTTTCGTAGAGACGGGGTTTCACCGCGTTAGCCAGGATGGTCTCGATCTCCTGATCTCATGATCCGCCCGCCCGCCTCAGCCTCCCAAAGTGCTGGGATTACAGGCGTTAGCCACCGCGCCCGGCCCTACCTAACATTTTAATGAGATCACTGGAGGGACAGGAATAGAAGCAGAGAAAACAGTCAGGAGGGTTTTCAATGGTCCAGGAGAGCAACAGTATTTGGTTGGTGGCAGTGGTGGAGGCGGGAGTCATGGGTAGACAGGCAAGTATTTTAAAGGCAGAGCTAGGAGAACTTGCTGAAAAAGCCTGAATTCCACAACATGCAGCCTGAAGTGTGCACAGATCCTGCTGGATCCTGCAACTCCCTCAGGAGGGGCACATGTGGACTCGTGGTTCTCAACCTCACGTGCTCATGAAAAAAAGTCCTTGCATGTTCTTGGAAATCCAACGTGAATCTCCAGCATCAGCTGGCCGGGCTCACCAGCCTCTTTCTCAAGACGGGTTGTATTCCCTCTCCTCTGAGCAGCGTGACCCTCTCAGCCCAATATTCTGTCTGACAGGCATAGCTTTGGCAGTGTAAGCCCCAGTTGTGACAAGACTAAATTTTACACTGATCACAATTAGGCAGCCCATCTGTGAAAGTAAGACAGGAGGCTGGGCCCAGTGACTCATGCCTGTAATCCCAGCACTTTGGGAGGCCGAGGTGAGGAATCATGAGGTCAGGAGATCGAGACCATCCTGGCCAACATGGTGAAACCCCGTCTCTACTAAAATACAAAAAATTAGCTAGGTGTGGTGGTGTGCACCCTTAGTCCCAGCTACTCGGGAGGCTGAGGCAGGGGAATTGCTTGAACCCAGGAGGCGGAGATTGCAGTGAGCCGAGATGGTGGCACTGCACTCCAGCCTGGCAACAGAGTTAGACTCCATCTTAAAAAAGAAAAAAAAAAAAAAAGGAAGTGAAACAGGAGGACTCCCTTGACCCCTCTGTGGGACTTGTGACAGGGGTGTGGCTTGCTGACTCGGCCTACAGTGCTCAAACCCCTTGCAGGAGGGGAAGCATGCAGGTGAGAGGGTGCCAGGGCTGGGGTGAGCACTTTTGGCTCTGGTTCCCTGGCAGCATCTAGGGGTGTGTTACAATTAATGCTGTTTTAGCAGTTGCCATCTGCAGATGGCTGTTAACCAGCTCAGTGGAGAGTCACGGTGACAGTCTTTTACACCCTGCCCTCTTGGCACCTGTGTTCTTGTCCAGTATCCAGAAGAATCAGGTCATACAGACTTGAAGGATGGTGAATGCAGAGATTTTATTGAGTGATGGAGGTGGCTCTTAGCGAGATGGGGAGCTGGAAAGGGGATACAGCAGGAAGATAATCTTCCCCTGGAGTGCGGCCATCCCTGGCCAAACTCCTCTCAACGTTCCGATGCTTCTCTTCTCTCCTCTGCCACGCCACTCTGCCTCTCTGCCAGTGGAGTTTGGGGTTTTTGTGGGTACAGGATGCGGAGTGTGACGGGCCAGAGTGGTTTTGGAAAAAGCAACATTTGGGCAGGAAAACAGGGATAACTGTTCTCATTTAGGGCCGCAGTTTCCAGGCTTGAGGGTGGGGCCTTTGCCAGGGAACTGCCCTCTTCTACCCAGTATTTCCCTGCCTCCTGTCCATATCAAAAGGTTCTTGGTTGGGCACTGGGTTGACCGAGTCCAGGCATGCTATTTAGAACTCATCATAAAAAGTTGGGGTCAGAACCTCTCAGAACCAGAAAGCATGAACCACAGTTTAGCACAAATGGTGGCTTGCGATTGAATCTCGGGCCCCAGGTCCACAGGCAATAATGAGAACCTCAGGCAAGTCCATCTCTTTTCAATTCACAGGGGACATGATGGCACCCTGTCTCCTGACTCAGCCCTTCTCAGGTTTTATGGGGATCTTGTTAAAATGCAGATTCACTAGGCCTGGGACTCTGCATTCCTAACTACTCCAGTAATGCCAATGCTGCTGGTACACAGACCACACTCTGAGGAGTGAGGTCCTGACTCATTCACCATCCAACACACACTCGCTGGGCACCTACTGCATATAAGAAACTGTGAGGGAAACGAAGCAGATGTGGTCTGTAAGGGGATATCAATGCACAGACCACCACAGCACCAGGAACAAAGTGACAATGCCACTCTGGGGACCCATAGGACAGAAATCTTTCTTGGTTAGGGGACCTAAGGGAGGTTTCATGGAGAAAGGTAGAGACACATATGGAGAGTGTAGTGAAAGCCAGAGGGCACCTTCCAAGGTTTTAGCTATGGAATGGCATCAGTTCTTTGTAATTGCTAATTTCTCCTCAGACTTAAGACCTCCTTTCTTGACTCACAAACAGAATAAAGGGACTAAAAGGGAAGTGAGAGAGATATTTCCAGTGTAGAGATTGAAGGAGTTATGTCAGGATTCTCCCAGTTTCACAATACCGTATTATGCCAAGGACATATCTAGGTTTGCAAAGCTGGCTAGGAGTCATTCACTCAACATATATGGTGGCCATTAGGGCTGTTCTTTAGTGAGGAGTGTAATTCCCCACCCACTTTGAATTCAGGTTTGGCCAATGACATGTGAGCAGAAATGGCAAGTTATTATCTCCAGGGGCAGGTACTTATGAGCCAGTGTGTGACTCTCTATTTTTCTCTCCCTACCACAGTGAACTGTGGTATGTGTGTGTGCGTGTGTGTGTGTGTGTGTGTGTGTGTGTGTTTTGAGACAGGGTATCATTATGTTTCTCAGGCTCAGTGCAGTGGCGTGATCTTGGCTCACTGCAACCTCTAGTTCCCGGGCTCAAGTGATCCTCCCACCTCATCCTCCAAGTAGCTGGGACCACAGGTGCACACCACCATGCCCAGCTAATTTTTGTATTTTTTTTTTTTGTAGAGATGGGGTTTTGCCATATTGCCCAGGCTGGTCTCAAACTCCTGGGCTCAAGTGATCTGTCCACCTCTGCCTCCCAAAGTGCTAGGATTACATGGTGAGCCACTGTGCCCAGCCAGAATCCTGATGTCTTATAATGATAAGACAAAGGAAACCCAGGCAGCCTGGGACTCTGAGTGAATATGATGAGCAGAGTACCCCTGCCAACCCACAGTGAACAGGCTGCAGAAAGCAAGAAATAAACCTTTCTTTTCTTGAGCCACTGGGATTTAGGAGTTGTTACTGCAGCATGCTCTAGTCCATCCTAACAACAAATATTTAATTGATTATAAGCACCATTTAAAGTTTTCATTCTAGGATATGGGACAGCTCATGGCATCAAAAAAGCAGCTGTAGGAACTGGGGCCTGAGCCACCAAAACCAAGACTCTCTTGTGCCAGCCTCTTTCTCTCACCCAAGTCTCATCTCCATTTATTTTTGCTTTGCTATATTCTCCACTTTTGCTTATGGACTTTCTTCACGTATGCCAGGGGGTTTAGATGCCTCAGCCCTAACTTCATATCTTTCCAACTCTGGGCCCCATAGACAAGGCTATTCTCCCGCAGCTCCAAATCAAGAAACCCTGGGGAAGGATCTCAGTTTGGGTCACCTGCCCACCTCTGGACCAATGTCCGTGCCCAGGGAAATGCATATCTAGCCCTGGGTCACATGCTGACTTTTGTGGCTGAGTGGAGGGAGGCAGGATGGAGCATGTTACCAGAAGGGAATGGAAAACTAGTTTTGCAGCCCAAAGTACTATCCAGAGTCCCATACAAAGAGGAGGGAAAGATATACACACATAAGTATGCAGGAGAATGTCTAAGGCAGACTTTAACTGAGATGTGATCAGTAAAAGGAAAAAAAAATGGGGAGGGAATGTAGTATACGCTATGCATGATAGTCCTAAGAGGAAAGAGAAGCAGGGCAAGACAGCTAGGCTGGACAGCTCCCTACAGTGGCAACAGGAGGCACCTTTGTCCTAGAACTGCCAGGTGACTGACAAGGCCACAGGGAGAGGGAGAGATGGGATGTCAGGAGGAGATGTTAACTCAAATAACAGATGCTCTCTGTTTACTAATCCAGTAAATCTGACAATGGGGCAAACCTTTTCTGATCAGGAATAAGCTAAGTCCGGAAGCGCAAATACTGAACCAACACGTGTGCCGCATCACCATCTTCCCTGCATAAAGCAGTCTTAGGACTCCTTCCCCACTGAGCCGAACTCAGCTTCTTGCTCCTCAAGACAGTGTCCTAGGCAGCCTCACATTAATCAAAAGAGATGAACCTCACTTGCCATCCCTGGTCTGGGTACCCACGCATGCTTGAAGGCCTATACCAAATTACCTTTCAAGACTCCTTCTGAAATCCCTACTGTATGGGGGTCCTTGATCTATATTTCCTTGATCTATATTTCAAGTTGGTCCTTGATCTATAGTTCCTCTTTCCCTGAATTCCCAGGGAAGCCCCGGTGTGACTTAAAAAACCCAAAGTGAAAATAATGTGCTTCCATATAAAGACAGATGAGATCTGAAAATTCAGAATAAATACTCTGAATATAATGATCCAACTTCCAGTTCCTCAAGAATCCCAATTCCCTTCCCAAGTCCTAGAATCGAGAGGAAAACATCCTTAGTGCCCAAGTGCACCCTCCCTTACTTCTCGTTGGGGGTTGGAAACACTCCCCCAGACTAAGAATTCTGGTAACCAGCTGGGCATGTGTGTGGCTCATCCCTGGCAGTGAAATTCCAAAGGTATCACGTGCTATGGCTGCTGCACTGCCGTGTCTCTCCTTTCCCTAGCCTCCCGAACTTCCCTGGAAACACACACACACACACACACTCATTCACATACACTCACATGTACACAAAACAGCAGCCTCACTAAGTGGCCAAAGAGGGCCTGACTCCCACTTCCCTCATTCTCCCCAGGGCTCCTCCTCCCCTGACATAATACACCCTCCAAAAAAGATAGCTGGCTTCAGAAGGAAGCGGGGAGACTGACCCAGTAATAACCAGGTGAGACCCTCCCTTGTCAGCTAACCTCAAATAAGACACAGCGGGAAGAAGTGCATGAAAGCTACTTCTCAGCAGGTAGGCAGGGTTAGCAAACAAAGAAACAGGGCAGCTCCACAGCAGAGAAATCTAAGCTGGTATTCTTCACTTCCTTGAGGATACTCCTCCTGTTTATAAATAAACATGATGCATACAGGCCAGCTGGGGAAGGAAGGGACCTAGAGGAACACTGACTCCTGGAGCTCTAAGGACCTGCAGGGTGACTGTGGCCAGAAACCTGTCTCTTAGACAGGGAGCTGGCCCAGGTGGGTGGGAGTCGGCCTTAGCACTGTGGCAGTGGCTCAGGTCAGCACTGGGGCTAGAACCCATGTCTGCTGCCTACTAGCCCAACATCTTTCCTTTCACAATTCAACGGAAACATTTACCCAGCTCCCACAGTGCACTACAGCACGGTGCCAGGAAATCAATCCTCAACCAACTGGAACCCGCCATTAACTGAATCAGTTTCCTGCATGCCACATTTTAAAAGCAGGCCCCAAAGAAAGGCTAGCTTATATTTAAGGATTTACGATCTTTTCTTTTTTTTTTCCATTTGTTTTGCAACAGTTGGGGAACATCTTGAGGACAATCCACATTCCTCCCAGCCCCATCCATTTTCATATCCCTGACCCAGGACAGACTTCATGCTCCAAATCCCAGCCATATCTTCAACCTATCAAACTAAGACTCTGTCTTGATCATCACACTGTATTTTCTAAAAACTAGTATTTTTAAAAATGTGCTATGTGGAAATAAAATGTTTTCTGCACAGCCGTTAGTTATTCAGAAAATTTTGTGGACTTAGAACTCTCTTTTCCCCATGTAGTGAGTTGGGGTTTTAGTCTACTAATCCCATAAGGGGTGAGAAGCTGTTGATCCGTTCAGCCAACGTTCTGGGCCTTGGCCAAGACAATGAGGCAATATCTGCTCCTTAGAATAATGCTTCAAAATGGCATAGTCTTCCAAGAAGTCACAGAGCAACGTTGGTGTCCCCCCTCCAAAAGGGTGCACAAAAATATGCTCTCCCCAGTTTGAAATTCATTCATGCCTAGACCTTGAGTTGTGTGTAAAGAAAATGAAAGGAGGCAAGCAGGCAAGTCCTAAATAAGTCCCTGTGTCCTATGAAGGTATCAACCAGGTTCTGAGTGCTATTGCACTAAGTATTTCTTCCTTAATTATTTACAGGCTGAGCCAAGGAAGTTAGGAGAAAGAGAGCTAGTAAGAAAGAAGCATCTCAAACTGGTCCTCATTCTAAGAGCCTTGCCTGTGGGCACAAGCCTATCTTGATGCCTGCTGACCTCCGTCCCCAGGGGACAGCACTAGTCTGCCACTCTGCTTGTCCCCAGGGCTTGGGATTTCCTTCAACACAACCAACCTTCACTCAGTGCATTCAGGTGCCAGGTACTTCGTGAAAGACCCATGGCAGGGGAAAAAAGGTTGTAAAGGGAAATAAGCCACAATCACTTTCTTCAAAATGCTCATGGCCAGTAGCAGCAGAGACATCCACAAGCACTGGTTGGCTGTCCCTGGAGGCCATCAGGTTGTCGTGATACCTCTGGTTGGATGGTTGGGACCACACAAAGACAGGAAGACACTCCCTCTCTATCCTCAGAACACAGTGATAGGTCTTCCTTACATGTTCCTTGATGTGACAGAGGCTTACAAAACCATAAAAAGACTGCTTACACAAAACGCGACTTGCAGATAAAACCATAGGATGCTCCCATGCTAGAGGTCTAGGGAGCTTGAAAGAGATCAATTTTTCAACTGGCAGTGGGGAGTGAAGGTGGAAAAAGCACTGGACTGGGCTAAAAATCCAGAGCCTGTTTTCTTTACCAGCTCATCTTGTGTCCTTGGGCAAGGCACATTTCCTCTGCAGATGAGGGGGAGGACTAGATCAGTTGTTTTTATTAGCAGTAAAACCCATATATTTTTCTGAACTGTATTTTATCTAGAACCCCAATATATAAGACAAACAAAAAGGGAACTGCTTGGGTTGAATCAGGGATGAGGAGCCCAGAGCCCATCTGCTCAGGCTGGGTGGCCCTCAGGGAACCCAGTTTGAAACCCGCAGGAGTAAATTAAGTCTGAGAGCCCCTGATAACCTCTCATAGGGTTCCCGGGGAGGACAGAAGGAGGGACTTATCATTGATTTAGTGCTCTCCGTGGTGCTTGGCAACTTATATATCAAGTGTCATGGAAATCTTTGCAACAGCAACATGAGGTGAACTAGCTGCGGATTAGCATCTGCTGTGATCTGAGTTGTGAACTGGGATCTTCTAGCAAGAGGCAAAACTGGGATTTGAACCACGGGTATTCTGACTCCAAACACAGTATTCCTCCTCTTGATAAGAAGTTCCTCAAGGTGTGTGGAGTGTAGAATATTGGGCTGAATCAATAATATCCTTGAATTATAAATATATGTACGTATATGTATACAGGAAAATTTCTTGAAGAATATGCCCTCCATTATTATTATTAGTTATCTCTGTGTGGTGGAAATGTGGATGATTTTTCAGTTTATCTTTTCTAATTTTCCCGTAATGAACAAATATTGTCTTCACCGAACAGGGATTGCTTATTAAAAATGATGTTCATAATTCATAATCAATATGCTCATGCTGGGTTTCTACAGCGAATTAGGGACTGGGGGATAAGTGCTATCCCTGAGCTTTTGGACTTGATGGTGGAAATAACAATCTCAAATCCCATCAACTCTCCTTAGGCCACAGAATGCTGGCCACAGATAATTTAAATTCTCTGAAGTCTCGGTTCTGGGGAGTGTGGTGGTTTTAGAAAGCAATAGCACGTCCCTGAGACACCTCCCAAATGTATGCCTCTCCTCTCCACCCTCATCAGTTGCCCATTGTAAAAAAGGGGGAGGGGCTGGGCACGGTGGCTCACGCCTGTAATCCCAGCACTTTGGGAGGCCTGAGCGGGCAGAACACTAGGTCAGGAGTTCAAGACCAGCCTGGTCAACATGGTGAAACCCCTCTCTACTAAAAATACAAAAATTAGCTGGGTATGGTGGCGAGCGCCTGTAATCCCAGCTATTTGGGAGGCTGAGGCAGGAGAATCGCTTGAACCCAGGAGGCTAAGGCTGCAGTGAGCCGAGACTGTGCTACTGCACTCTCCAGCCTGGGGGACAGAGTGATTCAAAAACAAAAACGAAAAAAAAAAAAGTGGTGGGGGGATGCAGGTGCTAATAAAACTAATCATAGTCACATGACCCAGGACCCGATGCCCTCACTCCCAGCCCAGCAGGACCTATAGAGAGCCCACCAGCCAGGCCAACGCAACTCTCCAGCCCCACCCTGAGGGCTCCCCAGAAGCCACTGGCAATATCGATCCCAGAGAGGAACCACCACCCTGATGGCAAAACAGTGTTGGTCAGGCATGAGGCAGGGCAAGGCGTGTCAGACACTTCCCTGTATTATTCATGTCAGCTCTGCCGGCAGAAATCTTCCAAATGTTTAACGTGCCACCTCAAGATGCAGCGCAAACCCCCCACAGTCAGGAACAGCTGTGGCGAGGCCTTCACGAAATGACTTGGGGGCTGAGAGACACAGACACTGGCTTTGGGAGGAAAGCCCTGAACGGTGGCAGGAGACAATGCTGAGATTCACTTCGGAAGGGAAAATCAGTAAAGAAGGGACGGGAGATGGGAGGTGTTTCAAAACGTGGGGAGTGATGGTGCACAATCACTGGGGTCCAGAGTTCCGCGTTCTCAGACAAAGAAAAAGCCCGAGGTGCTTGCCACCCTCCTCCCTGTCTTAGAATCCCCACACCCATTTCAGCCCCTGCTAGCTAGAGCAGGTGGCAAATCTGTTCTGACTCAGGCCAGGACGGTTAGGGAAGAACAGGGACTGGAACAGCCACGTCTATCTCCAAAGGAGAATAAATCCACCGGGGAAGCTCTTCAAACGCCTACGGGTCCTGGGGCTTGAAAGGAAAAATCGGCCCCCACGCCCACCCCCAATGACTTCACACAGACCTCACCCCAGATGACTCTGCGCTCTCCTGCAAGGCCTGGGAGGTGTCATCGCCACCATCCGGGTGGCTGTCACTTGAAAATTTCCCGTGCACTCCTGGAGGTACCCGCCCCTGTCTCTCAAACCCCTGCAAAGAGTCAGAGCCGAGGGCTCCGGGCGTCTACTCCAAGATTCATATGCGTCTTCCCATGTCCCACCTGCCTTTGCCGCTGTCGATGTAGACACCAAAAAAGGAGGATTTTTCCAACCCCACTGGGAGTCCCGCCTCTGTCTCTCCCCACTTTCCGCGCTGACCCTCCAGGCAGCGCCCCTGGCTCGTCTGCGCTGTCCTTTCCACCTAACAAAAGCTGGGCGGCGGACCGCGGCGCCGGGCGACCGCACATTTTTCCCAAAGGAGAGAGACGCGTGTCCCCGCGGCGCGCCCATTCGGGGCCTCCGCAAATCGACGGAGCTGGGGAACAAAGCGGCCGGGGCACGGCGAGACGCAGCCCTCAAGGAACTCCCGCGCGCCCCAGCCCTCGCTGTCCCGGCCCAGCCCCCCGCAAGCGGCCACCAGCGCCTGCTGCCTCCTGGGCAGCAGCCGCGTCCTGCGCCGCCCGTCCGCCCGCAGGCGTCCTCGGCGGCTACTGTACCTGCTAAATTTAGCTGCGCCGGGTATTAATAGCCGGAGCCACTGGGGCCGGGCGCTGCAGGGGCGCGCGCAGCCCGGGGCCGGGGACGGGGAGGGAGGGGACGGAGGGGCGCGCGGGAGAAGGCCACTTACACCACCAGCCTGGAGATGATCCATGACACCATGGCGGGCGGGCGGGCAGGCGAGGCCCGGGCGGTGCGGCTCGGCTAGGCTGCGGGCGGCGCGGGCGGCTGCGACGCTCCCGGCACGTCTGTCCGCTCACGGCAGCCGCCGCCAGACTGAGCGCGCCCGCCGCCCTGCCCGGCGTTCGCGCGTTGGCGCAGCCGCGGCACGTTCTGGCGGCTGCTGCGGCCCCAGCCCCCCGGGGCTCCGCGGGCCCGCAGCGATTGGGCGGTGAGCCGGTCAGGGCACCCGCGGGCCCGCCCCGCCCTGCTCGCCCTGGCCCCCAGCTGAAGGCGGGCGGGTCCTGCGCGCGCCCCAGGGCACCGGCTCCGCCAAGGGAGCCCTGCGGCGGCCCCGTTTGCAGGGCAGGGACCCTCAGCGTTCCAGCAGGGAAACTGAGGTCCGAACTTGGACCTCGGGAATCTGTCTGCACCTGTCTAGGTGGGATGCTGTCATCCCTCATTCAAATAGTGCGTTAGCCTCATAAAGGGTTTACCTGGATCCAGACCTAACGTCTTCAGACTGTCCCCTGCTAAGCACTTTCTGCATAAAAAACAAACCTGGGCGCTTGCCTCCCTATTTAAAATTCTACGGAGTCCCTATATCATCGTGGTACCTGCCTAGAACCGTGTTGCCAAGACCATTCCCCCAAATAGTCCTCTAGCTCTTTTCCCTCCAGGCATCTTGGACTCAAATATTTGCTGTTTCTTTTTTCCCTGTCTGTACACGCCATGCCTCATCGTCCTGCCTTGGTTTGATTCAGCTCCTTCTTCAAGGCTAGGCTGAAGGGCTGCTTGTTCCTAGGGAAGGCCTTTCCTTGGGGGCTGCTCCTGGTCCTAGGAGGAGACTAGAAGCCGCGATTGCATAGCACCAGTGTCCCGCTGAGCCAAGTTGAAGTCTTAGGCAAAAGGGAACTTGTGCACCCTATATAAACATTTTTACGTATTTTTTAAAATACCGTATTAACTATTACCTTTTTTTTTTGTTTTTTGTTTTTTGATTTTTTTATGAGACGGAGTCTCGCTCTGGGGTGCAGTGGCCTGATCTCGGCTCACTGCAAGCTCCGCCTCCCGGGTTCAAGTGATTCTCCTGCCTCAGCCTCATGAGTAGCTGGGATTACAGGCGCGCGCCACCACGCCCAGCTAATTTTTGTATTTTTAGTAGAGATGGAGTTTCACTATGTTGGCCAGACTGGTCTCAAACTCCTGACCTCGTGATCTGCCCGCCTCGGCCTCCCAAAGTGCTGGGATTACAGGAGTGAGCCCCCGCGCCAGGCCCTATTATGTATCTTAATTGCTGATTTTTTTTTTTTTTTTAATTTTTATTTTGTTGAGATAGAGGCTCGCTCTGTCGCCCAGGCTGGAGTGCAGTGACCGGATCTCAGCTCACTGCAAGCTCCTCCTCCCGGGTTTACGTCATTCTCCTGCCTCAGCCTCCCTAGTAGGTGGGACTACAGGCGCCCGCCACCTCGCCCGGCTAGTTTTTTGTATTTTTTGGTAGAGACGGGGTTTCACCGTGTTAGCCAGGATGGTCTGGATCTCCTGACCTCATGATCCGCCCGTCTCGGCCTCCCAAAGTGCTGGGATTACAGGCTTGAGCCACCGCGCCCGGCCTAATTGCTGAGTTTTATGGCACCTCTTACATGTTGCACCGTCACTGAGCACCTCACTCTGCTCACCCTAGACCCGGCCTCAGATAGTACATTATTCTGTTACACTGGAAACGCTTTGTCCTCTACTCCTTGGCTCTGCTGCTACTTTTCCCACCCTCCAATAGCTTAGGTTCTGCGTGGTGCTCTCGGTGCCCTGTCCTTTGCTGATGATGGTGTCATGTGTAATTCAGTGTCACATGTGAGAAGCGCAGGAGACAGCTTAGTACCCTCAGGTATAGCAGAATCTGTGCGTGTGTGTGCCTGTATAGACAGAAGAAACATTTCACGGACAACAAAAGGACTGCAGATGAGACATGCTCTCATATCTCAGGTCTCCAAAGAACCCATAAAATAGCTGTAACGTAGCAGTTTTTCATGCTGCCTTGACCCAGTTTTGAGACTCTGGCTGGAGGCTGGTCAGTTCCCCTTCTCCAGCAGTGTATTAACCCCACACTCCCAACCACTTCCGTTAGCAGGTTCTCACGTGGGACACTGTACACCTGCCCTAATTGCCCCAGGGCTAGGCACCAAACAATTTGTTACAGCCCCTGTGCTTCAGAACCCACTGAAGTTATCCAAATTAGCCAGTCCTATATCTGCTTGCCTTATTTCACCCTTTCCTTCCCTCAGAAACCATGATAAAGGTGTTTGTCCACAATTCCCCTCTCTCCCTCTCTCCGTGACAGACCCTGGCCGTGAGTGGCCCTGCATGGTGTGCTGTGATCTCTCCAGGAAACTGTGGATATAAAAAGCTCTGAAACGCTTTCCTGCTTCTCTTCTTGATCTGTGTCTGACCCCACCATATCTCACTCAAGGTAAGGTTATGCGGGTAAAACAATGCTCCACAGGGAAAAGTTTTCCATACTCACTAGGCAGAGAACACCAAAGCTAGATCAGGACAGCACCCAGCACAGAGGACCTTCCCGAGACCCCCCTTCCCCTCCATCCATACCCCTCACCTATACTCCCTGGGTCAGAAAGGCTATTACCCATCTTGCAGGGGGAGCGCTGGAGGGGATGGGCTATGGTTCAAAGAGACCCCGTTGGTGGGAAAATAAAGGAGAAGGTAACCACATGCTGGTTCCCTACTCCCTATAAGTAGAGTTCTCAGATTTGACTATTGCACAGGACTGAGCATTTAAATTACCAAAATGAAACTATTCATGGGGTTAAAATATCTTGAGGTCTTTTTGTTAGCTGAAGAGGACCAGAAAACTAGTGAGATCAACCCCATATTTCTCACAAGGGATGAGAAAGAACTTGTCCATGGAGCGGACTTGGATGGGCAGAGGAGGAGAAAGAAGAAAGAAAGAAAGTTGCTTTTTTACAGCATTCTGCCTCTTTCCATGTAACTGTTACACTTATTGTATCTCTCTATCCTGGACCTCCTCTTGTTTGTCCTTGGTCCTGGAAAACATGAGGCCAGGGAATGGACTCCACCTTCTAGACAATAGAACTCTTACAGCTCTATCAGTTGCTTGACTTCAAGTTCTTTTTCTTTTTCTTTTCTTTTTTTTTTTTTTTTTTTTTTGAGACGGAGTCTCGCTCTGTCGCCCAGGCTGGAGTGCAGTGGCACGATCTCGGCTCGCTGCAAGCTCCGCTTCTCGGGTTCACGCCATTCTCCTGCCTCAGCCTCCTGAGTAGCTGGGACTACAGGCACCCGCCACCGTGCCCGGCTAATTTTTTGTATTTTTAATAGAGACGGGGTTTCACTGTGGTCTCATCTCCTGACCTTGTGATCCGCCCGCCTCGGCCTTCCAAAGTGCTGGGATTACAGGCGTGAGCCACCGCACCCGGCCAAGTTCTTTTTCATAAGAATTGCTTTGATAGTAGATGTCTCTCCTCTGTTTTTACCCTGTGCCCTTCCCCTTTCTTCTGGGAAGAGTTCTCTGTTTTTCACTGGGGAATGAGTCTCCCCATACTCCAACCTTAGAAACTGTGATTTTCTTAGATGCCCTCACTACCTTGATTGGCTTATGGGTAATCACCAAACAGAAACTGGGCCAACGATCTCACTTGGGATTTTTAAAGTTGAAAATAGAAAAAAGAGAATTCCACTTTCATCTATGAAGCATTGGCTGCCGTGAGAATTGTCCTCCCATTGCAAACAACTAGAAAAACAGGATAAAAAAAAGAAGCAACTGTTTTTGTTTATTTGTTTGTTTGTTTGAGACGGAGTCTCGCTCTGTTGCCCAGGCTGGAGTGCAGTGGCGTGATCTCAGCTCACTGCAAGCTCTGCCTCCTGGGTTCACGCCATTCTCCTGCCTCAGTCTCCCAAGCAGCTGGGACTACAGGCAGCCGCCAGTATGTCTGGCTAATTTTTGATATTTTTAGTAGAGACGGGGTTTCACCATGTTAGTCATGATGGTCTCGATCTCCTGACCTCATGATCCACCCTCCTTGGCCTCCCAATGTGCTGGGATTACAGGCGTGAGCCACCGCACCCAGCAAGAAGCACTAGTTTTTAAGCATTGAACAACAGACAGTACAGGACTGTGATAACTAAGAGGAGAGAAACAAATGAAGTGAGTCTTACGTCCGAGCTTACTGTCTCAAAGCAGTTTCCAGGCATCACTGTAGGGATGGAGAACCCAAACAGATCCCAGAAATTTCACAGAACACAGGACACAGATCAGAGTCCAGGGAAGCCAAAGTGGTTAAATTTGCGAAGCAGAATATAAGAGTGGAGGGAGATGATTAGAGAGAGAGCTGTAGAAATCTGCAGAGCAGTCACTTCAAGTCATTAGCTGAGCATGCATGGGTGAAATTCTGTGAGGCCACGGGAAGAACTACCAGAAAGCAGGATGCCAGGCAATTCCTGGAGCTCACACAGGACTGGGAGTAATTTGTCTCATACCAGCCAAAACAGAGACCTTTTATACACAAAGCATTGGCTACAGTCCACAGAAGGGTATCATCTTAATGCAGGGGGAGGCTAAATTAGCCCTAAAATAAACACTTACCTGGTCCTGCCTTAACAAAACTTAAAAGCAATCTTCGAAAGGATCATACTGATCTCAAGTAACTTAACTGTGCTCAGAGAAAAAAAAAGTCCAAAATTAGTTGCAAAACAAACAACCACAAAACCCAAACCCAAAAAGGTAAAATTCACAACGTTCAACATGCAAACAAAAATTATCAGGCATGCAAAGAACATGACTTGTAAGCAGGTTGAAAAATCAACCAATAGAAACAGATCATGAAATGACAGAAACAATGCAGTAAGCAAATAAATACTTTAAATTATATAATATTTGAACGGACATTTCACCAAAGAAAAAATACAAATGGCAAAACAAAAAGCATGTGAAAAAAATGTTCAACATCATTGATCATTAATTAGGGAAATGCAAATCGAAATCATAAGAAGATATTACTGCACACATTTAAGAATGGCTACAATGAAAAAGACTGATCATTTCATGTTCTGGCAAGGATATGGAGCAACTGGAACTCTCATATGCTGCTGGTGGGAATGTAAAATGATACTACTTTGAAAAATGGTTTTCTATATTTCAAAAAAAGTGGAAATTACTTTTGCCTCACACCCTTCCCCTTTCTTCTGGGAAGAACGCTCTACTTTTTTTTGGTGAATGATTCTCCCCATGCTCCAACCTTAGAAACCTTAGAAACTGGTCTGACAATTTCTTTTTTTTTTTTTTTTTTTGAGATGGAGCCTTGCTCTGTTCCCCAGGCTGGAATGCAGTGGCGTTATATTCTTCTCTTATAAAAAGCCAGATACAAAAGACTCATACTATATAATTTCATTTTTATGAAATTCTAGAAAAGACAAAACCATAGTAACCAAAGGAGCATAGTGGTTCCCAGATATCCGGGATTGGGTAAGGAGACTGATTGTAAAAGGGCAAGAGGAAACTGTTTCGGGTGATGGAAAAATTCTATATCCTGATTGTGGTGGTAATTACCAACCATAAACAAATTCATCACACTTTACATTTAGAATTGGCAGGTTTTGTTGTATGTAAATTATACATCAGTAAAGCTAAGTAAAAAAAAAATAGAAAACGTATTTTTCTGTGATGTCTTATGTGAAGTTCTGTAGTTGTGGATAACCATGATTTTATTGGCCTTTTTCTTACTTATTATTTAAAAGTTTTCATATGTTGAGAAATAAGCCTTTTGACTATCATCCACATTGAAAGTTTTTCTCAAGTAATCATTTTCCCTTCAGATGTTATTTATGACATCTTTTTAAAATGTTCAAAATTTTATGTAATCATTTTTATGTATATTTTATGGCTTGTGAGCTTTGTATTGGTTTATATATACTATTTGCCTCCGCTATACTAAAATTACATATTTTTAAAATTTTTCTTAATTTTTAAAAATTTAAAATTAAAAAATATTTCTGTGCGTCTGCCTTTACATTTTAAATTTTAATTTTATACCTTTTATTTTACAGTCCACCTGGAATTAATTTTAGCATATGAGTTAGTTACTTGTCTTAATACAATTTATTGAACAAGCCACCAGTTTCTCCTTCAAGTTGAAAGGTCATCTCTATCATATACTCTGTTCCTTATTACGTCAGAGTTTAGTTTTTCTAGACTCTGTTCAGTTCTGCACATCCAGTCATGAATGGACGTAGTTTTAATTACTCCAGTGTTTTATAATATATTTTACTATTCAGTAGAGATAGTTACTTCACTTTCTTTTACAATTTTTCTGGTTATTCTTGCCATTTATAATTTCTTTAGACTTTACAGTCATATTATCTCATTTTTTGATAATTCTGATTGTTATTTTTAATTGAGATGAGGTTATGTTTAGATTAATAATTAATCATGACAGTATTTGTCTTCCTATCCAAGAGCAGGGTATTTGTTTTCATTTATACAAATTATCTTCTATGCTTTTAATAGCATTTAATTTTTTCTTCAAGTAGATCTTTCACATTTCTTTACATTGCCATTTGAACCAATGTGTTGTATTCCACTGTGTAAATATACTATAACTGATTTTAAAAATTCCATGTCATTGGCCATATAGTAATAGATCATTTCCAATTTTTCCTGATTAAAAACCTAGGGCCAGGCATGGTAGTTTGCACTGTAATCCCAGCTACTTGGGAGGCTGAGGTAGGAGAACTGCTTGAGCCCAGGAGTTTCAGTGCAGCCTATGCAACAAAGCAAGACCCCCTCTCTAAAAATTAAAAAACAATTTTCAAAATAATTTAGCAAAGAACACACTTGTAGCTATATATTTTAATATGTTCATAATGATTTAGTTAGGATAAATTCCTAGTAATTGAATCTTTAGGGGTATGAACATTTTGGGGGGCTTTTGATGCATAATGCTAAATTACATTCCCAAAAAGTTTCAGAAATGTTTGGTCTAATTTTTGTAAATTATAAGTATTACATGTGGTATAGTAAAGTCTCATCACACAATCAATAACTCACTTGAATTAAACTCTATGTACTAAGGGGTCAGGAAAGAAAGAGAAAGAGGAAAATGGCCTGTATCACAGGGATTCTGCTTGTCCTTTCACTTTATGACTTCATGAGAAGATGCCCTGAGCTGTTGATACTGGAGAGGTGGCTCTGCTCTTTCCCCCATAGACCTCGGTTCCTGTGAATCACACACTCTGTGTGTGATTCGAGTGTTCACACATCCATATTGTTTGTACAACATGATCCTAAGCACTTCCACTGCTTCAACTGGAAATGAACAAAAATGGAAAATGATCTGATCCACAGCCTGAGGAAGAGCTCATTGTGTTAGACCATTATGGGCTATATCATTTTTTACTGTATCAAATTTTTGCCTTAAACATTTACATTGATATGGAAACTCAACATCAAATGTACCTACACCCAGAGTTGATTTACCATGAAGATAAAGCTTATGTTTTAGGACATCTAATTAGAATCCTGGGAATGACCCTAGCAGTGTATTAACATGATTAGATGTCTTTAGTAAAATGTGCAAAATTAAAGATTTTTATTAAAATCTGTTAAGGCAGCTGTTTTTCCTAATTCTCAATCGCACTTCTCCTTGTGCTGAGTGTTATCCAAGTGGCTGGAGGCATTTTTGGAAGTTGGCTAAGATGAAATTGAAAATACATTTAAAGTTTGGTGGGACATATGTATGGAGCTACAGTGATTTCTATGTCCCTTTTAGCTATGGTTGCTCCCCCGTAAAGGAATCATTCCCCAGAACATTCCTACTGCCCACTGTGTCGACTCACTCAGCTCCACAACACCATAGGCAGAGCTAAAGATTGTATCATACTATGATCGTGGCCTGCAGCCTTGGTCCTGGAACTGCTTGGAGATTAGAAGAGAAACACAGTTTGAAATGTACAGAGCCAGCATCTAGTCTGTATCTATTCTTCCAGTCATCAGGTGTGGAAAATTATGAGTGGAGGGTTCAGTTCTCATCTGCACCCAGTCAAAATGGTTCTCCTCTTTCAGGAATACACTCCATAATGCAGTATAGACCATTACAAATGCACTACATCTATTTTTTAACTTTTTGTGGGCATGATGTGAAAGAGAACATATTAGGATGTCTGACTTTATAAAGCACAAACCTATAGCAGTGTTACAAACAGCAAGCAAATCTATGTGTGGAGTCATATGTTTTATGAATCTCAACTGTAAGAATAAATTTAGTTCAATAAACTATGTTAGGACAAATTATATTTTTATCCTCTGTACATAAAATAGCAATACAAAGTTGTTGCCAAATGAAGAAATGATGAAAGTGTAGGCATCCAGAGAATATAGGAAAAAATGTTATAAACAAGTCTTAGACAGTTAATAAAGATATGTTATTTTTGCTGTTTTTTGACACGTGTGGGTTTTTTTTAGCATTTGAAACATTATAGTTTGCTGTGATTTATTTTCTTATTCCAAATACAATTCTTATTCACACTTAGTTTTGAAATCACAGTTTTGAAGACCTAGCTCCCACGTTTTTTTAAGTTTCAGGCTTCACAAAACCTGAATATGCCCTTGTGTATTTTATTGTATTTAATTTGCATCCTCTACTGTATTCAGTGAAGTTGAATTTCATCTAATTGATTAATTCAATTTCTTTTTTTTGGGAATTGCCTTTCCTTATTCCTTACTGTTTTTCTATTGAAATGTGTGGGTTTTTTGTTTTGTTTTGTTTCTGTTTTTGTTTTGCCATTTTCTTATTGGTTTGCAGGAGTTCTTTGTATAAGGATAACAAACTTTCATATTTCATTGTGTTGTAATTTTCCCAGTATGTAATTTTTCTTTTAAATTTATCCATGGTATTTTTGACATACAGAATTTTAAAATATATATTCATTTATATTTTATCCTAATAGAGCAATTTGTCTTCATCCCTAATGCAAAAATTTTACATTTATTCCTTTTTTTTTTTTTTCAGGGAGAATCAGAAAGGAGTAATAGGTGTTGCAAGTCCTGATTACACAGAGACATTAACCATGTTTCATGCATCTCCTATCAGCCTATTCTATCTGCCCTCCAAAAGGAGAAACAGGTAAGAATTATCCCACCTGACGATGCATTTATTCCTGTTCCAGTTTGTCTGTTTTATTTGTGGCAAGCCTTCCGGTCTTAGATTTTTTTTTTTTTTTTTTTTTTTTGAGACGGAGTCTCGCTCTGTCGCCCAGGCTGGAGTGCAGTGGCCGGATCTCAGCTCACTGCAAGCTCCACCTCCCGGGTTCACGCCATTCTCCTGCCTCAGCCTCCCGAGTAGCTGGGACTACAGGCGCCCACCACCATGCCCGGCTAGTTTTTTGTATTTTTTTAGTAGAGACGGGGTTTCACCGTGTTAGCCAGGATGGTCTCGATCTCCTGACCTCGTGATCCACCCATCTCGGCCTCCCAAAGTGCTGGGATTACAGGCGTGAGCCACCGCGCCCGGCCCTTAGATTATTTTTAATCCTGATTCCATTATCGGTGGTATTAATGATCATGACCAGTATGCCTGTTAGATTGTCTTCAGCTGTGAGTAACAGCACATCCAACCAAATAATATAAGTTCATCTTTCTCACATGACAAGAAGTCTATTTGAAGGTTGGGTTTAACAGCTCAACAATATCACCGCCCTGAGTCACCTTCTGTCATGGCTGAGCCAGGGCTTCAGCGGCTGCAGACAGTAAATCCTCACACGACCATCTCTCAGGCAGGAATGAAGGCAGAGGAGGCTTTCCTTCAGTGCTGCCCGGAGGCTGCCCACAGACCTTCCCTCACATTTCAGAGGCCAGAGCAGAGTCGAGTGCCATCCCTTCCACAATCCCTGGCAAAGGGAAATGAATGTACTCTGACTTGCTTGGGCCACTCATTTTCCCTCAAGTATCGGGCCACCTTCCCTGAGCACATTTCTGTGTGATGCTGAACAAACTCAGGGTTTTGATGCAAGGAGAATGGGTGAATGGCAGCTGGGTAGGCAACCAGCAGGGTCTCATCTACAAGAAGGATAAATTGCTGTTTAGTTCGCTAATGGACAACCATAACAAATTACCACAAAGTAGGAGGCTTAAAACAACAGAAATTTCAGAAATTTACTCTCTCTCAGTTCTGGAGGTTGAGAGTCTGAAACCAAGGTGTTGGCAGGGCCATGTACCCCTGAAGGATCCAGGAATAATCTCTCCTCGGGTCTCCCAGCTTCTGGTGGTTGCCAGCAGCCCTTCGCATTCCTTGGTGTCACTTCAATCTCTGCCTCTGAATTCACATGCTCGTCTTCCTTGTGCATCTCCACATGGCTTTCTTATAAGGAGGACAGTCATTGATTTTAGTGATTGAATTTGAATTGATCCGGTATGATCTCATCTTAACGAATTAATCTGCAAAGATCCTATTTCCAAATAAGGTCACACTCACAGGTACTGAGGGTTAGGATGTCAACATTTCTTTACGAAGGACACAACTCAGCCCCCAACAACTATCATTTATGCCTCTATCCAAATATCTGATGCAATGCTGAGAGACCAAGGCTTGGACAGACCCTCACCTACAGCAGTCAGGTGTCCTACTCCACATGATGGCCCTCTCATGGCTCACATCCTAAAATCTCTCCCTGCTTTCCCAAAAGAAGCTCCATTATCACCAGTCTCCCGGCCTCCAGCCTCTCCTGGAGCCCACTCCAGAGTGTTTGACTCACGCTGCTTCAGACGGACAAGAACCTTCTCAACCACAGGGCTTAGCTCCTGCCAATGTCCCCATCCAATGGCAACTCTGACATCTTCCTTCAGATAGCCTCACCCCTGCTGCCAATTCTCACCTTCAGGTTCAGAGAACCTATAAGGACAAAGTAACTTTTTGGGGGCTTACTGGCAGCTTTAGAAATTAGGAGGAAGGGCTGGGAATGGTGGCTCACACCTGTAATCCCAGCACTTTGGGAGGCTGAGGTGGGTGGATCATCTGAGGTCGGGAGTTGGAAACCAGCCTGGCCAACATGGTGAAATCCTGTCTCCATTAAAAATGCAAAAAAATTAGCCGGGCATGGTGGTGGGTGCGTGTAATCTCAGCTGCTCGGGAGGCTGAGGCAGGAAAATCGCTTGAACCAGGGAGGCGGAGGTTGCAGTGAGCCCAGATCACGCCACTGCACTCCAGCCTGGTCAACAGAGCGAGCTTCAGTCCACGCCCCACCCCCCTACCCCCCGCAAACCTCTGCCAAAAAAAAAAAAAAAAAGATACAATGAAAAGGGAGTGGTGTTGAAGCTGGGACTGAGAAAAACAGGCTTCAGACAATGGTCTCAGGTACTCACTGGGCTTCTAGCTACACCTAGAAAAACCCACACCAAGGCATCGATGATAGAGACAATCTGAGGAGTGTGGTGGAGAATGGAAAGGAGGAGCAAACCCTTGAGCCCTGACCCTAGCCAAGATCTCAGAAATTTGCCTGGCTTCTTGACCTGTGGATTTTGGTCATGTTGTACTGAGGTACCTAGCACATAGGAGGGCTGCCTGATTCACAGCGGAAGACTCAGACATGGAAAGGTGGGTTCTGAGAGATCAAGTCTGGGTTGACGCCTTCTCCCTGGCCATGATAGATTGATCCAGGGGTGGGTAACTGACTCAAGCCAGCCCTTCTCTGAGATGTTTCAAGCTGGAATCAAGGAAATGTAATAATCCCACTCTGATGGACAGTGCATGGCTCAGAAGCTGTTGCTCTCATTTTCCCCTTTATGTGGAAGAAGACCATCAGGATTAGGAGGAATTTAGGCTGACATACAGAAACAAGAGAAGGGAAGAAAGATGTCAGCAGCACAATATCTTTGGTTCTAGAGCTCTGGGTCCAGCTTCATCCCTGACCTTCCCGTTTTTGTAAATATTCCAACCACATACCCTCTTTGGGCATAAGGAGAGCTCCTGGCACTTGCAAGGAAGAGTCTTGAGAAATAAACGTATTTCCCAGTGGGGCTGTTGGCTCCTGGCCAGTCCACCTTCTCAGAGACCTCAGTGAGGGATGGCACAGATGGCACTGCTGACTTTTTTTTTTTTTTTTTTTTTTTTTAAGACAGAGTCTCTCTCTGTCGACCTGGAGTGCAGTGACACAATTTCAGCTCACTGCAACCTCCGCCTCCCGGGTTCAAGTGATTCTTCTACCTCAGCCTCCCGAGTAGCTGGGACTACAGGCGCCCACCACCATGCCCAGCTAATTTTTGTATTTTTACTAGAGACAGGGTTTCACCATGTGGGGATGGTCTCAAACTCCTCACCTCAGGTGATCTGCCCACCTCGGCCTCCCAAAGTGCTGGGATTACAGGCATGAGCCACTGTGCCTAGCCGAAAAAACAAAAACAAAAACAAAAAACAAATATTATTCTGAGATTGTCTTTCCTACCTTTGGAGTTATCCATATGTCCTTTCTTTTATGACATAATGGTGATGGCACTTAGTGGTGGTTATTTTATTAATATCCTTACTCAGCAAAGTAAAAAATTATGAAACTTATGTTATTCCATTCAGTTACCTTTCCTTTTTAAAGCGTCACTGGTCTCTGACATTCAAAAGTCCAGGAGCCCCTGCTCTGTACCTTGGGTATCCTAGATCAGAGGTGGATCCATTGGAAGCTTGACATTGTTGTAGGGTTGTGTGTTTTCTTTGGTTGTTCCCTGTGATGGCTGAGGTGTTGGCTTGACTGGAGATTGCTGGTAAAGTGTTGCTTCTGGCTGTGTCTGTGAAGGTGTTTCCTGAGAAGACTGGCACGTG
The DNA here is from genome assembly GCF_008728515.1 of Papio anubis. Taxonomy (NCBI): domain Eukaryota; kingdom Metazoa; phylum Chordata; class Mammalia; order Primates; family Cercopithecidae; genus Papio; species Papio anubis. The sequence continues at coordinate 86,906,889 of NC_044989.1, forward strand.
AGTCAGTGGACTGAGTGGGGAAGAGTCACCCTCCATGTGGATGGGAACCATCCAGTCAGCTGGGGCCCCAGATAAAACAAAAAAGGAGAGAATGGGATTTCCTCTCTCTGTCTCCTGGAGCTGGGACACTCTTCTCTCCTGCCCTGGGACATCAGAACTCCAGGCTTCTGGCCCTTTGGACTCCAGGACTTATGCCAGCAACCCTCCACTGCTACCCTGAGAATTACACCATCGGCTTCCCTGACTCTGAGGCTTTGGGACTTGGACTGAGCCATGCTACAGGCAACCCAGGGTATCCGACTTGAAGACAACCTGTCGTGGAAAATCCCCACCTCCAAAATTGCATGAGCCAGTTCCCCTAATAAATACCCTGTCATCTGTCTATCATCTACATATGTATATCCTATTGGCGGTGTCTCTCTAGAGCACCCTGACTAACACGTTCCCTATTCCCTTTCAGGATTAGCACATGTGTTCATTTATAGTTTATACCCCTACCTGTTTTCAAAAAGGATAGTCTTTCTCCAGACATACCCCAGATTCCTGTAACAGTTACTGAGTCAGATGAGGCCCTTCCCCAGGCACCAAGAGGATTCAAACAGTGGATGATGGGAGTGAATGGGGGATGACCTTGCACTCTGTTGAAGGCAAAGTCATCCCTCACCCATCCCCGGCCACCGTTTGAGATCTTTGTTGCCACAGTGGCCCTTGCCAGTGCTTGGCATGAAAGGCAGAGATTGAGACCAGTGGCCCTTAGCCCTCATCCTGGTCCAGCCCTCAAACGTGGGCTGGCAGCTGTGGCTTCTACTGTTTCCTCATATGTGGCTCTTCAGACACCTGTCTTTAGGCTGTAAGGCTTTAACCTGTCTTTAGGCTGTAAGGCTTTAACCTGTCTTTAGGCTGTAAGGCTTCATCTTAGGCAACACCTCTTCTCAGGTGGCTGGCAAGTCTTTCCAGTCATGCTTATAATGGATCACCCACGGTGGAGCCCAAGAAATTACTTTTGGGAGGCTGGTGTGTCCAAGGGGTTAAGAGTCTTGTTTCTGGAGTCAGAGTGCCTGGATTGAACCCTGAGAGAGTGTATGGGGCCCGAGGCACAGGTGGGGCTGCTTGGACACTGGGGTGAAGATATGTGGTATTAGGGAGAGAGGAAACGGTGTCCTTGACCTCTGCAGACAGAACCTAGACCTGCTTTGGCATGTGGATGAGGGAGCCGGAAGCCAGGGAGGCAGCTCCTTTGGCACAGTCCTCATGATACGCAGGGTGCACTGCTGGCAGTGGCCATGCTGACATTATCTCAGGTCTTGGGAACAAGAAAGGAAGGACATTGCAGCTGCTGCGTGGGAACCTTAGTGGACAGAGAGATTTGTGGATTCACGTGAAGTGCTCCTTGGGGACCCCCGTGATAACCAAGGATGACACTTTGTGGCGCTAGGAGGACCTGAGAATCAATCAAGGCACTGGGGTCTTGAGCGATTGTTTATTGAACATTGAACTTAATGAGAATCCGATAACCAATATTGTATATTATCTATGGACGTATACATATAGAACAAAAATAGAAATAAAAAATACTAAAATGGAGATCCTTTACTTTTGGGCAGGAAATGGAGGGGGTATCATCAGATACAAGTACACAGGATGTATCAGCCAGAGACACAAAAACACCAGAAGATCCATCTCATCCCCCACCCATCCATCCATGACTACGTGTTCTCTGTTACAAGATTTGACCTTATGCAATTGTGGGATCTGGTTAAATGGTTTCTGGAAAGTTGTTATCTTCTCTGATGCTGGAGTTTAAAGTCCCCAGGGCAGGCAGTCAAGAAGAGAAGATGGATGTAAACTGGGGAAGAATGAGGACGAGATGGAACCCAGGAATATGTGCTGAAACCCACAAGGATGGACAGGAAACTGTGTCAGTCACTCACCACCTCCCATCTTGATGAAGGGTGTCTGGCAGGAGAAGCTGGTACCCTTTGTCATGGATCTAGACACACACCTGGCTCAGCAGTCACAGGAACTGAAGGAAGGAGCAGGGCCAAGGGGAGCAAGTGCAGGCCTGGATGCTGTCCCCGCCAAAAATGTAAGCAGAGACGCAACAACGTGCAATAAAAGCATCCACCTGGGCCTTCCATGTTTAAAAAATAATATGGTTGCTGCTTCAGCTGTGTCTTCCAAATCTCAAAAATGGTTTCCTGTGGCCCACTGAAGCAGAAACATCCAGGGAAGGGGATTCTGGGAAATGTAGTTCAGCCCAACCAAGTGGACCCATTTTAAAGCCACTTTGAATTTGCAGTTTCATGTCTAAAAACTGGTAAGTAAGTATGTAAGTGTTCATTATATAATTCCCTATTTTTTTGCATGCTCGATATGTTTGATAAAAGTTAAAAATGAATTGCAGACATGTTGGTTACACCTGTCCCTAACGTCTAGGGCCTGTACACAGTTATAATCATAGTTGCGGCAACTCAGACCCAGGGTCACCCAGCCAGCAAGGGGCAGCACTAGGACGGCCTTCCACGTTCTTTCTTCTACCAGGGGTGTCCAATTTTTGGCTTTTCTGGGCCACATTGGAAGAAGCATAATTGTCTTGGACCATACATAAAATACACTAACACTGATGATAGCTGATAAGCTTAAAAAATGCAAAAAAAGTCGTAGTGTTTTAAGAAAGTTTATGATTTTGTGTTGGGCCGCTTTCAAAGCTGTCCTGGGCTGCATGTGGCCTGTGGGTCACGGGTTGGATAAACTTGCTCTAGATCAAGCTGCCTTCAACAAATAGGAGTTACAGGTGACCTAAAAAGGCAGCTGCTATGTTGCACTATCTTTTTTCCTTAGTATTCTGTTTTATTGTCTGTCTCTTGTCACTAAAATGTAAGCTCCATGAAAGCAAGGATATGTGTTCATTTTGGTCACTGCTGTATCATCAGAACCCAGAATAGTGACTGGCATATAGTAGGTGTTCAATAAATACTTGTTGAATGAATGAGTAAATGCTCTTAGAGGAATCAGAACATTACATTCCTTCCATCACAGGAGAGCTTTGGACACAATCCTGTTGAACCCAACAAGACATCAATAAATCTGAAGTGGGAACCTCAGCCCCACCCCCTCCAGCCTAGGCTTCTAAATATCAGCCAAATATTCCAGAGTCATCATGGCTAGTTACAACCTTTCTAAGCTTCAGGGTTTCGTTTCCAACTGTAAAGTAACAATGATCTTTGCCCTTCTTACCTCATGTGATTGTTGTGAGGTTCAAATAAGACTGCTCTGTAAAGTCCTCCACGTGATTCTTGTTATCCTCATAAGATGTTTGTTCCTTCCTGGAGTAGAGAGGAAAACAAGACTTAGATATGAACATAAAGGTGTGCAAAGGGCCCCGGCTCCCATCAAAGGCTTTCTGACCGCTGAGGAGCCCTGGAGGCTACGGGATATTCACCAATGGCCACTATAGGCATAGCAAACCTCTGTGCTGGTTCTCTGGGAGGGGAACCCTGATGCCCACATCCACAACCCAGACCCCAAACCACACCACAGCTCAGAAAGCCTCTCAAGAGAGTTTCATTTTCCTTCATAATTTATGACTTTCTCCTATGCTACATGCAGTCAATCCTCATCATTTGCAGATTCTGGGTGTGTAAATTTGCCTACTTGCTAAAATTTATTTGTAACCCCACAATCGACACACACAGAGCTTTCTCAGTCACATGCAGACTGTAGGGTCCCCCAAGTCCCCCCGCTCTTGTGCTGTCCAAGAAACACAGAGTGCTTTGACTGCTCTTGACCCAGTCAGCTACTTGTTTTTCCCAGCAGGTTTGAACCCAAGCTGCAGCCTTGAACATTCTCAGGCACTGATAAAGTTATTCACATGTTGCCCAAAGCACTGAAAGAAACTAGCCCCAGCCCTGAGCCAAATTTCTTAAACCCTCATATAAACTCCATACCCTGACCCCTTGCTGCAGACACACCTAGGTAGAACACCCCCATCTTTCACCGTCCCCCCCCGACCCCGAGCACTGGCAGCAGCTCTCCTCTGTGAGTTCCTCTAGTAAATGCTTTGGATTGATCACCCTGAGGTTTAGTGCTTTTTTCTTTGAAATCCCAATCACTCTATCTTGGGACATTTTGGAAACACCCTTTTGTGGAAATTCCCCTACCTCCCCTTGTGGGGTGACTTCAGCCATGGGTTCTGCTAGAGGGAACACAGACGTGCACAGAATGGTGAAAATTTTGAGTTGTCTAACGTGCAAGTTAGCAGCTGAGGTTGAACAAGCCAATGTTCTGCTTTCTTGTTTAGGTTCTCATAGTGTCATCGAGTGTCCTTTCTATGATCTACTTCCTGCCCTCTTTTTTTTTTTTTTTTTTTTTTGCTGAGTTTTTGAGCTTTATGTTGGTGATTGTGCTGTCTGAAATGGCTCCAAACATAGTGCTGAAGTGCTGGCTAGTGTTCCTAAGTGCAGGAAGCTATGATGTGTCTCATGGAGAAAATGTGCATTAGATAAGCTTCATTCAGGCAAGAGTTACAGTGCTGTGGCAGTGAGTTAAATGTTAATGAATCAACAATATACATTAAACAAGTTGTCATAAGATAGAAACACACAGAAAGCAAGGTTATGTATTGACTGATTGAAGAAAATATCATGCCCAGAGTCTCATAGGAACCTCACCCTGTATTGCCTCTAGGAGCAAAAAATGTCCAGTATTTGCTAATTCAGTGTTTGTCGGGACTTTGTAGATCAGGACAAGTGGAATAAGGACAATAGATTGTACTTTGCTAATTTATTTTATTGACTATCTCTCTCCCTGACTAGAATGTAAACTCGCCTGGTTCATCCCCCTGCCTTCAGGAAACAAAATTTTAGCTATTCTAGGAATAAGAGTCTCTCTCAGTAGAAATAATAATAGCAACAATAATTTATTATTAACTGTATTTTTGGAAACCTCACTTTCCTTATCCACAAAATGGTGCACAGGGTTGCTTATAAGATAAAATAAAATCGGGCAAGGTAAACACATGAAGCAGGTAGCACCAGGGCAGCCACAAAGAAATCACTCCCTAAATTTCAGCTGTTTCCCTACCACAACTACAATGAAACAAGATTGTTTTGTTAAAATAATAGTACCTGCCTATTGAATGAAAAAAATATAAATATATTATTATGTATACATAAATAATATGTTTATATGCCCAAATATATTTATATAATTATTTAATATACACATATAATATAAATATTACATATATAAGTATATATTCATTTTAATTTTTTTGAGATGGAGTCTTGCTCCGTTGCCCAGGCTGGAGTGCAGTGGCACAATCTCGGCTCATTGTAACCTCCGCCTCCCAGGTTCAAGCGATTCTCCTGCCTCAGTCTCCCGAGTAGCTGGGATTACAAGCGTGTACCACCACGCCCAGCTAATTTTTGGACTTTTAGTAGAGTCGGGGTTTCACCGTGTTGACCAGGCTGGTCTCGAACTCCTGTCCTCAGGTGATCCACCTGCCTCAGCCTCCCAAAATGCTGGGACTACAGGTGTGAGCCACCATGTCTGACCTATATAAGTACATATTTAAATAAACAATATATAAATATTATATGTATACTGCATATTTACATTATTTTCATTTTTACAAAACATTCTACCTTAACAAAACAACCTTTTGTTTTTATCTTTGAATTGATTTAGTTTTAAATGATTACTTCAAAAACAAGATCAGAGTTAATACTTTGAGCCAGATTAGTGTGTGAAACTTGAAATTCTGGCTTTAATTTTTAAGTCTGTTTTCTCTGATTGGTAGACTGGATTTTTTTTTCTAGTTATTTTAATTCAGAATCAATTAAAGCCTTTTCTTTTTCTCTCCACGCAGAAGAGGGTTCCGTGAAAGCCGGGTGAATTACCACCATAAAGTCTAATTATTCCTTCCAGAGCCACGTTATTGTAGTGAGTGCTGGTTAGTCGCTGCACAGGAGAGCCATGCTTGCAGGACACTTGGATTCAGAGGTGGGAAGCATTTAAGCCTAGCACCAGGGCCACAAGAAAAGGCCGCTTTGTTCTTACCGTTGAGCTCATTAAACTGGATTACCATCAGGACAACCAACCCCCAAATGACAAACTCAGTTGTGCTGCAAGAGTCCTTTAGAAGTCTGTTGTGGAAGCAGGAATGCATTTCCCCATGGAAACTGTGCTGCCCGTAGTGGTAAGGTGCCAGCCAGCATCGATGTCTGATTAACCCACATAGTAGCCAGGTATTCCAGCCCGGATTCTGGATTCCAGCAGCTGGGAGCCGGAGGTGTGGGAGGAAAATGATCCCGGTGTGTTGTTTCTCTTCTCCAGACTTCAGGGAGCTGCAAATGTCGGTTCATGTTTGCATACATGCATTGTTCCACGGAGTGGATCCGAAGCTTCCACACAACTCTCAAAGATGTCATTGACAGCCCCACTCCCCAAAAATGCTGAGAATCTTCGTCCTAGTCCCTGTCCTGAAATTGCCAAGTGTGTATCTAATCTCCCCTCCCACCTTCTCTTCTGCTTCCACCACCCCGTCCTGGCAACTCTCCTCATGATAGCATGCCCCACTCACCACACACAGACCCCTCATTCAGGGGGCAGCGTGGGCTGAGGTTAAAGACTCACCTAACCACCTGGAGGGGTCTCCCTAGGGCCATCTCTTGGGACCTGATCTTGTTTTTTAATATTTGGGGCCGTTATTGAAGACACAGATCTCTTTTTTCCTCTAGGTGCAGTCAGATCACAATGTTCAAAAGCAAATTCCCCAACCCCTCTAGTCCAAATGTCCAGGAGTGGCAGGGTTAACATATCCACCAGGCACAGTAGTCCCCGTGCCTAGGGGCCACAATATATTTTGCACCCATGAAAATGTTTAAATTTCTTTAAAAGAGGGAAGGGAAAAAATGAACATGAACATAAGTCTAGCCTGGATCATGTACTTTGTATCCATGGCATAGTAAAACATACTTTTTAATATATTTTTATGGACAAAGGGGCCATGAAAATTGAGCAAGTAGGCGCTCTATATGTTGAATGAAGGACTGTCTATATGCTAAGGGCAGAGTAACTGATCCATTTTTTAGAGGGAGGGTCTCACTCAGTTACCCAGGCTGGAGTGCTTACCTTAACCTTGAACTGCTAGGCTCAAGAGATCGTTTTCCCTCAGCCTTTTGAGTAGCTAGGACTACAGGCATGCACCACCACACCCAGCAAACTTTTTAAATTTTTAAAAATTTTTATAGAGACTGGGTCTCGATATATTGCCCAAGCTGGTTTGGAACTCTTGGCCTTAAGAGATCCTCCTGCCTCAACCTCCCAAAGTGTTGGGATTACAGGCATGAGCCACCATGCCTGGCCATTGTTTTGTTTTATATGCCCCCAAATTGGAACAGCAATCAGACAAATGCAAATCTGCTTTGGATGACGAGTGGATTGTTTCAGAAAACACAGGAAGCAGAAAGTCCTTAGTTATAAACCTCAAAAACATTCAGGCAGCACCTTAAAAACCCAGTATTTAAAAACGTTTTGGCTGGGTGCAGTGGCTCACACCTATAATCTCAGCACTTTGGGAGGCCAAAGCAGCTGGATCACCTGAGGACAGGAGTTCGAGACCAGCCTGGCCAACATGGCAAAACCCCATGTGTACTAAAAATACAAAAATTAACTGGGCATTGTGGTGTATGCCTGTAATCCCAGCTACTTGGGAGGCTGAGGCAATAGAATCACTTGAACTTGAGAGACAGAGGTTGTGGTGAGCTGAGATCACGCCACTGCACTCCAGCCTGGGCAACAGAGTGAGACTCTGTCTTTAAAATATATATATATATACACACACACATATATACACATATACACACACACACACACACACACTCACATATATGTGTGTGTATAATTTCAAGCCACGACATCTATCTTTACATTTTATCCAAATGCTGCATGCTATTATATGAAAGTTTGTGTCTCCCCAAGGCTTATATGTTTAAATTCTAACCCCCAAGGTGATGGAATTAAGAGGTGGAGCCTTTGGCTGATAATTAGGTTGTGTAGGCTCTGCCCTCACGAATAGGATCAGTATCCTCTAAAAGAGACCCCTCACTCCTTCAGCCATTAAGAATGCAGCAGGAAAATGCCATCTGGAAACTAGGAAACGGGCCCTCAACAGACACTGAATCAGCCTTGATCTTGGACCTTCTAGCCTCCAGAACTGTGAGAAACACATTTTTGTTGTTTGTAAACAACATAAACTACCCAGTTTATGATATTTTGTTATAGCAGCCCATAACTACACTTTAATCAATTTATATAGGTTCTTTCAGTATCTGGCTTTAGTAGCGAATTATAAAAATATCCACAAGGCAGGGTACAGTGGCTCACGCCTGTAATCCCAGCACTTTGGGAGGCCAAGGCGGGTGGATAACCTGAAGTTAGGAGTTTGAGACCAGCCTGGCCAACATGGTGAAATCCCCATCTCTACCAAAGATACAAGAATTAGCCAGGCATGGTGGCACACGCCTATAATCCCAGCTACTTGGGAGGCTGAGACAAGAGAATCTCTTGAACCCGAGAGGTGGAGATTGCAGTGAGCCGAGATTGCACCATCGCACTCCAGCCTGGGGCATAAGAGAGAAACTCTGCCTCCCACCCCTCCCAAAAAAAATCCCCAAACACTACCCATCATTTTCTCAAAAATCATTGGGAAGCCTTCCTGTCAGATCTGAAGTCAGGGCTAAATTTGTGACACTGTATTTTTTTTCCACACTCTATCCCTACTACTACTCTCCCTCTCAGTCTCTCAGTGAATGATAACATCAGATCAATTCAAACATCATGTTCTAGCCTTGTAAAGATGCGCCAACTAGAGGAGAGTCTTTCTGTGCTTCTTTGAATCTAAGTCCAGTCTCATGGATTTGTAGACCATGTCTCTCTCTCTCCCTGTGAGGGACCATTGGGTCAGATCTGAGGAACAGCAGTACTGCCACTGATGGGATGGGAGGTGAGAGAGTGAGCCTGTTGAATAGTATCCCCTTCTTAATTCATAGTTAATAAAAGATATTTCTGACTGGGAGCAGTGGCTAATACCTGTAATCTCAGCACTTTGGGAGGCCAAGGTGGGCAGATCTCCTGAGGTCAGGAACTCAAAACCAGCCTGGACAACATGATGAAACCCCATCTCTACTAAAAATGAAAAATTAGCTGGGTGTGGTGGCGCATGCCTGTAATCTCAGCTACTCAGGAGGGTGAGGGAGGAGAATCGCTTGAACCCGGGAAGCAGAGGTTGCAGTGAGCCAAGATCATATCACTGCACTCCAGCCTGGGCAACAGAGTGAGACTCTCTCTCAAAAAAAAAGAAAGAAAACGTATTTCTGATGTACTAAACAAACTTTTGGAGGTAAATTAGCAGGATGACTAATTTACCTTCAGACAATTATCAACAGTTTCATAATACATTCTGTATTTCTTTGCATTGTGTGATGGTTTTGTATATTTAAAAAATTGAAAGAAAAAATGCATGGTGTTATGCCATTCTTGCTTGCTCTAAAGAGATACCAAAGACTGGGTAGTTTATAAAGAAAAGAGTTTTGATTGGCTCGCAGTTCTGCAGACTTTACAGGAAGCATGGTGCTGGCACCTGCTCCGCTTCTACGGAGGCCTCAGAAAGTTTGCAATCATGGCAGACGGTGAAGGGGAAGCAGACATATTACATGGCCAGAGCATGAGCAAGGGGGTGGGAGGTGGGTGTGACACACTTGTTTTTGGAGCCGGGAGTGGGAGGAGCGGGGAATGGTGTCTCGCTCAGTCACCTAGGCTGGAGCGCAATGGTGCGATGTTGGCTCACTGCAACCTCCGCCTCCTAAGTTCAAGCAATTCTCCTGTCTCAGCCTCCCAAGTAGCTGGGATTACAGGCATCCGCCATCATGCCCAGCTAATTTTGTTTTTTGGTTTTTTTTTGTAGAGATGGGGTTTCACCACATTGGCCAGGCTGGTCTCGAACTCCTGACCTCAATCTGCCCGCCTTGGCATCCCAAAGTGCTGGGATTACAGGCGTGAGCCACTGCGCCCAGCCCGGTGTCACACACTTTTAAATGACCAGATCTCATGAGAACTCACTCACTATCAATAAGAAAAGCACGAAGCCATGAGGGATCCGCCCTCATGACCCAAACACATCCCACCAGGCCCCACCTTCAGCACTGGGGATTACAATTCAACATGAAATTTGGGCAGGGACAAATATCTAAGCTATATCACATAGCTGCTCAGAATCTGAGAATGTGACCTTATTTGGAACTAGTGTCTTTGTGGATGTAATTAGTTAAGATGAGGTCATACTGGGTTAAGCTGGGTCCTGAATCTAGTATCTATGGTCCTTATAAGAACAGGAAAGGACACACGGAGACACATCCAAGGAAGAAGACCATGTGACGATGGGGACAGAGATGGGAGTGATGCAGCTGCAGGCCATGGAATGCCAAGGATTGCTGGCAGTTGCTGGGAGCCAGGAGAGGGGCACAGAAGAGATTCTCTCTCAGAGCCTCCAGACGAAACCAACACTGCCAACACCTTGATTTTGTATTTCTGGCCTCCAGAACTGAGAAAATAACTTTCTGTTATGTTAAGCTCCCCAGATTATGGTAATTTGCTATGGCAGCCCTAGGGGACTCGTACAGGGAGGTTCCCTACTCGTAAAGGGAGCTCCCTTGGAGCTGCCTTTGCTTCTCCATGTCCTCTGTGGTCAGGGCTCTTCCTGCATCACCTACAGGGCCCAGGATGGGACTCTCAGTTGTATGAGCACAGCATACAGGACTGTGGCTTTGTCACAGCCAGCCACAGGGTGGCCCTTCGAAAATAACCCTTTGCCAAGTCCAGGGATTGGCTGAGAGCCAGGATGCACCGCATGTTTCTGTTCCCCACCCCCACTACAATAGAGGTGATTATATACCCTGAGCATGCAGGTAATATTAGTGAATCAGAATTCTGTTAAAACTATGCCAGGCTGGGTGCAGAGGAGACAACTAGGAGGCCACAAACACTTGAAGGCCATAATCTAGTTCTTATTAATAATGTAACGACAAAACTGCCATTTATTGAGCACTTAGCATGGGCACAGAGCACTTTATAAGCATTGTGTCATTTTAGCCTCCCATCAGGCCTTTTGACGTAAATAATGTGCCCAAGGTCAAGGAGCTAGTAAGTAACAGAAGAGGGCAGATAAGACATGTGCTCATTAAAAGAAAGGAAGGAATAACAGAGCTGAAGATAGCATGTGCATAGGATACAATTTAGCAGGAGAAGCAACATGCCGTGGTGAAAAATCTGTAAAATTGAGACAAAATAATTCCAAATTCATGGGGTTGTCCTGAAGCCTAAATGAGCTAATGTTTCAAAGGATTTTTCCTCAGGTGTCTAGCATATAGTAAGGTCTCAATAAACTTGAGCTGTGCTAATTTTTATTAAAATGCATGGGGCAGACATCCAAAGCCTTCCAGATGGAAAGACTGTGTAGAGAAAAAGTAGAGATTCAGAAGAAGTATATTTTATCTTAAAGCCAGGTGTTGACCCTGAGCATGGAGATGAAGAAAACAGTTACGGGTGGCGAAATAACACTAAAGACATTGGGAAAGTACTCTGTGGTCCCCTGAGCTGGAGGGTCCTGAGACTTGCTGTGGGAGGGATAGGTAGGAATCAGGTGACACTGAGCTCCAGGCCCTTTCCTACCTCCCCCACCCTGAGCCAAATTGCACTGAGCTGGGCTTTTTCTTTTTCTTTTTTTCTTTTTTTTGAGTCTCATTCTGTCACCCAGGCTGGAGTGCAATGGCACGATCTCAGCGCTCTGCAACCTCTGCCACCCCAGCCCAAGCGATTATTGTGCCTCAGCATCCTGAGTAGCTGGGATCACAGGAGTGCACCATGACACCCAGCTAATTTTTTGTAATTTTCGTACAGACGCTGTTTCACCATGTTGGCCAGGCTGGTCTCAAACTCCTGGCCTCATGTGATCTACCCACTTTGGCCTCCCAAAGTGCTGGGATTACAGGTGTGAACCACTGCACCTGGCCAGCACTGAGCCGTTTACCCACACGACTTCATTATAGGATTATGTCTATGGAATGCTTAATTTTGCTCCCTGCAGCCTTGTGATGTTGGAGACATCTCTTCACCTCACCTATCTGAGCTTCCGTGTCCCCATTGTGAAATGGGACAATATAGCACCTATCTCTGAGGATGGCCAGTAGCATTCTATTATTCAATGCATGTCAAGAGCATAGAACGGTGTGGACACCTAGTACTAGCCAAAAGATTCTGCTATCACTTATAGAGAAGAAACTGCTGACAAGAGACAGGGAACAACCTCTGCAGGTGGCCAGGCTGGCTAGTAACAAAGCCAAGCCAAACCAATCTTTGACCTGTCAGATAACACTCCCATAATCCTGACCTATGCTTCTTCTATACCAGACACTGCTAAGGGCCTCACAAATATCATTCTTTTAAACTCATGACAATCCTGAGAGGTGAGTATTATTATTTTCTCACTTTACAGATAAGAAAACTGAGGGCCAGAACAGTTAAATAATTTGCACAAGGGCTCAGAGCTGGTTAGTGACAGAGCTGGGATGCAAACCCAGGCAGCCTGGCACCAGACTATTAAACTTTGCTTCACTCAGGTGATATATCCATTTGTGGTCCAATCTCAAGACAGAGTCGGTAAGGGACAAAAGTCAGGAGGTCTGGGATATAATTTCAGGAGCAGAGGGAGGTTTGCTGGGCTCTGTGTGGGGTGGGCAGGCCTGGGGCCTTGGCCTTTGTAACTAGCTCTAGGGGAGCTCTAGGGACAATGTCCTCCAAGACCCAGCCTGCTGGTCAATCCTGTCTCCTTGCTGAGTCCCCTTTGCCCTTGTCCAGGTGCCCTTCGCCTTGAGCTTCTGCAGTGCCCTGGCTTCCAAGCAACCTACTCTGATAAGCTGCACAGTCTTTCAACTCCCGGGTTCAAAGCCCAGCTCCGCTACCTGCTGTCCTTGGATGAGATTTTTATTTATCCTCCCTGCACCTCATTCCTCACCTATAAAACAGGGAAAACCTTCTTGTATTTTCTTTGCTTTACTCCAAGGATGATATCAGACAGTGTCTGCAAAACAAATGGCACATAGTATTACTAAATTCACGTTGGTTCCTCCCCATCCCCAGTCTACTCTGCTCCTTCCTTATCTATCCTCACTTTCCTCTAATTGCGGAGCCCCAACTGTAGCTCTTTTCTGCAAACATCCCTCCATCAGATGACAAAATACTCCACTCAAACAGAAGTCAATCGATCCAAACTTAATAGTAACTAATATAACAATGTTATGCACCAGGCTGGGGGAAAGTGCTTTAAATGCATTTTCTCCTTAAATCTTCAAATGGATCGTGCAATTTCCTGTGGTTTCAGAGACCTCAGTGAGTAACTTGCCCAAGGTCACGCAGGGATTTAGTGTCAGAGTAGGATTTGGATCCACCCACCAAACCCAAGCAGATGGCTCCTGTTCAGTGCCTGCAACCTGCCATCTGTTCCTGTGAGAAGCCAGTCTGGGCCACCCAGTTTCTCTCCTCAGGGAGCCCCCTGGCCCAGAGAAGGACCCTGTTCTGCAACCCAGAGAAGGGGACTCCTTGGGGATTTGGCCTGGGGTGGGTGCGCCCTCTGGGGGAGCCAGCAGGGAATGCCCGGAAAAACAAAACAAAACAAAACAAAAACAACCCGCAGTGGGTGGGGAGGAGGCGGGGCTTGCTTTCAACAGGTACTTGGCCAATCGGGAGGTACTGCAGCTCAGTGAAATCTCTAAGTTATATCCAAGTACAATCCAGACTGATCGAACACTTATCTCCTGTGAGGGTCTGGAATGAATTGGTAACAGATGGATGAGAATTTCAAAACGAGAGAGGTGACCACAGGAGCCAGCATGGGGGACAGTCCCTAGTGCTGGTGAGCTGACATCTAGGCATCGTGTTCAGTCCTGGGCTCACGAGAGGCAGCAGGGCGAGGTGGAAACTGTTCATGTCCAACTCAGAGAGTGTCAGATGCGAGAGGAATAGGACGACTGGGGGCACTGCTGGTCAAAGGGATTTCTGCTTTGGGTGCAAAATTGAAATAAAATATAATTTAAAAACTCTGGAGATTCTATGATTGAAATATCTGTCAAGAGTCTGTGATTCTATTACAGGTGCTGCTTTAGGAAAAAATGCACTTTGGGGTCCTGCTCACACCTGGGGTTAATCTAAGGATTACAGAAGTGCATTTGGAGGGAATATTGAAGCAGATGGAGTGGGCTAGCCTAGTGGGTCTGAGTGTGGCCCCCAAACAGTGGCTTCAGCGTCACTTGGGAACTTGGTAAAAACACAAATTTGAGATTCCTACCCCAGGCCTACTGAGTTAGAAACTGTAAAAGTAGGGCCCAGGAATCTGTTTTAATAAGCCCTCCTGAGGACTCTGATGTAAACTAAAGTTTGAGAACCACTGTCTAGAGTTCATCTTAATCTGGTGGTTACTTTCCTCTATTTTCCTCAAATAGTACTGATTTTTACTGCTGTTAATATAGCAATAGACCATTTATCAATTCGGCATTTATTAGGAACCAACACAAAAATGAAAAAGACATAGTACCTTCTTAGTAGGAGCTCACAAAATGATGGGAAACTCCATTTTAACTCAGACAACTGTGATGTGCACCCCAGCCAAGGGATAAACACACTGAGGGTGCAGAGGAAGAAGGGATTCATTTCCACTGATAAGTCGGCAGAAAGAATCACTGAAACAATGATTCATGATTTGGATTTTGAAGGACATGTATCATGTTTAGCAAGTAGAGAAGGAGAAATTGATTACTACTTAATAATATTTCGACTGTCCTTAAACCAAGGGTTTGCCTTTAGACCAAACAGATCAGAATAGTTGTTATCCTTGATACCTTTATTTGTGGGGCAAGTCAGGCAGCATCATCTGCTGGTGGCTCTCATGGTAATGGGAAAGCAAAAATGAATGAACTTCATCAGTTCATAAGGTTGCTAATCACCCAAGGTTAGGACTGGAGACTGTGAACCCAGACGTCACTGGTTTTGAGTTGAGGAGTAATATGCAGAGAGGAGAATTACCTGGTGACAGCAAGGATGTATTGCTGTGTGTGGAGGGCCAGGCATCCAAAATGGGGAGAGGGAGATGGAAGAGACATCAGCAGAGAGGAGGAGAGAAGAAATGAAGGAAGATTTGACTGAACTTGATGGAGGCTTTCAGGAAAGAAGAAGAATCAATCATTCAGTAGTACCTGTATTTGGCCTCCTAAATTAAATGTAAATAAGGCTTTGCAACCTGAAAGCATAAGAGGAAATTTAAGCCAGAGTTTCAATTATTTAAAACTGCAACACCGTACACTTGGAGCTGGTTTGGAGCTGAGATCCAGACTGTTCTGAGGAGACAAACTACATCACTCATTAGAGAGATCATCTCTGAACTCAGGACAGGCTGGCCCCTGGATCAGGCAGGGTCTAAGCAGAAGAGAGACACCACACAATAATTTGAACAGGAAAAGTTCAATATAAAGAATAAATCATAATAGTGAATTGGAGTCACAAGCGATTGGGTAAAAGAACAAAAAGAGAACTCTAAAGAATAAAGGAATGGTAGACATAAGGAGCAGCTGCTATGCTGGGGGCTACTGAGGCCCAAATGATAGCAGAGTTGCTTAGGTGCTGTGCCAGCACAGCTTGCTGGAAGTCAGTCTTCTCGGGTGCTACGGAAAGCTGCTAATAGGGAGGTGTCGGTGGAGGCACTCCACTATAAAACTACCGCAGGTGGAGTGCCAGGGGAAGCTGCTGGCCTCCAGGTGTTGCAGCAGCCTGGGACTGGAGAAGCTGTGCTTGCTGCAGGAACCTATTGAATTAGGCAGTACACTGGAAGCAGGAAGCAAGACTCTTTCCTTCTGCAATGTCTCTCCAGTGCCCTCTGTTCACAAAACTTTTCTTGGAAAAGGAAAAATATTTACAGGTCCCAGCTTAATTTCCACAGAGCAAGCAAAAAGGGTGAATTTGGAGTTGAAAAGCAATGAATTGGTAACTGGCACACCCCATAACTATCTTAGAACGTTCAGGACACTCAGAAAGGATATCCTTTGATTCCATATGGCCTGTAGAAAACAGTTTAATCTTGTCTAAGTTTGGAGTTTAAGCAGGTAGAGGCTTGCCTGATGGGTGCCTGGCCATGTGTGCATCAAAGACTATAAAAATTGATGCCCTTTCATCTAGGACTTCCATTTCTAGGAACAAGCAGCGGTCAACAATTGTTCATTGCTGTGATATTTATTAGAAAGACAGAAAATGTGCTTAGAAGTCTGATATCAGGGGAATGGTTCAATAAATTCTGGTGTGTTTACAAGGTGAAATATAGGGTCATTAAAATGATATTTTAAAATAATTTTTAGTGGAATGAGAATATACTCATGATATAATGTAAAACGAAACAAAGGATAAGAATAATATCTGTGGTACATTCCCAATTATGTTAAAATGTAAAAGAGTGTGTGTGTGTGTGTTTAATAAAACAGAAGGAATGATAATGGTGTTTATCTCTGGATGGTGATTTTTATTTCCTTCTCCACGCTTATCTGTATTTTTCATATTTCCTAGACTGAACATGTGTTACCTTTATAATTTAAAAAATTGTGAGCACCTTTTAAGGAATATGTACATCTCCAGCATTCAGTAGCAGGAGAGAAGCCTGACTTAACGATTCCTTCTGGAAGCTTACATTTAAGATCTGATTTCTCTTCAGGAGCACAGACCTTTAACTGCCTATTTACAGCTCCACTGGGGTGTGGGTGGAGACAGATCTTTCTGCCTATATCATTTCCTCTTCCTATATCTCTCGAATCTTTCCTTCCTTTGTGCAGAAGGAGAGAGAGAACAAAAATATGCAGCAGTGTGATAACATGGCCTTCATAAAGCTCTGCTTCTGACAGCAGCCACTGTGTATTTACTGACTGCAGAACTCCTCCTCCTCAACCCTCCCTCCTGCTCTGCTAGATACTTACCAATTCATTTGTATCCGCTGTTCCTTTTGAAACAATCACTGGGATAAGATGAGATTCCCTTTTTCTCAGATTTTCGCTTGCCAGATCAGCATTCCAGAATTCTGTTTTTTTTTTTTTTTAAAGAACTCAGTTATGGTAAAGATATACATGCTGCATAATGATAAAATAATCTAACTTTCAAGTCAAATAATAAAATATATTAATCTATTTATTTTAATAGTTTCTTATACAATAAAAAAGCATTGAATTTTCATAGGACACTTTTAATAAGTCGCAGCATGACCAACTCCTTCCTCTTTTCAAGAGTCTGATGGAAGGCCGGCAATTTAATAACAGATATCACTGAGGAAATATGAAAGAATAAGATGAATGGGACAGCTACCAGGAGAGTTGTTTAAACTATCAACCAATATGTCCCCTCTACACTCACACACACATGGTCACACACACATGCACACTAGAAAGGACACGAAAATCCTCTCTGGCCTGTGGGGGCAGAAGACAGCTGGAGAGGAAACAAGACCTCAAATTAATTGAAATTTCAATACCCACATGAGGCTATGGCTCCTGTTTGGACAGCATAAACAGAGGCAGAGTAAGTTTGGAGATCTGAGAGCAGAGGAGCTCTGTTCGCTCTTCCTCTCCAGAACTCTGGTACCTCACAGGAGTGACTCACGATCTTATGCAGTGGGAGCTGTAGCGTGACAATGACTGAAGGGGATGCCAGGGGCACAGGGGTTCTGGGACAGTCTTACCTGTCTTCCCACAGCTCTTAAGTGGCATGAGGGAGCTGTCACATTTTTCCGATCCTCCCTTCCCCAAGAAAGATACAGTACTTAGATTTTTAAAAAGGAGAGAAATGCTAATCTCCAGGATCCCTTTGCCATGAGGCAATACTGGGTAGAAAGTAGTGTGAACTCTATGACTGCTATCATATGAAACCAGACCAAGACTGAAGGCCTCGCTATCATGGGTTCTGGGGCACTCCTCCCATATCCCTTCTCCAGGGCAGATGCACTCATCTCTCAGCTGCTGGGAATACTGGTTGCTGACCAGTATCCACTGGGAATTGCCCTGGCTGTGGGGAATTGCCCCCTGGGTGGGAGCAGCCCATACATAGTCAGTGACTGGCTGACGTAGGGATACAAAAGCCAGCCTGTCTTGCTTCAATTTGGAGCAATTCTAAAGCATTGTTCCAGCTCAAGAGCTCCCCCTGGGATCTAGGATCTGTCACCACATTACAGGCTGGTTTCTCTCTCTCTCCAGTCCTGCCTTCCTTATGCCCTTATTCCCATCTGTAAGATGCATATCTTGCCAACACTTTCCAATAACCCCTCTGTAAGCCTTTTTCCATCTCAGGATGTGAATTCCTTGTAATATAGTTGGTGCTGGGAGTGGTCCTAGGAAGTCAACTGTAAAAAGGGATTTTGGAAATGGGTCATTTGCTGGCTAGCTGGCAATGAGGACCCTAGAACTGTTGGTTGAGCATACGCATGGGGCAAGAGCCCCTCATTATGCTGGACAGGTAACATTGTTCTGATCAGCACTGACACAGCGCCTTGGAGGACATTGCAGGGCCTCTGGCTTGCATTTTGAGAAGCCAGTGGAGGATTTTGAATACAGAAGTGATTTGACCTCACTAATTTACAGGGAATGTAGGGAGAACAGAAACATGTTAAAAGACACCATGGAGAAGCAATCAGCAAAAATCCAGTCTGGCGGAAATCCTACAGGATAAACAATGTTGTTTGATTATGTAAAAATATCTTGAAAGATGGAAGACACTATAAGACAGGTTAGATGCCATAAGTGTGTCTACGCATAGAGCAGCTCAGGAATGTTACCCAAGAAACTGATAACGGATGTGCTGGGACCAGATGTAGGCAGCTGTAATACAGAGTGAGGAGGAAGATTACTTTTTGAAGTATTTTCTTTTTTGCATGTTTACTTCACCACCCTATCCAATTAATTCTATTTTGGTATCAAGTAATTGTACTATTTCTTTGCAAACAATACCAATAAATAAATATATCTTTCAAAAAAGATAGCAATAGACTGGGAAAATCAACATTAATATTCCCAATATGCAAATATTTTCTACAAGTCAATAAGAAAAAGATGAACAGAGAAATAGGAAAACAGCTATTCATCAATCCATCTCTTTCAAATGGTTTTGATAAATCCCAAGCATGTGCCCAGCACTATTCTACATGCTGGGGTTAGGGTGCTGAAGTAAACAAAGACTCTGCAATCCAGAGGCTACCATTCAGTAATGGTGGGGTGTGCAAGGAAGAAGAGCACATATACAGGCAATTCACAGGAGCAGAAATTCTAATGGTTATAAAGAAATGAAAAATTCTCAACCTCAAAAACAAATATATACAAAGTGAAACAGGAAGGCATGATTTTAACCCATTGAGTGTCAAAGATTAAGTAGACCTAGAGCATCCATCCACAGTGAAAGTGGGGGAATTGGAACTCCTTTGTAATGTTGAATGGTATATAAACCAGTGCAAGAGTGAAGGAGCATAATTTGCCTGTGTGTGTTAAAATACAAATTATATATACACTTATAGCCAACAATACTACACTTAGGAAACTTTGGAAATAGTATCAAAAGTCCAGAAAGGCATATTTAGAAGCAGTGTTTATTACAGCATTTTTTTGAAACTGAAAATTTAAAAACAATCTAGATGCTCATCAGTAGATGATAGTTAAATAAATTATGATATATCCATAAGTACAGAATAGTACTATTTCGATGTTAAAAGAATGAAGTAAAGAATGAGGTAATTCTATAGAAATTAACCTGGAAAAAGAAAGTTGCCAAGCAGAATATAGAAATGTTCCCTGCTGGATTTTTAAAAAGCTCTAGCTGTGTGATAAAACTTAATTTGTTAAAAAATAAAATTCTGTATGTGTGTTTTAAACTTTTTTTATTTTGGAATAATTATAGAGTCACAGAAAGTTTTTAAACTGTCTTTTAATGTTTTTACTTTTTTTTTTTTTTTTTTTGAGACGGAGTCTTGCTCTGTCGCCCAGGCTGGAGTGCAGTGGCCAGATCTCGGCTCACTGCAAGCTCCGCCTCCCGGGTTCACGCCATTCTCCTGCCTCAGCCTCCCAAGTAGCTGGGACTGCAGGCGCCCGCCACCGCGCCCTGCTAGTTTTTTTTGTATTTTTTAGTAGAGACGGGGTTTCACCGGGTTAGCCAGTATGGTCTCCATCTCCTGACCTCGTGATCGGCCCGTCTTGGCCTCCCAAAGTGCTGGAATTACTGGCTTGAGCCACCGTGCCCGGTCTGTTTTTACTTTTAACTGCCACAAAATTGTACATATTTATGGGATACATGTGATATTTCAATACATGCATGCAATGTATAATGATCAAATCAGGGTAATTGGCATATCTGTCATCTCAAACATTTATCATTTCTTTGTGTTAAAAACATCTGATATCATTTCTAGCTATTTTGAAATATACAATAAATTGTTGTTAACCATAGTTACCCTACTGTGCTATAGAACACTGGAACAAATTCCTCTTATGTGACTGTAATTTTGTACCATCAATCATTCTCTCCCTATCTCCCCTCCCTTTATCCTTCCCAGCCTGTAGTAACATCTAGTGTTTTACTCTATACTTCTATGAGATCAACTTTTTCAGCTCTCACATATGAATGGGAACATGCAATGTTTGTCTTTTTGTGTCTGGCTTATTTCATTTAACATGATGTCCCCCAGCACCAGGCTCATCCACTTTGCCTCAAATGACAAGATTTCATTTCTCTCTCTCTCTCTCTCTCTCTCTCTCTCTCTCTCTCTCTCTCTCTATCTCTCTCTCTCTCCAGGGTCTTACTCTATTGCCCAGGCTGCAGTGTAGTGGTGTGGAATGTAGTGGTGCAAACATGGCACACTGCAGCCTTGACCTCCTGGGCTCAAGCGATCCTGCCTCAGCCTCCCATGTAGTTGGGACCACAGGTGTGTGCCACCATGCCTCGCTAATTTTTTATTTTATTTTTTGTAGAGATGGGGGTCTCACTTTTTTGCCCAGGCAGGTCTCAAACTCCTGGGCTCAAGTGATCCTCCCACCTCAACCTCCTAAGGGCTGGGATTACAGGTGTGAGCCACCACAGTCAGCCATCAGAATTTCATTATTTTTTATGGTTGAATAATATTCCTTTATGTATATATACCACATTATCTTTATTCATTCATCTGTTAATGGATACATAGTTGATTCTGTATCTTTGCTATTGTGAACAGTGATGCAATAAACATGGGAGTGTAGATATCTCTTTGACATACTGATATGATTAGGCTTTGTGTCTCACCCAAATCTCATCTTGAATTGTAATCCCCATAATCCCCATGTGTCAAGGGAGAGACTGAGTGGAGGTAATTGAATTATGGGGGCAGTCCACCCCACCATGCTGTTCTCCTGATAGTGACTGGGTTCTCATGAGATCTGATGGTTTTATAATGGGCTCTTCCCCTCTTCACGCGGCATTTCTCCTTTCTGCCACCTTGTGAAGAAGGTGCCTTGCTTCCCCTTCACCTTCTGTCATGATTGTAAGACTCCTGAGGCCTACCCAGCCATGCTGAGCTGTGAGTCAGTTAAAACTCTTTCCTTTATAAATTACCCAGTCTCAGGCAGTTCTTTATAGCAGTATGAAAGCAGACTAATACACATACTGAATTTTCTTTTCTTTGCTGCATACCCAGTAGTGGTATGGCTGGGTCATATCGTATTTCTAGTTTTAGTTTTTAAAGGAAACTCCATACTGTTTTCCATACTGACTCTCCTAATTTACATCCCCACCAGCAGTGTATAAAAGTTCACCTTTCTCCACATCCTCATCAGCATTTGTTATTTTTTTGTCTGTTTGATAATAGCTACTTTAAGTGGGGTGAGATAATATTTCATTGTGGTTTTTATTAGTATTTCCCTGACAATTAGTGGTGTTGGGAATTTTTTCACATACCTGTCGGCCATTTGTATGTCTTCTTTTGAGAAATGTCTATTCAGATCATGTGCCCATTTTTAAACCAAATTATCACTATTATTACTATTATTTTTTTAAGAGGGAGTCTCACTCTGTTGCCCAGGCTGGACTGCAGTGGTGCCATCTCGGCTCACTGCAACCTCTGCCTCCCAGGTTCAAGCGATTCTCCTACCTCAGCCTCCTGAGTAGCTGGGATTACAGGCGCCCGCCACCATGCCAGACTAATTTTTGTAATTTTAGTAGAGATGGGGTTTCACCATGTTGGCCAGCTGGTCTCAAACTCCTCACCTGACATGATCTGCCCGCCTTGGCCTCCCAAAGTGTTGGGATTATAGGTATAAGCCACAGCACCCAGCCTATCACTATTATTTTTGCTGTTGAGTTGTTTGAGTTCCCTCTATATCCAGGATATTAATCCTTTGTTAGATAGATAATTTGCAAATATTTTCTCCCACTTTGTAGGTTGTCTCTCCACTCTGTTGATTGGCTCCTTTGCTGTGCAGAAGTGTTTACAATTTTATATAATCCCATTTGTCTGTTGTTGGGGGCCGCACCGGGGGTGGTGGAGAATGAAAGAACACACACAAAGACAAAGACACACAGAGAACATGGCGGCCGCACTCAGAGCCTCCGCCTCACTTTATTTATACTCCATAAACCTCACATCAGCAGAAAGAATGCAATGCAAAACAAACTTTCTTTTCCCACATGTAACCTTCTACTCAGTACCTTGTTTCTATATTCTTTATTATCTACCCGCCTTCTTGGCGCCTACGGGAGTTCATTAAAAGTTCAGTTGGAGATACTGTCCTTGAGCCCTATCTATTCTCAGTATACTGTTTTCAAAGGCCCCTGCAGTCTGTTTTTGTTTTTGTTGCCTGTGCTTTCAAGGTCTTATCCATAAAAATCTTTGCCCAGACTAACATCCTAACACATTTCTCCTGTTTTCTTCTAGTAGTTTCATAGTTTCTGGTCTTTAATTTAAGTCTTTAATCTATCTTGAGTTGGTTTTTGTATATGGTGAGAGATAGTGGTCTAGTTTTATTCTTCCATGTATTCTTCAATTTTCCCAGCACCATTTATTGAAAAGACTGTCCTTTCCCTAATGCATGTTCTTGGCACTTTTGTTGAAAATCAGGTAGCAAAGAGGTGAATTCATTTCTGGGTTCTCTATTCTATTCCACTGGTCTATGTGCCTGTGTTTATGCCAGTACCGTACTGCTTAGGTTACTATAGCCTTGTAGAATATTCTGAAGTCTGGTAGAGTGATGCCTCCAGCTTTGTTCTTTTTGCTCAGGGTGTCTTTGGCTATTCAGGCTCTTTGTGGTTCCATACACATTTTTGGATTGTTTTTCTATTTCTGTGAAGAATGTCGCTGGTATTTTAATAAGAATTGCATTTAATCTGTAGATCACTTTGGGTAGTGTGGACATTTTAATAATATTATTTCTTACAAGCTCTGAACATAGTATGTTTTTCCATTTTTTATGTCCTCTTTAATTTATTTCATCAGTGTTTTATAGTTTTCAGTGGAAATATCTTTTACTTTCTTGGTTAAATTTACTTCTAGGCATTTTTATAGCTATTATAAATAAAATTGCTTTCTTGATTTTTTAAAGATTGCTATTAGTGTATAGAAATGCTACTTTTTTTTTTTTTTTTTTTTGAGACAGAGTCTCGCTCTGTCGCCCAGGCTGGAGTGCAGTGGCCGGATCTCAGCTCACTGCAAGCTCCGCCTCCCGGGTTTATGCCATTCTCCGGCCTCAGCCTCCAGAGTAGCTGGGACTACAGGCGCCAGCCACCTCGCCCGGCTAGCTTTTGTATTTCTTAATAGAGACAGGGTTTCACCGTGTTAGCCAGGATGGTCTCGATCTCCTGACCTCGTGATCCGCCCGTCTCGGCCTCCCAAAGTGCTGGGATTACAGGCTTGAGCCACCGCGCCTGGCCGAAATGCTACTTTTTTTTTTTTTTTTGACAAAGTCTCGCTCTGTCACACAGGCTGGAGTGCGGTGGTGTGATCTCAGTTCACTGCAACCTCCACCTCCTGGGTTCAAGCAATTCTCCTGCCTCAGCCTCCCTAGTAGCTGGCACTACAGGCTCACACCACCATGCCCAGTTAATTGTTTGTATTTTTAGTAGAGAGAGGGTTTCACTATGTTGGTCGGGCTGGTCTCCAACTCCTGACCTCAGGTGATCCTCCTGCCTCAGCCTCCCAAAGTGCTGGAATTGCAGACGTGAGCCACTGCTCCCAGCCGCTACTAATTTTTGTACATTGATTTTTGTATTCTCCAACTTTATTCATTGATCAGTTCTAACAGTTTTTTAGTGGAGTCTTTAGGATTTTTAAAATATGAGATCAAGTTGTTTGCAAACAGGAAAATTTTGATTTTCTCTTTTCCAGTTTAGATGCTTTTCTTTTCTTTCTTTTCTTTCTTTCTGTTTTTTTTTTTTTTTTGCCTAATTGCTCTGACCTAGGACTTTCATTGCTGTGTTGAATAAAAGTAGTGAAAATAGGCATCCTTGTCTTGTTCCAGATCTTAGTGGAAAGGCTTTCAAATTTTCCCTGTTCAGTGTAACATTAGGTTTGAGTTTGTCATATATGGCCTTTATTATATTGAAGTACGTTTCTTTGATACCTAATTTGTTGAGAGTTTTTATCATAAGAAATGTTGAATTTTATCAAATGCTTTTCCTGCATCTATTGAGATAATCATATGGTTTCTGTCCTTCATTCTGTTCAAGCAACATATCACAGTTGTTGATTTGTGTATGTTGAATCATCTTTGCATCCCTAGATAAGTCCTACTTGGCCATAGTGTTTTATTTTTTTGATGTGCTGGTGCATTCAGTTTGCTAGTATTTTGTTGAGGATTTTTGCATCTATGGTCATCAGGGAGATTAGTCTGTAGTTTTCTTTTTTTGTTGTGTCCTTCTCTGGTTTTGGTATCAGGGTAATGCTGGCCTTGTAGAGTGAGTTAGAAAGAATTCCCTCCTCTTGAGTTTTCTGGAATAGTTTGAGAAGAATTGGTATTAATTCTTCTTTGTAAGTTTGGTAGAATTCAACAGTCAAACCATCCAGTCCTTGACTTTTCTTATTGAGAGACTTTTTATTACTGATTCAATCTCATTATGTATTATTGGTCTGTTAATGTTTTCTATTTTTTCATAGTTCAATCTTAGCAGGTTGTATGTGTCCAACAGTTTATCCATTTCTTCTAGTTTTTCAATTTATTGGCACATAGTTTTTCATACTAGTTTCTATTAATTCCTTGTATTTCTGTGGTATCACATGTAACATATTTTCTAAATCTCAGATTATATTTCTTAGTCTAGCTAAAGGCTTGTCAATTTTGTTTACCTTTTTTTAAAAACTAACTTTTGTTATGTTAATCTTTTATTTCAGTCTCAATTTCATTCATTTCTGTTCCAATCTTTCTTATTTCTTTACTGTTATTAATTTTGGCTTTGTTTTGTTCTTGCTTTTCTAGTTTCTTGAGGTATATCATGAGTTTGTTTATTTGACATTTTTTGACTTTCTCGATGTAGGTGTTTATTGCTATAAACTTCCCTATTGGTACTACTTTTGTTGTGTCCCATATGTTTTGGTATGGTGTGTTTTCATTTTCATTTGTTTTAAGAAATATTTAAATTTTCTTCTCAATTTCTTCACTGACCCTTTGGTTATTGAGGAGCGTGTTGTAAAATGTATAAGCATTTGTACAGTTTCCAAAGTTCTTCTCTTATTGATATCTAGTTTTATTTCATTGTGGTCAGAAAAGATACGTGATATGATCTTGATTTTAAAAAATATTTTGTGATCTATCCTGGAGAATGTTCCATATGCTGATAAGAATGTGTATTCTGCATCTGTTGGATAAAATGTTCTGTAAATGTCCATTGGATCCATTTGGTCTAGAATGTAGTTTAATGTTTCTTTGTTGATTTTCTGTCTGGATGATCTTTCCATTGCTGAAAGTGGGCCATTGAAATATCCTACTATTATGGCATTGCAGTCAATCTCTCCCTTTAGGTCTATTAATATATTTGCTTTCTATATTTAGGTGTCCAGTGTTGGGTGCATATGTATTTACAATTTTTATACCGTCTTGCTATATTGACTCGTTTATAAATACATAATGGCCTTCTTTGCCTTTTTTTTTTTTTTTACCATTCTTGACGTAAAGTCTATTTTATTATAGATATCCTGCTCATTTTTGGTTTCTTATCTAATTAAGTATAGTTATTCCTGCTATTTATTTATTTATTTATTTATTTTTTTGATAGAGTCTTGCTCTGTCACCCAGGCTGGAGTGCAGTGGCACCATGTTGGCTCACTGCAGCCTCTGCCTCCCAGGTTCAAGCGATTCTCCTGTCTCAGCCTCCCAAGTAGCTGGGATTACAGGTGCATGCCATCATGCCTGGTTAGTGCCACCATCCCTGGTTAATTTTTTTATGTTTTTAGTAGAGACGGGATTTCACCATGTTGGCCAGACTGGTCTCAAACTCCTGACCTCAGGTGATCCACTCACCTGGGCCTTCCAAAGTGCTGGGATTACAGGCTTGTGCCACCATGCCCGGCCCTGATTTTTATCTAATGTAAGTATAGCTATTCCATTTTTCAATGAAATATCTTTTTCCATTTTTTCACTTTCAGTCTTGTGTGTATTTATAGGTGAAGTGAGTTTCTTGTAAGCAACATATAGTTAGGTCTTATTTTTTCTTTAATCCGTTCCCACTCTGTGTCTTTTAATTGGATAATTTAAATTCATTTACATTCAAGAAGATTATTGTAAGTAAGGTAAGGACTTACTACTATCATTTTGTTACTTGTTTTCTCATTGTTTTGTAGATCCTTTCTTGCTTTTTTCTGTCTTCCTTTGTAGTTAAGTGGTTTTCTCTAGTAGAGATGTTTTGATTGCATGCTATTTATTTTTCTATTATAAATGTATCTATTATAAATTTTTGCTTTGTGGTTACCATGAAGCTTATAAAAATACTCTTACAGTTATAACATGTTATTTTAAATGGATAACAACTTAACTTTTTTAACAAAGCAAAAAAAAAAAACAACTAAACTCTACACTTTAACAATATCTCCCCCACTTTTTGGCTTTCTGATATTTCAAATTACATTCTTTATATTGCCTTTTAACCCATTATTACAGTTATTATTATCTTTAATAATGTTCTATTTGAGTCTTAATACTAAAAATATAAGTGGTTTTAACACCTTAATTACAGTATTAGAGTATTCTGAATTTATCTGTATATTCACTTTTACTAGCAAGTTTTATAAGTTTTATACCTTTAGATGTTTTCTTGTTACACATTAGCATCTATCTTTCAGATTGAAGAACTTCCTTAGCATTTCTGTTAAGACAAGTCTGGTGTCGATAAATTCTCTCAGCTTTTATTTGTTTGAGAAAGTCTTTGTCACGCCATCATGTTTGAAGGATAGCTTTTCTGGGTACAGTACTCTTGACTGGTTTTTCTCCCCCTCCAAAACATTGAATATACCATCCTACTCTCTCTGGGCCCGCAGGGTTTCTCTTGAGAAATCTGCTGAAGGTCATGTTGGGGCTTTGTTGAATGTGATATATTTTTCTCTCTTTTTCTTGCTACACTCAGTATTCTGCTTTTGTCTTTGATTTTTGAGAATGTGATTATGATGTGCCTTGGGGAACTCCTCTTTGGTTTGAATTTGATTGGTGACCTCTGAGCTTCCTGTATCTGGATGGTGTTGTCTTTTTCCATATTTGGGAAATTATCACCTATTGTCTCCTTAAATATGTGTTCTAGGCCTTTTTCTCACTCATCTCCTTTGGCAACTCCTATTATGTAGATGTTATTTCACTTGATAGTGTCTCATAATTCCTGTAGGCCTTCCTCACTTTTTAAATTCTTTTTTCTTTTTGCTCTTCTGATTAGGTAATTTCAAATGTTCTGTCTTTGAGCTCTCAGATTATTTCCTGTTTGACCAACTTAATTGCTAACCTTTCAGTTGCTTCTGAGTCAGGGAGACATTCCATACGAGCATGTGGGCTGTATGGGAAATTCAGCCAGGGATTTGGGCCTTCCTGTGGATCGTGCACTCCTGAAGCACTATGGTGCTCCACTGATCAGAATGAAGAGCAGTCACTGAGCTCTGCATGGTAGTTGCTGAGATCAGCACTCCCACTCTTTGTCTCCAGATCACCTCAGGTGGGTCAGCCCTCCTATTACTCCCAATGCTTCTGGTAGAACAGGACAAGAGCAGGTTTTCCATGAAGATTTCTAGACTAGTAGGGAGATGAAACATCCACCTCCAATTCCCTCCTCCAAGCTCAGAAACTGTAGGTCCATCCATGGAAATTCTCCATGGATGGCATTATTCCAGCTTAGGAGAGTGGGTGGTGCAGTCTAAAATGACCCTTTTTTTTTTTTTTTTTTTTTTTTTTTTACTAGTAGTGGCTTTTCTCATTTCTGTGGGCCCAGGGAGCTTCTCTACTTCTCCCCCAAGTTCTGGTGAATTCAGGATGGTATTGTTGTTTCTCAGCAGCTGCTAGTTGTACTTCTGTGGGGAGGAGTGGTGCTGGGGGTTGTCTATTCACCATCTTGCTGACACCACTCTGGAAGTTTTAAAAATAGTACAGAAGGAGCTTGTGTATCCTTCACCCCACTCTCCCCAGTGATAAAGTGGTACACAACTATAAATATCAAAACTTGGAAATTGGCATTGGTACAATACCAACTAGGTTATAAAGCTTATTCAGAGTTCATCGGTTTTTATATGCCAATTTGCGGATTTTTTTATATGCCAATTTGCATATAAAAACCTCATTTGAGTGTTTGCATATATAGGTTCTATGCAATTTTATCACATGTATAAATTTATATAAGCATGGCCATAACAAAGACACAGAACAATTATATTACATCACCAAAAGGAACTACCTCCTGCTACCCCTTCTCTAATGCCTGGCACCACTTTCTTCTCTCCATAGCTATAATTTTGTCATTTTAAGAATGTTATATATGGATAGAAAGAATCAATATCATGAAAATGGCCATACTGCCCAAGGTAATTTATAGATTCAATGCCATCCCCCGCATCAAGCTACCAATGACTTTCTTCACAGAATTGGAAGAAACTACTTTAAAGTTCATATGGAACCAAAAAAAGAGCCCACATTGCCCAGACAATCCTAAGCAAAAAGAACAAAGCTGGAGGCATCACACTACCTGACTTCAAACTATACTACAAGGCTACAGTAACCAAAACAGCATGGTACTGGTACCAAAACAGAGGTATAGATCAATGGAACAGAACAGAGCCCTCAGACATAATACCGCACATCTACAACCATCTGATCTTTGAAAAACCTGACAAAAACAAGACATGGGGTAAGGATTCCCTATTTAATAAATGGTGCTGGGAAAACTGGCTAGCCATGTGTAGAAAGCTGAAACTGGATCCATTCCTTACACTTTATACAAAAATTAATTCAAGATAGATTAAAGAGTTAAATGTTAGATCTAAAACCATAAAAACCCTAGAAGAAAACCTAGGCAATACCATTCAGGACATAGGAATGGGTAAGGACTTCATGACTAAAACACCAAAAGCAATGGCAACAAAAGCCAAGATTGACAAATGGGATCTAATTAAACTAAAGAGCTTCTGCACAGCAAAAGAAACTACCATCAGAGTGAACAGGCAACCTACAGAATGGGAGAAAATTTTTGCAATCTACTCATCAGACAAAGGGCTAATATCCAGAACCTACAAATAACTCAAACAAATTTACAAGAAAAAAACAAACAACCCCATCAAAAAGTGGGCAAAGGATATGAACAGTCACTTCTCAAAAGAAGACATTCATACAGCCAACAGACACATGAAAAAATGCTCATCATCACTGGCCATCAGAGAAATGCAAATCAAAACTCTGTCTCTACTAAAAATACAAAAATTAGCCACATATGTTTGTGTGGGCCTGTAATCCCAGCTACTTGGGAGGGTGAGGCATGAGAATCGCTCGAACCTGGGAGGCAGAGGTTGCAGTGAGCCAAGATCGTGCCACTGCACTCCAGCCTGGGCAACAGAGTGAGACTCTGTCTCAAAACAAAACAAAACAAAACATCACCAAGTTTTAAAAAAATAAATTAATATTACACTGTCTTTATTACCATAGCTTTGTAATAACTTTCGAAGCCAGGTAGTGTCACTCTTCTGATTTTCTTCCTCTCCTTCAATATTGAGTTGGCTATTCTGAGTCTTTTGCCTCTGCATATGAACTTTAGAATTGGTCTGTAGATATCCACAAAATAATTTACTAAGATTTTGAGTTGGATTGCATTGAATTTATAGGTAAAATTGAAAAGAGTTGACATCTTGAAAATATTGAGTCTTCCTATCCATGAACATGGAATATCTCTTCAATTATTTAGTTTTTCTTTGCTGCCTTTCAGAGTTTTACAGTTCTGTTCATATGAATCATATACATATTTGATAGATTTATAACTAAGTATTTCATTTTGAGGAGTGCTAATGTAAACAGTAGTGTGTTTTCATTCCTTTATTTTAATTTTTTTACCACATTCTATCATCAGTGTTTAAATGGTTATATGTTTTAAATTTCAAATTCTACTTGTTGCTAGTACAAAGAAAAGTTATTGACTTTTGTATATTAACCTTATATTCTGCAATCTTGCTACAATCACTTATTAGTTCCAAGAGTTTTTTGTTTTGGATTTTCTTCATAGACAGTCAGGTCCTCTTCAAACAAAGACTGTTTTGTTTCTTCTTTCTCAATCTGTGTGCCTTTTTTGTTTGTTTCTTGTCTTGTTGTATTATCTAGGACTTCCAATACAATGTTTAAAAGGAATGGTGTGATGGGACATCTTTGCCTTGTTCCTGATCTTAGTGAAAAAGCTTTGAGTTTCTCACCATTAAATAAGATGTTAGTTGTATATTGTTTTGTAGATATCCTTCATCAAGTTGGGGGAGGTCCCCTCTATTCTGTTTGCTGAGAGTTTCTAACATAAATGGGTGTTGGAATTTGTCAAATGCTTTTTCTGAATCTATTGGTATGATCATGTAGCTCATTGATGTGTTGGATAACATTAACTGATTTTTGAATGCTGAACAAGCCTTGAATACCAGGTAGATGTCCCACTTGTTCATAGTGTATGATTCTTTTTATACACTGTTAGATTCAATTAGCTAATGTTTGTTGAAAGTTTTTGCATCTATGTTCATGAGAGATATTGGTCTGTAGTTTTATTTTCTTATAATGCCTTTGTCTAGTTTTGTTATTAGATTGATGTTTATGTCATAAAATGAGTTAAGGTGTGCTCCCTCTGCTTCTGTCTTCTGGAAGAGATTGTAGAAAATAGGTATATTTTTTTCCTTTAATATTTGGTAGAATTCACCAGTGAAGCCATCTGGAGTTGGTGCTTTCTGTTTTGGAAAGTTATTATTTATTCAATCTCTCTAATTATTATAGGCCTATTCAGATTGTCTATTTATTCTTAGGAGAGTTTTGGCAAAATGTGACTTCCAGGGAATTGATCCATTTTATCTAGGTTAGCAAATTTATGGGCACAGTGTTGTTCATAAGTATTCCTTTATCATTCCTTCAGTGTTCACGGGATCTGTAGTGATGTCCCCTCTTTTATTTTTTATATTAGTAATTTGTGTTTTCTTTCTTTTTTCCTTATTTAGCTTGGCTAGAGGCTTATCAATTTTTTTCATCTTTTCAAAGAACAAGCTTTTGGCTTTGTTAATTTTCTCTATTGCTCTTCTGTTTTCAATTTCATTCATTTCTGCTCTAATTTTTATTTGTCTTTTCTGTTTACATTTAATTTTCTCTTTTTGTTGTAGTTTCCAAAAGTGGAAGCTTAGATGATTGATTTTACATCTTCCTTCTTTTCTAACATATAAATTCAATGCTATATATTTTCCTCTTAGTATTACTTTCACTATATACCACAAATTTTGATAAGTTGTATTTTCATTTTTATTTAGTTAAAAATATCTTTAAATCTCTATTGAGATTTCTTCTTTGGCCTATGTTTTCTTTAGAAGCGTATTGTTTAATCTCCAAGTATTTGGGTATTTTCCAACTATCTTTCTTTTCTTTTCTTTTTTTAAACAAACCACATGACTGTGTTAGCCACCTCTTTAGTTTTTTTTTTTTTTTTTTAATTTATTATACTTAAAGTTCTGGGATACATGTGCAGAACGTGCAGGTTTGTTTCATAGGTATGCACGTGCCATGGGGGTTTGCTGCACCATAAACCCATCATCTACATTAGGTATTTCTCCTAATGCTATCCCTCCCCTAACCCCTCACCCCCAAACAGGCCCTGGTGTGTGATATTCCCCTCCCTGTGTCCATGTGTTCTCGTTGTTCAACTCCCACTTATGAGAGAACATGCAGTGTTTGGTTTTCTGTTCCTGTGTTAGTTTGCTGAGAATGATGGTTTCCAGCTTCATCCACGTCCATGCAAAGGACATAAACTCATCCTTTTTATGACTGCATAGTATTCCATGGTGTATATGTGACACATTTTCTTTATCCAGTCTATCATTGATGGGCCTTTGGGTTGGTTCCAAGTCTTTGCTATTGTGAATAGTGCTGCAATAAGCATACGTGTGCATGTGTCTTTATAGTAGAACGATTTCTACTATAATCCTTTGCTTATATACCCAGTAATGGGATTGCTGGGTCAAATGGTATTTCTGGCTCTAGATCCTTGAGGAATCGCCACACTGTCTTCCACAATGGTTGAACTAATTTACACTCCCACCAACAGTGTAAAAGCATTCCTATTTCTCCACATCCTCTCTAGCATCTGTTGTTTCCTGACTTTTTAATGATTGCCATTCCAACTAGTGTGAGATGGTATCTCATTGTGGTTTTGATTTGCATTTGTCTAATGACCAGTGATGATGAGCTTTTTTTCATGATTGTTGGCTGCATAAATGTCTTCTTTTGAGACATGTCTGTTCACGTCCGTTGCCCACCTTTTGATGGGGTTGTTATTTTCTTGTGAATTTGCTTAAGTTCCTTATAGATTCTGGATATTAGCCCTTTGTCAGATGGATAGATTGCAAAATTTTTCTTCCATTCTGTAGATTGCCTGTTCACTCTGATGATAGTTACTTTTGCTGTGCAGAAGCTCTTTAGTTTAATTAGATCCCATTTGTCAATTTTGGCTTTTGTTGCCATTGCTTTTGGTGTTTTAGTCATGAAGTCTTTGCCTATGCCTATGTCCTGAATGGTATTGTAGGTTTTCTTCTAGGGTTTTTACAGTGTTAGGTCATAGGTTTACGTCTTTAATCCATCTTGAGTTACTTTTTGTATAAGGTGTAAGGAAGGGGTCCAGTTTCAGTTTTCTGCATATGGCTAGCCAGTTTTCCCAACATCATTTATTTAATAGGGAATCCTTACCCCATGTCTTGTTTTTGTCAGGTTTATCAAAGATCAGATGATTGTAGATGTGTGGCATGATTTCTGAGGCCTCTGTCCTGTTCCATTGGTCTATACAACTGTTTCAGTGCCAGTACCGTGCTGTTTTGCTTACTGTAGCCTTGCAGTATAGTTTGAAGTCAGGTAGCATGATGCCTCCAACTTTGTTCTTTTTGCTTAGGATTGCCTTGACTATATGGGCTCTTTTTTGGTTCCACATGAAATTTGGAACTCCTGACCTCAGGTGATCCACCTACCTTGGCCTCTAAAAGTGCTGGGATTACAAGCATGAGCTACTGTACCCAGTCAATGATGAATTTTTTAAAAGGAAGTAGCATTAAGAAGAATTAGAAGGCAGGCAAAGCCTCTGAAAAATCCAGAGGAAAATTTTAGGAAAGAGTTTGACCATAACCATGTGTTGGCCACTGGTGTATGGCATATACTGCATGCTATGGGGCAGCATCCTAGCCTCCCAGCTGTCACTGTAACTGAGCCCTCCACAGGCCATTCCACTGTTTAATCAAGCCAGCTGATTTGGGGTGATGTGTGGCACACTTCAAAATCAGTGAATTCTATAGACACAAGTAATGAGCTCATGTCTATAGAACGCCCTTCACCATAAAATGATCTCCTTATTAAAGGCAATTTTGTGTGAGTTGCAGGTGTTGAGTAAGGCACAAATGGTGCTGGCAGAAGGACCGTGGGCACAGAAGACAAACTCTTATCTTGAATAAGTATTTTTTCCCATGAAGACAAATTGCTGTCTCCTCCACAATAGAAAATGTCCAGTATAATCAACCTAAGACATTGGGGCTGGCTGGCAGCCCAAGGATAGGTGTCACAATGAGGCCCCAGTGTTATCTCTGCTGTTAGAACATTGGGCACTCAGCAGTGACATTAGTTAGATTAGTCCTGGTGAGAGGAATCCAAGTTGGTGAGCTCATGTAAAATCTACCCCTGCCACCATGGACATTTTGTTTATGGGCCCATTGAGTAAGCATCAAAATGTTTAGGGAAAGGAAATCACTTTCAGCCACACATGGGTTGTTCTGTGCACTCCACTAGACCACAGAGAGCTGCCTCTTCAGTAGATGCCCTTTGCTGAGCATTCATAGTGGTTACAAATATGTGCATTTTTAGTGCCCGTTTTGAAGAGTTAATTCACATACTTCCTGAAGACTTCCTTGTCACTGGTCTTCCAATCTTGTTCCTCAGAAGTCAGTGACCACTATTCTAATCCATTAACCCTTGATAATAAATTGGTTTAGTTGCATACTCCAGGGCATCTCTCCTTCTACAGTACATCTGTTGTCTCCTTCTAAGTGGACAACAGATGTACTGCTTAAAATTCTGCCTATTAAGAGGATTTCCTTTCACCCTTGCCTTTCAGACTCACTCTTCAGGGGAGCTGTAAAACAGCAGCTGTTCACTTGCAGCTCTATCATGCAGACCCACTGCAAACCAAGCCTGTGCTTTTTCTTCCTCTGTCAACTAGTCCTAGGCAACTCCCCTTGAGGCCATTGGTGTGGGCTGAGAGAGGTGGTAAAGCAGTAGAGGTAAAAACTGTGGGAGGGTGAACCAACTGCTTATGTAATATTCTTGAACCTTTTATACCTGCTTGGGCCTTATCTTGTAAACACCATTTCCATTTTATACTGAGTACTGCTGCACATTCCAGTTTTATGACTCAGTGGATTAGATAATGCCCAGTTCACAATGGACAGTTTGGGTTGCCTAGCATGCCATGATCAGGATTCAGACTCTATCAGGGACTAAATTCAGCCTTGTTCTGGGAATTGGTGCCCAGGTCTTGTGGTTTCATGGGGTTTTCTGGACTCTCTAAAGTTGGCACAGGGCTTCCTGTATGCAAAAGAAGTCCCTACACTGAAGACTTCCCTGACATGATTTTGTTGTTGCATAAACTGTGATAATAATGACTAACCTGACTTTCACTTTTATTTAGTTAAGCTTCATAACAATTTGGTGAAGTAGGTTTTATGTTCTCCATTTAATCAGAAGAGAAAAATGGTGATATAGCTCTAGAGGTTAAATGCCTTGTCTGAGGCTACATGGCTCACAAGTGGTGACAGCTGGAGTCAGACTGCCAACTGCAATACTGTCCCCTTGGCCACCCAAAGTAGCTTCCCAAAGGCCTATTTATATCAGCAACCTGCAGAGTCCTTTCAGTGAACAGAGACAAATTAAATTCATCTAGCCTGGGCCAAGGTATAGGGCATAGAGTAGGGTAGGTAAAGGCAAGGATATCAGTGGGTCTAGGTACAGGATGGTTTTGTTGAATTCCTAAGGACCACATTCTCAATGGTGATGCCCACATTATAATATACACTGAAGCAATTATTGATCAAATGATATAATTTCTAAAATTTGCTTTAAATTAGCCAGGAAGAGAGAAACCAGTGATGAAATAAGACTGGCCATGTGTTGATAACAGTTGAAGCCTAGTGATGAAAATATAGTTCATTATACTGTTTTTCCACATACTAAAAAGTAAAAAATATATTCTATTCACCATGGCAGACCACATTATGGGCCATGCACATATGTTAGCAAGTTTAAAACAACAGAAACTACACAATGTCTGCTCTCAGACTACAATAGAATTAAATCAGAAATTGGTAAAAGAAATATAGCTGGGGGTGGGCGCGGTGGCTCACGCCTGTAATCCCAGGACTTTGGGAGGCCGAGGCGGGTGGATTACGAGGTCAGGAGTTTGACACCAGCCTGGCCAACATAGTGAAACCCCATCTCTACTAAAAATACAAAAATTAGCCGGGTATGGTGGCACGCGCCTGTGATCCCAGCTACTCAGGAGGCTGAGGCAGGAGAATTGCTTGAATCTGGGAGGTGGAGGTTGCAGTGAGCTGAGATCGTGCCACTGCACTCCAGCCTGGGTGACAGATCAAGACTATATATATATAAAAAAAATCATTATTTTGTTGTAAATCCAATGTTGTTTTAAAGTATTTAAATGTCACTTTAAATGTTGTTATAAATCCAGTTCTCTTTACTCCGCATCAAACAAGGCAAGGTGTGATCACACAGACTATTTGCGGGTGGGCGGCTCTGGGCCGTTGTCTCCACAGTGCTTGGTTTCTCTTCTCAAATCTACAGCTTGGAATAGGTTGATTTTTTAAATCTCCCTACCTGATTCCCTGTTTCCCAGGGAAGTGTTGCACTACCCACATGGCAGCCTTCTCATACTGCCTCTCTGCATTCCTCTGTTTCCCTAAATGAACAGAATATCTCTTAGATGTACTACTGCAAGGTCGTTTGGGTCTCTCCCACACAGTTTTGGCTCACTGAAACCTCTGCGTCCCGAGTTCAAGCGATTCTCCTGCCTCAGCCTCCTGAGTAGCTGGGATTACAGGTGCCTGCCACCACGCCTGGATAATTTTTGTATTTTTAGTAGAGATGGGGTTTCACCGTGTCAGCCATGTTGGTCTCGAGCTCCTGACCTCAGGGGATCTGCCCGCCTCGGCCTCCCAAAGTGCTGGGATTACAGGCATGAGCCACCACACCTGGCCCGATAATTCTTTACTCCTAGAACTAACTTCTCAAGATGTACTATACACACACTCACTTCCCCCAACCCCCACTCAACATACACATACAGAAGACTCACTTACTGCCCCATTCCCTGGAATTGGTAGCCTCTGTCTCCAGAAATATGGGGTGTGAGAATGGAGGGTATAAAAGATAAGGGAAGTCCACAAAAGACGCACAAGGGTGCATAAATAAATATCCAAGGGATTTAGAGGGGTGGATTAAATGCCAGCTTTTGTTCTTCCTATGTTTTGAGTGTCTGAGCCCAAGGACAAAACCTAGATGGAAGAATCAAGCTTGCTAACTTACATCCAGCACTCAGAAGGCAAAGCTGGGGTTCGTGCCAGGAGCTGTAGCTTGGGTGCTTTCCTCAAAATGGCTATCTCTGTCTCATAATCAGATCCCAATTTATCTGTCTATTGATTGCCTGTTGGTCGTAGCTTTCAGTGCTGCTGCAAGATCTGGTTATTTTCTTCATCTTCATGGACAAAACACTGGAAGCAGTATTTTGAGGACTGCTACTCTTCCCACGCTGTTCAATAAATCTCCCCCAGTTCAGTCAGAAACACTGAGAAGTCACCCTGTGCCAAGCCCTGGATCAGGTGGCACAGGCTCCATGATCATTGTGGATGGGTGAGCTCATAGTTTAGAGCCAGTGCCAGCCATGGGACTCGGTTAATGCCTCAGCAAACCTCCTGGCTGTCTGCTCTCCACCCCCTTTGCCCTTCGCTGATTTTCCCTGCATGACCCTGCTCTTTCTGTTGTGCCCGTTTCCATCACTTTCATCCTTTTTGTGCTCCTCATCTTTGCTGCTCCCTCAATCCCTGGAAAGCAAACCAACCACAATGCCACTAACTCTGATCTCCACCCATAAAGAGGGGGACCACCTCCCTCCACACAGATGAGCCCCCCAGAAGGTGCATAGACAAATACTTTAGCTATGCACCTATCTTGACTCTGGAAAACTTGGGCTGTGTTTCAAGAAGTGGATTATTGTGGTCTCCATTTTGCCTCAGGAGCAGTGCATAGTCCACAAGGAGGCAGCATAGTCCACAAGAAGCCAGGGTCCATGCTGAATTCCAGATAGAGATAGCAGCTGTGTGGCCTTGAGCTTCACTTCTCCAGCTCCCTCATCTGTCAAATGGGGATAATAATGTGTACCTGATAGAATTTTGCAGGAAGCAAATGAGAGGAAATATATTACAACACAAAGCACAGTCCCTGAAACAAAATGAAAGCTGTATAATATTGTTTTTCTTCCCCATCTTATACATAATGTGAAAACATTCCCTAAAGAACTTGGTTTTGCCAATATGACGGGTGGGGCTTTTCTGTGTTCCTAGAAAAGAGTATTGTGTGAGTTGGATGAGTGTGTGTATGTGTACGCACGCTTGTTCACACATGCACACTCTCCAGGTCTGCTAAATGGAGAATGCTAAAGTTAGTCTGTGTTTGTTTGAGATGAGGTCTCACTCTGTCTCCCAGGCTGGAGTGCAGTGGCGTGATCTCAAGATTACCTCCTGGGCTCAAGCGATTCTCCCACCTCAGCCTACTGAGTAGCTGGGATCACAGGTGCACACCACCATGCCCAGCTAATTTTTGTATTTTTTTGGTAGAGACAGGGTTTTGCTATGTTGGCCAGGCTGATCTCAAACTCCTGAGCTCAAGTGTTCCTCCCACCTTGGCCTCCCAAAGTGCTGGGATTACAGGCATGAGCCACCATGCCTGGCTGCCAAAGTTAGTCTGTGTGTATACGTGAGTATGTGATGTGCATATGCTTGTGTGCACTTGCATGCCTATCTTGGAGATTCCAAAGAAATGACTTGGTTAAATTTGATTCAGATAATTGTCTAATAAATTAGTCTTTAATCAATCGGCAGGTCTTTATAAAACCCTCACTTGCTCTAGATGCCAAGAGGCACAGATCGATGGAAAATGTATCTTCTGCCTACAAGGATTTGCTGGTCAAAACTCTTCAAATTAGCTTAGGCACAAGGGTAAAATGTATTGGCTCAGGGAGAAAGACTGTAGAAAGAGTAGGTTCAGCTGGATCCAGGGCTTAAACTGCCAGGACTCTCATACTGTCCTTGGGGCTCTCTTCTTAACTCCTTGCTAGCTTTGTTTTCTTAGACTGGCTCCTCCATAAGATAAGGGATGTGGCCATGGGCAGTCCCAGCATTACAATCCACACCGTGTGCAACCACAGTTCTCTTTTCCAAGTTCGAATGAGAAAAATCTAACAAGAAAACTCTGATTGGCCAGGCTTAGGTCATGTGTCAATTCCTGGCCCAAACCAAGCTGTTGGGAATTAATACCCCACTTGTGTCATCTGCATTCACTGATGGCCAGAACAAAGAGTATCACAAATGGCAGACTCACGTGGCTGGGGGCTGGGGGCAGTTTCCCGGAAGAAGGATGTTGCTATTATGAGCAGATGAGATAAATAATTACCTACAACGCAGATGCATGCTAAATTTTGCTGTGGAGGAAATTAAGTCAGTGAAACAGTAAGTCAGTATTTTTTAAATTCTATTTTGATGGTGTCAGTGATATATTTATACAACTTTTACCCAGTTAGAACAAGCTATTTGCTTTTTGATAATATAAATGAACCACTTTAGTCAAAGTTTCATAAAAAAGGTATTTTGATCCAGTTATTTTCAGCAAATTACTGTGGTTTTACAGTTCAATGCATGCCCATGAGATGAGTATTTTCTCATTTACTTTACAGTAGCCTTTGTTAAGGGACTTATTAAGTCATAGTTTGTGGTACAAAGAATTTAAGTCATCTCTCCTCTCTATTCCACAAATGTCTAGGGCTTCTTTCTCTTTTGACCACTAATGCCTATAATTTCCAGTATTAATATCTTCTGACTTGAACACTATGACATGAATCTACTAGATATAAACAGATGAAACAGCCATGGAATCCATTAGTAATGCTTTCAGAAAAAGAAATTTGGGATCCCAGGATCTGTCCCAATGTTTGTAGTATCTTGGGATAGGACCAGAAATTATGCAAAACTAAATAGAAGGCATGGATGGTCTTGGACTTAAATACGGACTCGACTCACTGAGGTGGTGGTGGAATGGGGAGAGAGTGAATGGGTCAAGAATTGCGGAGACAAGATCAAGAGGCCTTGGCAACTGCTTGGAAAGGTGAACAAAGTAGAGGGAGGAACCTGAGATGACACTGAAGTAGGGTGGAGGAGCGACTCACAGAACTAGGAGACAGGGAAGGGAAGCAGGTTAGAGGAAGAGTCCATTCCAGACGCGGTGAAGATGAGCTACCAGGATTTGTTGGTAATATGGGAGATTTGTTGGTAATGCGAGATTGAAGCTCAGGAGAGAAGACAGATTCCGGCTGAACCATGATGGTGAGTAAGATCAGCAAGTGAAGAAGTGTAGAGAGAGAAGAGAAGACAAAAGAACTTTGAGGAACACTCCCTTAGTGGATGGAGGAAGTACTTGGAGCCAGAGAAAGACACAGAGAAGGAGCATCAGAGAGCACGCAGAAATGGGAGAATGCCATGTCACATTAAAGAGCTTTGGAAGGAGAGTGGCCCATGGTGTCAGATGTTAAGAGGAGCCTGAGAAGGAGTCCCTGAGGCCAAACTGGAAAGTCTCTGCTAGGTTGGTGCAATGGACTGAAAGTGTGTGTCCGTCTACCCCACAAATTCTTAAGTTGAAGCTCTAATCCCAGTGTGATGATATTAGCAGTTTGTGCCTTTGGGAGGTGATTAGGTCATGAG
Source organism: Papio anubis (assembly GCF_008728515.1). Taxonomy (NCBI): domain Eukaryota; kingdom Metazoa; phylum Chordata; class Mammalia; order Primates; family Cercopithecidae; genus Papio; species Papio anubis. Next base: position 86,947,729 of record NC_044989.1, read on the forward strand.
GGTGGAACCCTCATGAATAGATTAGTGCCCTTATAAGAAAAGGTCAGAGAGTTAATACACTTTTCCTCATGAAGATGTAAGAAGTCAGCTGTCTGTCACTGGAAAAAACCCTCACCAGAACCCAACCATGCCGGCACTTGTTCTCTGACTTCCGGCCTCCAGAACTGTTAAATTTGATTCAGATAATTTAAGAAAACTGTGAGAAATAAATTTCTGTTATTTATAAGCCACCCAGTTTATTACTCTTTATTACAGCAGCCCAAAGGGACTAAGAAGGTTGGGATGCCCCCACTTAGGAGAGATTCCCCAGAAGCAGACCCTAAGAGAGTCCTGTGCAGTAGATTTATTCCAGAAGACATCTCTGAGGGTGTAGGGGGCAGCAGTACAGGGAAAGGTGTACATTGGAAAAGGCATATCATGGCTATAAGATTAATGGCAGCCTTAAGGCCCACTCATGCATCTTGTAGGGCTGATACTACTGGTCACTTAGTAGTATGCTACAACCTGACCTGGAGATTTCCAACCCTGGTCCATGGATTTCCAGGAGACAAGGCCACCTCAGCATAGATGCAACTTTCATAAATCATAAAACAAAGCTTACTCTTACAAGAATAGCTTCAATTCCCTTTATGAAAGAAACACTTGATAACTGAGGTAACTGACCTGGACTGAATGCAGGTATAAGAAAGAGGGAAGGATCCCCCAAACTCTGAGAACAGTCTCCAGATGGAGATCCTCTCTGTCATTTGTCATCTAATCCCCTGACAGTATCTAGCCCATGCCACCAGCCTGCCTGCTTCTACTATCTGTCTTATAAAAGTGCTGCTAGAATAAACTGCTTGAGCATCAGACATGAGTCTTAGACACTGTCTGATGCAAATCTAACTGAAGAGGAAACATCACTCTTGGAGAAGCTGGTTAACTCAGACCACTCAAAACCCCCCAACACAACAAAAGCACAGCAGGTAAACAAGGTGCAATTTCCAGCAAGTCCCAAGGAGGGGAGCTCCAGGCTGACCCTGCAGTGGGTGCTCTGGGCTTGCATTAGTCAAGGTTCTCCAGAGAAACAGAACCAGTAGGAATATAGATGCTCCTCAACTTACACTGGGGTCACATCTTGATAAACCAGGCATAATTTGAACATATTACAAGTAAAAAAAAAAAAAAAAAAATTCACTTAAGGGGCCAAGTATGGTGTCTGTAATCCCAGAACTTTGGGAAGCCAAGGCAGACAGATTACCTGAGGTGAGTAGTTTGAGACCAGCCTGGTCAACGTAATGCTATCCCACCTCTACTGAAAACAAAAACTAACCAGATGTGGTGGCACATGCCTATAATCCCAACTGCTCAGGAGGCTGAGGCAGGAGAATCGCTTGAACCCGGGAGGCGGAGGTTGCAGTGAGCTGAGATTGCACCACTGCACTCCACCCTGGGTGACAGAGTGAGACTTTGTCTCAAAATAAAAAGCACTTAAAAAAAAGCACGAACATAATAGCTTAGCCTAGTCCACCTCACATGTGCTCAGAACACTTACTCTAGCCTACAGTTGGGCAAAATGACCTAACACAAGCTTATTTTATACTAAAGTGTTGACTATCTCATGTAATTTATTGAATACTATACTGAAATGTGAAAAACAGAAAATGGTTGTATGAGTAATCAAAGTGTAATTTCTACTGAATGCCTATCACCTTTGCACCACCATAATGTAAAAAAATTGTAAAGTTGAGCCATTATAAGTCAGGCACAGTCACTCTCTCTCCCTCTGTCTCTCTCTCTCTGTATATATGTATGTGGAAATTTATTATAAGAATTGGCTTACATGATTGTGGAGGCCAAGAAGTCCTACAATTTGTTCTTTGCATGGTGGAGAACCAGGAAAACCAGTATTGTAATTCAGTCTGAGTCCAAAGGCCTGAGAACCAGTGGAGACAATGTTGTAACATATAATCCAAGTCCAAAGGTCTAAGAAGTAGGGAGCAGTTGGTATAAGTCCCAAAGTCCAAAGGTCTGAGAACTAAGAGCTCCGATGTCCAAAGGCAATCGATATTCTAATTCAAGAAGAGAGAGACAATTCCCTCTTCCTCTGTCTTTTTGTTCTATCTGAGCCCTCAATGAATAGGTTAATGCCCATTCACATTGAGTGAGGTTGGATCTTCTTTATTCAGTCTATGATTCAAATCCTTATCTCTACCAGAAATCCCCTGACAGAGATACCCAGAAATAGAGTTTTTACCAGCTATCTGGGCATCACTTAGCCCGGTCGAGTTGACACACAACATTAATCATCACAAAGTTGTCTTAGTCCATTTTAGTGTTGTTATAGTATCACAAGCTCACACCTGTAATCCCAGCACTTTGGGAAGCTGAGATAGGTGGATCGCTTGAGGTCAGGAGTTCGAGACCAACCTGGCCAACATGGTGAAACCCCACCTCTACTAAAAATACAAAAATTAGCTGGGCGTAGTGGCCCATGCCTGTGTCCCAGTGACTCGGGAGGCTGAGGCAGGAGAATCGCTTGAACCCGGGAGGCAAAGGTTGCAGTGAGCCGAGATCATGCCACTGCACTCCATCCCGGGCAACAGAGTGAGACTCCTTCTCAAAAGTAAAAATAAAAATAAACTATGTTAAAAAAAAAAATAAAGAAGGCAGTAAATGAAACAGAACAACACCCCAGGTAGAGAACAGTACCCTGGGGAAGCCTCCATCCTTCCTGGCTGAGCAAACAAGGCAATCTTGACTTGCCAGCAATGTGAGACAGGGAGAGAAGATCTCCCATTCTCATGTATTGGGCCCCATCCCAAAGTGCTAATGGAAAGGTCTGGAGCTTTCTGTGCCATGCTTTGCCCATGAGTAATAATTATAAATGTGTATGGCCCAGTGCGGTTTCCAAAGCATTTTCCTGGATTTTCTAATTTAATGGCTGTGACAACCCCATGATATCAATGTTATTATTGCACCTTTATGAATGAGGACACAGGCTGTGATTAGTAACTTGCCAATCTCCAAAGTGAAACATTGGAAGAACTGAAATCCAGACTCCAAGTCCCTAGCTGTAGCAAACTTAGTTAAAATGAGGAGTTGGGGTGAGATCTAGGGGGTATAGGCAGGAGGCCTAGCTCCAAGAGCAATTTTTAATTTTCTGCTTTCATTTGATGATAATGTCAAAAATTGTTTAAACCATTTCTAAAGACAATATGTGAGCTTTTCTCAAACTGGGGAACAAGGACCTTGGGGTCCACAAAATGAGTTTCAGGGATTTTGTGAAATTTTTTTTCTGTTTCAAACAATTGTAAATATTATTTAAGTTTGAGAAGCACTGGATTAGATGCCCTTGAAGGGAGGATCCAGCTCTAATATGTATTTTATAGATTTACTGTCAAGTAGGAACTGGGTGATTTGTTAGATTCATTCAACATCTATTCATTTATTCTTTTTTTTTTTTTTTTTTTGTTAACCATTTATTGAATGCCTAGTATGCTTTGGGATTAAAGAGGCTGGGAAAAATTAGACCCTATTCCTGGCTTTGTGGAGCAATATCCAGTGAGTGAGTAAGATGTGAGGGAAAAACTAAGATACCCATACACAAAAATGATATAATCCCTATGTATTGCAACAGAAGAATTTACAGGGTAATATTATGCACAGGAGGTTGAGGAATTGGTTATGCCTCAAGGAGGAGTCACTGGTGGGGTGAAAGGCATAGCCATGGTTAGTGGAGGAATGAAAGGATGAAAAGCAGTGTTGGGGCCAGGACTAGGGTGAAGCAAGTGAGGAGGCTGGGGAACAATTTAAGGATGTGGTCCCTCTTAGGTATCAAGCCTGCACTTGTGTGACCCTGAGAGTGGGTGCCTTAATCACCTCACCTTAGACCCAGCTCTGAGTGATGTAATGGAACTCTGTTGTTGCCTACCCAGATCCCTTTATATGAGTAAGACGTCCATCCCCTAGCTGCTGTGGAGTTGGCTGCTAACAGCTCATGGCTGACTTTTTCTCCAGAGAATTGACCTCAGCCAAATGGGAGCTGTCTCACTTCGGACATTATTCCCCTTCCCATTCCCCATTCATGAGTAGCCCATAGCCAAAGAAGAGAAATTGCTAGCATGACAGTGTCAGGGGCATTGTGGGCCCACTCCCCAGTGAAACTGGTGGCAATTATTAAAAAAAATTTTTTTTTAATATCCAGAAATGGTCCCAAGGACATATAGCAAATGAAGAAATACTTATTTAAGAAAATATAGGCCGGACGCAGTGGCTCACACTTGTAATCCCAGCTCTTTGGAAGGCTGAGGTGGGCAGATCACGAGGTCAGGAGTTCAAGACCAACCTGGCCAACGTGGTAAAACCCCGTCTTTACTAAAAATACAAAAATTAGCCAGGTGTGGTGGTTTGTGCCTGTAATCCCAGCTACTTGGGAGGCTGAGGCAGGAGAATTGCCTGAACCTGGGAAGCAGAGGCTGCAGTGAGCCAAGATCGTACCACTACACTCCAGCCTAGGTGGGCAACAAAGCGAGACTCCATCTCAAAAATAAAAATAAAAAAAAAGAAAGAAAATATAATAAAATTTGATATGAAAAGCAATAATCTGTTATATTTGAACCCAGACATGCTCCCTCCCTCCACCTTCCCAACTCAGTGAGATGGAAACTCCACTCCAGACTGGTTTAGCAAAGAACATAGGGCTCCTTCTCTCCCCAGTGCCCAGCTGGAGATAAAGGGCATCAGTATTTCTCATCTAGACTTCAGTTACCTTTCCCAAGTATCCCAAGTAAGTGTGGCTGACTAGTGGGGGTTCCTGTCTTCCCCTCAGCTTGCACTCATGGGGTGGAGACTCTACCTTGGGCAGTAGTACCCACTGAGAATACTGGGACCCCAATTTCCCTCACTCCAGCTTATAAGGCAGTGATTTCACGCCAGGAAAGACAACCCAAGAATATCCAAGTCTACTGCCTCGCTGTCACCAAATATTTAGCTCCCAAATGGAGTGTCATTCAAAGAAAAAAAATGGCATTGTTTCTACCTCCAGGACTATGACTCAGAATTTTTTTTTTTCCCTAGGAGGAAAAAACAGACCATAAAGTAGATAGCGTCTAATCTCTTTTCAAGGAACTACCTGTATTTGCAATGGAGTGTGGAAAGCCTAAGGACACTTTCAAAAACAGTGGAAGTTGTGGTGAAATAAAGTTGGGAGGAAACTGGTAGGCTCATTGGACATACAGGCTAAACCAGAGGCCACTCGGTTTTCCTGAAAGAACTAGGGAAGGAAAGAGCTAGAGCAGCTTGCCTGGGATCAGGACAAATCGCAAACACTGATCTTGGGAACTAACCCTTCAAAGGAGCTGAATTTTATTGGTTAAGTCTGTGAAGCAAGTTATGCCCCAGGACATGTCAGCTGACAATTAGTGGAGTTTAACTGCTGGGTGTGGTCAGGGAAAGAAATGCCAAAATCACTGTCATGTGGAGTAAATGGTCATAACCAAAGCTGCCTCCTTTAAGGAGCAACATCAGAGGCTAAATACTATGGAGGGTAGGGGAGTAGACTCCACTAGAATAATCCAGCTAATTAGTAAACAAATAAAAAAGTAAATAATAATGACGAGCCCCAGAGGGGGAACTAGCACCCATAGTTATCATATTATCTAAAATGTTCGATTTCCAACAAAAAATTATAAGATATGCAAAAGAAATAGAAAAGTGTGACCCACACACTGGGAAAAAGCAAGCAACAGAAACTGCCCCTCGGAGCTACTAGATGTTAGATTTCACAGACAAAGCTTTCCAACTAGCTGCTATAAATATGGTTAATGAAATAAAGGAAACCGGCCAGGCACAGTGGCTCATGCCTGTAATCCCAGCACTTTGGGAGGACGAGGCAGGTGGATCACAAGGTCAGGAGTTCAAGACCAGCCTGGCCAAGATGGTGAAACCCTGTCTCTACTAAAAATACAAAAATTAGCTGGGTGCGGTGGCAGGCACCTGTAATCCCAGGTACTCAGGAGGCTGAGGTAGGAGAATCGCTTGAACTCAGAGGGCGGAGGTTGCAGTGAGCCGAGATCAGGCCACTGCATTCCAGCCTGGGCGACAGAGCAAGACTCTGTCTAAAAAAAAAAAAAAAAAACAACAAAACACAAGCAAAAACAAAAAACAGAAATAAAGGAAACCATGATTAAATAAATAAAGGAAGGTATGATTACAATGTTGTATCAAATGGAAAGTATCAACAAAAAGATATAAAAAATTTAAAAGAAACATGGAAATTCTGGAGTTTAAAATTACAATAACTGAAATGAGAAATTTGCTAGCGGATGTCAACAACAGATTTAAACTGGCAGAAGAAAGAATTCGAGAACTTGAGGATACATTGATAGGGATTATATAATCAGAAGAGCAGAGAAAAAAGAGAATGAAGAAAATTAACAGACTCAAAGAAATACGGGGGCAGTGGTAAGCACACCAACATACATGTAATGGGATTATCAGAAAAAGGAGAGTGAGAGAAAGGAGCAGAAAAAAATCTGAAGAAATAATGGCTAAAACATCCCCAAATTTATTGAAAAACAACAACCAACACTTCTGGGAAGCTAAATAAACCCAAAGTAGGATAAACAGAAAAAGATCCACAAACAGACACACCATAATTAAAATTCTGACAGCTAAAGACAAGGAGAAAATCTTGAAAGCAGCAAGAGAAAAATGATGTATCACAAGGGAACTCAGTAAGATCAAATTCTCAGCAGAAACATTGGAAATCAGAAGGCAGTGAAGCAACATATTCAATGTGCCCAAAGAAATAAGCTGTCAACCAAGAATCCTACATTCTCAAAGCTATCTTTCAAAAATAAGGCAAAATAAAGACATTCCCAGATAAACAAAAACTGGGAGAATGTTTTGCTTGCAGATCTCCCTTACAAGCAATACTAAAGAAAATTCTTCAGGATGAAAGCAGTGATCCAGACAGTAATTTGAATTCTAAAAAACAAACAAAACAAAACAAAAAACTACTAGTAAAGGTAGTTAAGTAATTTAAACAGACAGTATAAATGCATTTTCTTTTTCCTTTCTCCTCAATTGATTTAAAAACCAGTTGAATAAAACAACATGCATGTAATGTATTGTTTGGTATGCAACAAATAGAAATGTAATATATTTGCCAGTTGAGCGCTGTGGCTCACACCTGTAATTCCAGCACTTTGGGAGGCTGAGGTGGGTGGATCACCTGAAGTCAGGAGTTCGAGACCAGCCTGGCCAACATGATGAAACCCCGTCTCTATTAAAAATACAAAAAATTATGTGGGTGTGGTGACAGGCACCTGTAATCCCAGTACTCGGGGGGCTGAAGCAGGAGAATCACTGGAACCCAGGAGGTGGAGGTTGCAGTGAGCTGAGATTGTGCCATTGCACTCTAGCCTGGGCAACAAAAGTGAAATTCCTTCTCAAAAAAAAAAAGAAATGTAATATATTTGCCAATAACAGCACAAAGGAGTGGGTGAAAGCAAAGCTGCATTGTGCTAAAGAAATGACTCCAGGCCAGGTGTGATAGCTCACACTTGTAATCCCAGTACTTTGGGAGGCCAAGACAGCCGGGTCACTTAAGGCCAGGAGTTCGAGACCAGCCTGGCCAACATGGTGAAACCCCATTTCTACTAAAAACACAAAAATTAGCCAAGTCTGGGGGCGCCTGTAATCCCAGATGCTCAGGAGGCTGAGATGGGAAAATCACTTGAACTCAGGGGGCGGAGATTGTAGTGAGCTGAGATCATGCCATTAGACTTCAGCTTGAGTGACAGAGTGAGACCCTGTCTCTAAATAAATAAATAAATAAATAAATAAATAAATAAAGTAAAAAAGAAATGACTTTAGATAGTAACTCAAATCCAGAAAAACAAATGAAAAGAACCAGAAGTGATCAGTAAGAAGACTAATATAACAAAACCTATGAAATAAATCCTTACTCTCATTGCTTCTCTCAGCTTCTATAAGACACATGAAAACATATATAATAATGATTAAAACAATATATTTTTGGGTTTGTAACATTTATAGATGTAATATGTATAATAATAATACCACAAAAAAGAGGAAAGGAAATAGAGCTATATAGGAATAATGCTTCTATATCTCATTGGAATTAAGCTAGTATAAACCTAAATTTGTTTCTGAAGATTAAGTTGTATATAATGAGCCCTAGAATAACCACTAAGGAAATATCTCAAAATATATAGTAAAAATCATTAAAGTAATTATATGGCTGCATTTAAAATATTCATTTGATGCATTAGATGAGTATTTAATGAATATATAATACATAAAATGAATATTTAAATCATTAAAGCTGTAAAAGAGGAATAGAGGAACAAAAAATATATGATACATAGAAAACAAAAAGTCCAATGGCATGCATAAATCCAACTATATAAATAAAAAAATTAAATGTGAATTAATTAGACAATACAATCAAAAGAAAAAATCATCAGACTGGATTTAAAAAAGCAAGATCTAACTGTATTCTGTCCACAGGAGAAATATTTTGATTCAAAGATATAAATAGAGTGAAAGTAAAAGATTAAGAAAATAGGTAGCATGCAAGCAATAACCACAAGAAAACTGGAGTGGGTATACTACTACCAGATTAAATAGAGCTTAAAATTTAAAAACATTAGTAGAGATTTTAAAAAGGATCATTATAAAATGTCAGTCTATGAGGAAGATACAACAGCTATAAACATATATGTACCTAGTTACAGAGCACCAAAATATGTGTGACAAAAACTGACAGAAATGAAGGGATAAACAGGCAATTCAATAATACTTGGAGACTCCTGTACACCATTTACAATAATAAATAGAACAACTAAGCCAGAAGACTGAGAAGGAAATAGAATACTTAACACTCTAAAACTAAGAGGCATTTATGTAACATTCCATTCAACAACACCAGAATATATATTCTTCTTAAGAGTACATGGATTCCTCTCCATGATAGGCTATCTGCTAAGCCATAAAGTAAACCTCAATAAATTTAAAAGAATAGAACTAATACAAAGTCTGTTCTCCCATCACAATGGAATGATGTTAAAAAGTGAAAACAGAAACTCAGGAAACTCACAATTATGTGGAAATTTAAAAAACACAATCCTAAATAACCAATAGGTCAAATAAAAAATCCAAGGCGAAATTAGACAATGCTCTGAGATGAATGAAAATGAAGACACAACATTTCCAAACTTATGAGATGCAGCTAAAATAGTGCTTAAAAGGAAGTTTATAGTTGTAAATACCTATATTAAGAAATAAGAAAGATCTTGGCTGGGCATGGTGGCTCGTGCTTGTAATCCCAGCACTTTGGGAGGCCAAGGCAGGGGAATCATGAGGTCAGGAGTTCGAGACCAGCCTGGCCAAGATGGTGAAACCCCATCACTACTAAAAATACAAAAATTAGCCAGGCACAGTGGCAGGAGCCTGTAGTCCCAGCTACTCTGGAGGCTGAGGCAGGAGAATCACTTGAACCCGGGAGGTGGAGGTTGCAGCGAGCCGAGATCGCGCCACTGCACTCTAGCTTGGGCAACAGAGCAAGACTCCATCTCAAAAAAAAAAAAAAAAAAAACAAAGATCTCAAATTGTAACCTCACATTCCATCTTAAGACATTGAAAAAAGAAGATCAAACTAAACCCCAAAAAAGCAGGAGGAAGGAAATATTGAATATTAGACCAGAAATCAATAAAATAGAGAATAGAAAAATTGAAAAATCACTTAAACCACAATTTGGTTTTTTGAAAGATTGACCTGAACTGACAAACTTTAGCTAGATTAACCAAGGAAAAGCAAGATCCCATCTGTTAAACAAACAAAGAAACAAAAAACTCTCAGAAGAAAACATAGGGGTAAATCTTCATGACTTTGATTTGACAATGGATTCTTATACATGGCACCAAATGTGTGACCAACAGAAGAAAAAATAAATTAGACTTCATTAAAATGAAAAACTTTTGTGCTTCAAAGGACACCATCAAGAAAATTAAAATACCCACAGAATGGAGGAACATATTTGCAAATAATCTGTCTGATAAGGGACTTGTACTAGAATGTAGGAAGAATTCCTCAAGTTCAATAATAAAAAGATACTCCAATTATAAAATGGGCAATAAATCTAAACAGACATTTCTCCAAAGACGTTGTATCAATGGCCAATGAGCACTTAGAAATATGCTCAACATCATTAGTCAGCAGGGAAATGCGAGTCAAATGACAACAAGATACCACTTCACACCACAAGGATGTCTAGAATCAAAAGTCCAGAGAAGAGCAGGTATTGGTGAGGATCTAGAGAAATCAGAATTCTCAAATGCTGCTCACTGGAATGTAAAATGGTATAGCCACTTTGGAAAACAGTCTGGCAGTTTTCTCAAACAATTATACGGAGAGTTACCGTATAACTAAGAAATTTCACCTCTAAATATATATACAAGAGAAATGCAAACCTGTGTCTAAACATGCAAATTTTTATAGCAGCACTATTCGTAGTAGTCAGAAGGTAGACACAACCCAAATTTCTATCAACTGATGAGTGAATAAATAAAATGTGGTATATCCATACAGAGGAATATTATTTGGCCACAAAAAGGAATGAAGTACATGCTACAACATGGATGAATCTTGAAAACATTATGCTAAGTGAAAGATGCCAGTCTTAAAAGACTGCATATTGTGTATGACTCCATTTACATGAAATGTTCACAGTAAGGAAATTTATAGGGACAGAAAGTA